>NC_083879.1:86989571-87289571 GCF_032452875.1 Bos javanicus | reverse complement strand
ATTGACCCCGTGAGGCTGAAGGACGGCGAGAGCCTAGAGAGCAACATGGTGAGACCCACGCGCCCTGCCACGCGCTCGGGACGGGCGGGGCTGTGGGAGCCACCCAGCACCAGCCGCCATACCCTGCTCCAGGCCTGGCCCGCGGATCACACTGTCTGTGCCTCTAAAGAGCCCAGAGGGGTCCTGGCCTTCGGAGGTCACATCCCGTGGTGCGGTCTATGGGCCCTTGGTCAGCAGGGGCAGGGCCACAATGCGCCCCTCCGCCCTCCCTGGTTGGATGCAGGGTCTGGACTCCACAGCATGCTGGCCCTGACCCGTGGTGGGAAGCCTGTTGCCCGAGGGCCCTGGGTGAGTGGCCGGCTCCGCAGCCCCGGGAGGGCTGGGTGCAGCCGGCACTGCCCTCTGCCTTTGCAGGAGAACCTGCGGCAGTTTGTGGACCGCGTGTTCAGCGTCATCACCAAATCGGGGGTGAGCTGCCCCACCGTCATGTGTGACATCTTCTTCTCCCTGCGGGAGGCAGCCGCCAAGCGCTTCCAGGGTGAGTGCTCGTGGGCCCCTTGTGGAGAGGCCTCCAGGCCGCAGAGGACTCACAGGTCCCATCAGGGTTAGGGCTCCAGCCGTTGCTGCTGGGAGGGGTCAGCCACCAGCGTGGAGGGCTCCCTGTCTGCACCCCCCAGCTCGCACCTCCCCCATCTACACTCCCCTGTCTACACCCGCCCCTGGGGGAGCCAGGCCCCAGCGCTGCCTGGGGAATCACAGCTCGCAGCTGAGCTTTGTCCCAGTGGCTCCCGTTTTCTTCCCTGGCCCGGTTTCTCCCTATGGCTCCAGAAGCCCAGACGAGTCTGTCTGTCTCCACCACAGATGACCTGGACGTGCGGTACACAGCTGTGAGCAGCTTCATTTTCCTGCGGTTCTTCGCTCCAGCCATCCTGTCCCCCAACCTCTTCCAGCTCACGCCCCACCACACGGTGAGTGAGCCTCAAACACAGCACAGAGCGCTAGTCAGCCAGACCTGGCCAGCCACCCTGACCCGCCCAGCCCTCCTGACCGTCCCGCCCTCCTAACCACCCCCAGCCGCCCTGACCCTCGCAGCCGCCCTGACCCGCCCAGCCCTCCTGACCCGTCCTGCTGCCCTGACCCGTCCCGCCCCGTGGACCAGGAAGGGTTAGGGAAGGTGCTGCTAGCCGAGTAGGGGAAGGTGCAGAGACAGCTCCACGTGATGACTGGATTATGGATAAGCCACAGGCCCTCAAGTCCTTATCTCGGGGAGGTGCTGAGACATTCTGATCTAAGTCATGTCATTAAAACCATCGGATGGTGTGACCAGGGCTTCAGCTGAGGGCTTACTCCACCCCGCCCTCCATGGGAAGACAGAGTGTTCCTGACCTTGGGTATATTCAGTCATCATTCAGGCCAGGTAGTCAGCATGGACTTTTGAACTCCCTCCATGACCATGAGCGAGGCCCACGCCCTCATGGACAAAGTGCCAGGCGGCCCCCGCGCTTGGGGGAAAGCCCAGGGTGATGGCCCATTCCTGGGTTTGAGTCCAGCCTGTGAGCCGTGTTGGGGGCGAGGGGCCCCTGGGCAGGGTCCTGGGAGACACGGCCAGAGATCCCCTTGGCTGGCAGCACTGGGTGTGGGTGGCCCGAGGGCCCGCCTCTTTAGCAGTTCCCAGACTGGACAGGCCGAGGGTCTCCAGGGACCTGTGAATCCAGCACTTCTGGGCTTAGCTGCTCCCTCACGGATGACACTCATGACAGCACAGCTTTTAGGGGTGTCCTTCCTTTTGTTGGTGGCAGTGCTGGGCTCAGTCACAACTTGTCTGAGAGACTGTCACCTCCCGTCTCTGGCAGGACCCACAGACGTCGAGGACGCTGACACTTGTTTCGAAGGCCATTCAGACTCTGGGCAGCCTGTCCAAGTCCAAGTCTGTGAGTCACTGGCTTTAATTCTCTTTCCAACACGGAGGGGGACGTGGAGTAATAGGGTGAGGAGGGTCGCAGCCTGGCCTCCCCAAAGGAGGACGTGGAGTAATAGGGTGAGGAGGGTCGCAGCCTGGCCTCCCCAAAGGAGGACGTGGAGTAATAGGGTGAGGAGGGTCGCAGCCTGGCCTCCCCAAAGGAGGACGTGGAGTAATAGGGTGAGGAGGGTCGCAGCCTGGCCTCCCCATGCGAGGCTGTAAGAGCGCCTTTGGGAGGAGCAAGGTAACAGCAGGTGGCAGTGGCATCCCCTGAAGGTGTGACGTCCCCCGTGGGCAGTGATGTCACGTCACCATATACAGTGACCGTCCTGTTGGGCTGTGACGTCACCTGTGCGTGCTGACTGTCCCCTGTAAGTGGCTGGCACTTCCACTGCTGTATGTGGATCCGTAGACATGTGCCCTTGGCACAGACACTGCCCAGCCCCACTGCATAGCTGGGCGTTCTCAGCCTGAGCGTTTTAAGGAAGTTGGGGTGCCGCCCAGTGACCAAAGCCTTGTCCACACACAGCTAGAGGCAGCCACTCCTTCCCCAGGCCCATGCTCATCCATCTTCCCTTCACCGGGCTCCCTCGAGACTGGCGTGTGGGGCCGGGAAGTCTGTACGTGAGGGCAGCTGTGCGGGGGCCAGTGGCATGGCCTCTCCTCGGAGGCGGGCCCGTCGGGCTCTGCTGGGAAAGGGTTGAGCCGCGACTCACAGGGCCCCCGCCCCTGCCCTTCTCCTGAGTTCACGGCCCTGTGTGCCCCCCGCCCCCGGCCCTGCAGACAGCAGCCCCTGCTCTCCTATGTTCACGGCCCTGCATGCCCCCCGCCCCCGGCCCTGCACACAGCAGCCCCTGCAGGCCAGTCAGCTTTCTCGGAACCTAAGTGACATACACAGAAGCAGGCCAAAGCCCCACACTCTGTCCGTCCCTCAGCCCAGCATCTGTCAGCCAAAGCAATGAGCAGGCCCCTGCCGGGCTGAGGTCCACACAGACCCCCTTGTAATAAAATGACTCATGTGGACAGAGGCCCCCAGGTTCCTCCTGCCATTGACCTGACTCCTGAAAGTGAGAACCTCCCCATCCCAGCAACGCATCTGGGAGCCACATGCCCGCGAAGGGTGTTGAGTCATGCGTCACAGGTCTCACCCAGGACCAGGACCCCGGGTAGTTGGCATTTGAAGCATAGCTTGAGTGGAGCCCCTCCTGTGGTGTGCGGCGGGCCTCAGCAGCAGGGGGTGCCTGCACTTCACGCTGCTGGGAGGAGATGCCAGCCCCTGTGGTCAGCTCCGAGCTGAGGCTCGTCGCGTCCACGCTCCAGGCCTTTCAGGTTTGGGCCAAGCGACCTCAGGCTTCGTTTAAGTGACCTTTTCTGTCTTAGGCCAGTTTTAAGGAGTCCTACATGGCTGCATTCTACGAATTCTTCAATGAGCAGAAGTACGCTGATGCGGTGAAAAACGTAAGTCTCAGCATCAATTACCCAGACTCACAGAGGCCGAGGTGGGTGACTCGTGGGAGGCCGAGCTGAGCAGGGAGGCCCTGCGGGGGCCAAACCCAGAGGTGGGAGGGAGCCGGAGCGGCTTCGAGCTCGGGGAGAGGGGAGGGTGAACCTCCCCGAGTCACCTGGGGCCTGGCAGCTCTCAGGAGCAGCAGCGGCTCTGGGTGCGGGAGACCTTCCCAGGAGGGGTGGGCTCGGCGGGGTGCCCGGCCTCCGTGGTTCCCTGAGGGGCTCTACCTGCACCCGCGCTCAGACCCACCTCTTCTCTGGCTGCAGGAGGAGACACAGGGTGCCTGGGCAGTTCTCACAGTTTCCCCTTAACTGTCTGCTTTCTGTCCCACTTCAGTTCCTGGATTTGATCTCATCCTCCGGGAGGAGAGACCCCAAGAGCGTGCAGCAGCCCATCCTGCTTAAGGAAGGGTGAGGTGGCAGGAGGGAGGCTCAGGGGCAGGGGGCCTGCCCGCAGGGCCAGGGGCGTCCAGAGCTGCCTGGGGCCTTGGTCTGTGGCTCTGAGACACCTCAGAGCTGCTCCCCTGTGCTTGTTGTCCGCTGAGGCTGCGAGGGGAGGAATGCCCGTCTGTGGGCAGGGAGCGGGAGGAGACTGAACGGCCCCCGAGTAGTCAGAGGCTTCTGCCCGGTGGCTCCCTCACCAGAGTCTGAGGGCCCCCTGCCCTCCATCAGCCCCCCAGGCAGCAGAGTCTGAGGGCCCCCTGCCCTCCATCAGCCCCCCAGGCAGCAGAGTCTGAGGGCCCCCTGCCCTCCATCAGCCCCCCAGGCAGAAGTGTCCCCCGCCGGGGCTCAGAGCACAGGACGCAGCCCAGAGCAGCTGGCTTTCTGCTGTCTCTGCCTCCAGAACACGCTTGCGGGGCTGGGACCTACTGCCACACTGGCTCTGGGGGCACCTTTAGTCCACGTTTTCAGGGCAGGAGGCGGGGCTCCTTGTTGGAGCTCTGGTAGACCAGAGTTGTCAGCAACTCGCAACCTGAGGTTGACAGTCGACACCAGCACAGGGGCTAAACTTTTCAAAAGTAGAGGCCTTCATCTTCTGATTCTTAAATCCTGTCCCTTGGAAATAAGATACCGAAACCCCATAGTCTGCATCAAATGTCACAGGAGTGGAATTGGTGAGCTGTTCTGATTTTGTGACTTTGGCCCGCGGGGGCAGGCAGGCAGGTGCCTTGGCCCAGCCCTCAGCCGCTCACCCACCAGACTGTCCTGTTCACGACAGGTTCATGATTAAGAGGGCACAAGGGAGAAAACGATTTGGGATGAAGAATTTTAAGAAAAGATGGTTCCGCCTGACAAACCATGAATTTACCTACCAGAAAAGCAAAGGTAACAAGAAAAGGTCACTTTTTACTTGTTTTCACATATTTTATTCCAAGGGACCAGAGCCTCATCTTGGGCCCCGTGGGGTCCAGGTTGCTTTTGGGGTGAGCACTTCCTTACACGGAAGGCGGGGGCTCCAAGAGGGTGGCCTGGGTGGCGTGGGGAGCGGTTGGCCCTCCATGGCTGAGTGTGGGGGGTCAAGGTCTCGGGGCGGACACTCTTGTCCCATGTGGGTGGCGTGGTCTGGATGGTGGGCATCCCCAGGGGACTCGAGGCCTGTGGGAGCCTGCGGGGAGACCTGCAGGGAGACCGGCCCCTCCTGGCACTCACGGCGTGCTCTGCCGCAGGGGACCCGCCTCTCTACAGTATTCCCATCGAGAACATCCTGGCCGTGGAGCCGCTGGAGGAGGAGTCCTTCAAGATGAAGAACGTGAGTCCCAGCCCCTACCCCCCAGCCCCCCCGACCCCCTGCCCCTGGTCCTGGTCTGTTCCTGGACCCGTGAAGCAGAGAGCCTACCCTGCCTGTCGGGTCGGCCAGGATCCGTAGGGTTTCTCTCAAAGTCAGCTTTGGGTAGAGGCTGTGGGGCCCCGCATCCTGATGGACCTCCCCCAGGTCCGCCTCTGCTGGCCATCTGGACACTGGCAAACAGCTTGGGGACCCCTGCTTTGCCTTTATTCCCCCGACACCGTGGGGACCGTGGGGGTGGGGGATAGTGCCTGAGTTCTGCCTGGTGAGCACCTCCACACGCCGGGAGGAGGAAACACGTGCCCACCCCCGCCGCATGGTCACCGCGTCCCTCCTGTTCCCCTTCGAGGCTCCGAGGGGGCACAGGGTCCACGCTGGGTGTCAGGACGACCCGCTGTCTGAGGGGCCGGCCTCCGGGGGGCAGGTCCCTGCAGGCTCGTGAGGGCACCGTGGGGTCCTGGCCCTGCGTCCCATCTCCCTCAGCTGTCTTCCCAGAGCCTGATCCGAGGGCTTTTCTGGGTTGTCTGTATTCCTCAGAAAATCTGCGCGCTTAGCTCCTGTTTATCCTGTCTGCTGCCGTTCTCTGCTCTGATTAGGTCCTGTTTATCCTGTCTGCTGCCGTTCTCTGCTCTAATTCTGCTCCTAATTTTTAAAATATTTTTTCTATTTTTTCAGTTTCATTAGATGCATTTTGCGTAAGTCGTATGCAGTCTTTTTTGAAGGCAGACGGGATGTAAATACTAATAGATAAAACTTGAACTCCTACACACGGTTCGCTGATCTTCCTAAGAGACCCTGAGTGTGACCGGGAGGGTGGCGGACAGTGTGGGCCCTGCCATCCAGCCGTCAGAGGGCAAAGGCCCCTCGGGAGTGTGGGCATCTGCTCGGCGGCCCCAGCCTGAGCCTCTCTTCTCTGAGGCTTGTCTCCGTGTCCCGAGGGCTAGGTGAATGGAGAGACGGCCCCACTGGGGTCTCCTTGAGGAAGGTGGTGGCCAGGACACCCCTTCATCAGGTAGATGGAGCAGGCAGGGACCACCTGGCCGGGCGGTCAGCTCCTGCGCTCTCCTCTGCAGACGATGGTCATCCTCAGGGTGGTCACAGGCCAAGCAAATGCCAGGTGCAGCAAGGGGCTCCGTGTAGTCGGTTCCCCCTTATGTGTTGAGTCGTCATGGTTTATGGTTCGGGGGACGGTCTGGTTGAGCAGGACCCTGAGGAGACCTGAGCGAGGATGGTCATCTGGAGCTCTTTGCACAAAGGACACTCCCATGAGGAGGGGTTTTGTTTCAGTGTTCAGACAAGTTGCCTCCCATGCCCTTAGGGGCACTGCTGGGGCTTCGGTGGGCTCAGTGGGGTGCCCTCTAGGCTTTAGGCGTCTGCATCCTCCGAGGTCACTGAGCGCCCTCGTGTCTCGAGACCACTCCCCCATGACCATCCCGAGGAGGAGGGCCTGGAGCTGGCCGGGAGCTCACCCCCTCACATGGGGGCGGCACTGGCCTGGGCCGACCGTGGGGCCCCAGACCCACCTCCCCTTCTTCACGCCGCTGCCCCAAGCTGCTGCCGCAGGCCCCTCCAGGCTGAGCTTCCGGTGTCTGCCAGTCCCTCTCCCGGCTCGCAGGCCTCAGCCAAGTCTGGTCCGCCCACCCACATCCGTGGGCCCCCTGCGCTGGGCCCCTGCAGGAGGTCTGGTTTGCATAGCTGCATCCAGCCGCACAGGGTGGGTCTGCCTGGCCTCTGTCTGGTCTGAGGCCGACCCCGCGGCCGCAGACGGTTAGTTGCTGGCTAGATGATGGTCAGAGGCAGCTGCCCTCGTCCTGCGCTGGCTCCTCACCTTGGCTTCCTGCCCCGCCCCCAGGGCCATCTGAGGTGATTTCTTGGGCTGGGATGTGGCCTCGTGGCAGGTGTTCGTGGGCCTGAGGGATGTCAGCGCCCGTGTCCTGCCGTGTGTGTTTGCACAGCATCGCAGCCCCTCCCAGGCCGGTGACAGGTCCCCCCAGGGTGGGGCTGGGGACAGCCTGCTCCCAACGTCCAGGGAGGCACGCTGTGCGGAGCCGTGCCCTGAAGCAACCGGAACCGCTCATTCCATCAGGTGTAGAGTGATTCCTTAATGATAATAATTAGAAGAACTATCATGAGAAGTATTAGAGGAAATTCCTAACTTCAGAGTTAGCCCACGGGAACCACCTCTGTGGAGGCAGCAGGAGGAAAGGACTCTGAGTGCCTTCCTCCAGGGTGTTGCCTCCGTCGGGGATGGAGCTGTACGTAGATCGTGCAGTCTGCGGCCTGTGCAATGGTGCTTGTGTGGGTAGGGCCGGCCAGAGGAGCCTTGGCTATTCACTCAGGAACCCGAAGTCCAACTCCTCTGGGGATCCTTCAGATCCTGTTCTCTTTCCTCACTGGGCACACCTCCCCACCTTGCAAAGGCCACCTTGGACTTTGACATTCTAACTCTTGGCCCCTGTGCCCTCTGACAAGTCCAGCCTCCCAGGGTCAAGCCTGCCGACCTCCCTGCCCTTCTGTGGGCGGCATGGCCGTGTCTGCCGGGAGGTGCCAGCCCTTGCTGCCCCAGGGCCTCTGCCCCTGCTGCTCACTGTCCCCGCTCAGCTCACGTAACTCCAGGCGAGCCATCCGATCGCAGCTGGAGGACCGTTTACCTAGAGGTTCTCTCCTGACTCTCGCTAGGCCTCCTCCTTCACACAGCCCAAGTGCTCTGAGTTCACTCTTGTCTTTCTGGCTGTCTAGACGCTCACAAGAGCAGAAACTCTGTTTGGGCCACTGAGTCCCCAGAACTTTGGACAATGCCTTGGGCTTAGTATTGTTTGTTGAGTGAATAATAAACAGGAAAGGCAGTGGAAGTTCTGAGAAGCCTCAGGGAGGACATAACATCTGCCTGGAGGGCGGAGGAGGGGCCACTGGAGTGGCAGGCTGGGAGGGGCACCTCCCAAATGGACAACAGCAAGTGCGCTGGTCCCGAAGCCGGTCTGGGGTCGCAGATGGGAGGATGGACAGGTCTGCTGGGGCATATCTTGCACAAAACCTGTCTCACTCAAGGAAGGAGGCCCAGGGAAGCTGGCACTCTTGTGTAACGGCCACATCCACTTCGGCCGTCCCGGGGGCAGGCCAGCAGTGCACCTGGGGCCCAGGAAAGGCAGCGCCTGGCCCGGCTGAGCAGGGCTGAGCCAGCCAAGCCTCGCCGCTCACCTCGCTCCCACGCGTCCTGGGCAGGTTGGCACGGCTGGCCGCGGCCCTCACGGTGCAGGCGGGGGCTCTGCCGTGCGCTCCCCTGAGCCCTCCCCGCTCTCAGATGTTCCAGGTCATCCAGCCCGAGCGGGCGCTGTACATCCAGGCCAACAACTGCGTGGAGGCCAAGGCCTGGATCGACATCCTTACCAAGGTGAGCCAGTGCAACCAGAAGCGGCTGGCCGTCTACCACCCGTCCGCCTACCTGAACGGCCACTGGCTGTGCTGCAGGGCCTCCTCGGACACGGCCGCGGGCTGCTCCCCCTGCACCGGGTAGGTCGTGGCCACCGGCGCCCCGGCCCCGCAGGGGTCAGTGGGGGGCCGGGCCTCCATCTTTAGGGGCCGCTAAATGACCAGCATCACAGTTGACCCTGCTCCTCTCCACCGGCTCTCGGCAGCGGCCTCCCAGCAAACATCCAGCTGGACATCGACGGGGACCGTGAGACCGAGCGCATCTACTCCCTCTTCAGCTCATACATGAGCAAACTCGAGAAGATGCAAGGTGAGGCGGGGCTGGGGGAGCCAGCGTCGCAGGCTTCTGCAAGCTGGGTGGTGTTCTGGGGGAGTTACTTTAGTAACAGTTTCTGTGGATAATTTTAGGATGGCGTTTAGCCTGCAGCCTCTGAACTGCCAAATTCTTGAGAAGAGCCTGTCTTAGTAGCTCCCACGCCCCCAGAGGGCTTCATTCTTCCATGTTTCCCAGAGAGACGTGAGCATGTGTGTGGACTCGTGTGAGTGTGTGTGCATGAGTGTGGACCTGTGTGTGAGCATGTGTACGTGTGTGTGGACCCATGTGAGTGTGTGTGCATGAGTGTGAAACCTTGTGTGTGTGCGTGTGTGAGTGTGGACCTGTGTGAGTGTATGTGTGCATGAGTGTGGACCCGTGTGAGTGTGTGAGCATGAGTGTGGACCCATGTGTGAGCATGTGTGCATGAGTGTGTACCTGTATATATGTGTGTGCGTGTGTGTGGACCTTGTATGTTGTGTGTGTGAGTGTGGACCCTTGTGTGAGCATATGTGAATGACTGTGGACTGGTATATGTGTGTGCATGAGTGTGGAACCTTGTGTGTGTGAGTGTACATGAGTGTGGACCCATGTGAGTGTATGTGCATGTCTGTGGACCCATGTTTGAGCATATGTACATGAGTGTGGACCCATGTGAGTGTGTGTGCATGCGTGTGGACCCGTGTGTGAGCATGTGTACCTGCCCAGCAGCTCCAGGCGTGTCGATGCATCTTCGTCTTTCTGGGTATTCATTGCTCTTCTTGCCCTACTGAACTAAGCAGTGTAGGTGGGACAAGTCAGGAGGCCCGGGGGCTTGGTTGGGCTGCATCACGGGAGATCCTCAAGCCGTGCCCTGGGGCCGGCACTCTCAGAGCTGGGGTCAGACAGTCTGCGGTAGGCCCTGAAGCCCCCGGAAGGAGCCTAGAAACAAGGCTGTCAGACTCTTCCTTCTCATCCCCTCGTCCGGCCCGGAAGTGTCCGTGTGGCCCGAGGCCTGGAGGGCGCCTTACCCTGCTTTGACAGGCACGCAGCTGCCTGTCCATGAGCTCAGCCCACTGCTCTCAGGCCCACCTCCCTCTGTGCCCAGCACCACGCTGCAGACCCTGTGCCCTTACCCCTGGCACACCCCCAGTCTAACACCCCCATGGCCTGTGGGTTCCCCTCCCCCCGACAGCCTGTGCTCACCTCTGTCTCTTCGATGATAGTTGTCTCAGAGAGCTTCACCTGTGGTGCACATGAGCCTTGAGAAGAGAGGCTGGTGTGACTCATCCCCATGCCCGGCACACAGGACGTGCTCGGTACCTGTTTGCTGGATGGATGGATGGACGGACGGTCAGATGGAAAGGGGTCTTGAGCACCCCGCCTCCCTCCTGGGCAGCACTGATCTTGACAAGCAGGGTTCACAGGATGTCAGTAGGATCAGGGACCCTGCCCTCCACTTCATGAAGGCACCGAAGCACCGAGTCACTTTCCACGGTCTTCAGGCCTCTGCCTGGAACCTCAGCGCTTTCTTGAGGCCGATAGTCTGCCTTCAGAGGCTCTCATCCTTTTGGGATCTTGTCTGTGTTCACCAGACTGCCCTGAGCACTCAGCCTGTGGGCTCGGGATGTACCAAGGCCACTGCCCTGGAGAAGCAGCCTCTCGGGGCTTGGAGGGGGCTGCGTCACTCTCACCCGTCAGCCCTCACAGCACGGACCCCACCGGTGCTCCCCTGGAGCTTGGAGATGGTGCAGCTGGTGCCTCGGGCGGGCAGGCCCAGCGCAGGGCTGGCAGGATCCCTGCTAAGGGGCGGGCGTGGGCCCCAGCTGCTGGTCAGAGCTGTGCGGCCGGGGTCCTGGTGATGGTGACCGGCCACCCTGCTGTGCCCCAGGCACAGACCCGGTCGCTGGGGCCTGGGGAGGGCACAGGGTGACTCCAGACACAAAGCAGCACTGCCCGCGAGCCCAGGGCTCCCGTCCGCCCAGAGACCAAAGCGGGCCTGACCTTCCATCTCGGGGCGCAGACACTGCCCTGTGGCTGGGCCTGTGGGTCTTTGTGTGCTGCGTCACCTGGCCGTTGGGTGTCCTCCCGACTTTGAGTCTCTGACCCCCGTTGTCACCGGGCAGAGTCTACCTCGCCGCCCTCTGGCCCTCAGGATGTGGCTGGCCCATCAGCAAGTCCACCTGTTGGCCTGTCCCGCGTCTGCCCTGTGCTTCTCCTCATTCCTGGAGCTGTTTCATAAAACCATGCCCGCTGCCGGCGGGCCTCAGCACGCAATCCAGCGCTGCCAGGCTCGGTTTTGGGAGCCTGTTAAAAAGGAGCGGGTGAGCTCCCCGGCCTCCGGATGCTCAGAGTCTGTTTTCGGTCCAGTCACAAGTCTTGTGTCTGACATTGGGCTAAGAATTAAGACCTGCTTCCCCAGCCTAGCCTTGGGGCCTTCTCACAGCCTCTCCCTTCGCCCTCCCATCCCCTGGCCGCGCTCCCGTCCCCTGGCCGCGTTCCTGTTGCCCTGGGATGGCTCAGTGCTGCTGCTGCTCAGGCGCTCAGTCAGGTCCGACTCTGGGCAGCCCTGTGGACTGCAGCCCGCCAGGACCCTCTGTCCGTGGGATTCTCTAGGCAAGAATACTGGAGTAGGCTGCCATGCCCTCCTCCAGGGAATCTTCCTGACCCAGGTGTCGAACCTGGGTCTTCTGCATTGCAGGCAGGTTCTTTATCACTGAGCCACCAGGGGAGCCCCGATGCACAGATCTTCATTCAGAGCCACGTTGGTGTCCCCTGTGAGACCAGCTGGCACATCACCCACCATGCAGCACCGATTTCCTCCTCTAGGAACCGGCCCCACCGACCAGGCTGCTCCAAGGGCTGCATAGTCACCCTGTGGGGTGGTTCATACAGCCCCCATCCTAAGGCGGCCTGGGTCTCCCTGCCTGTGCCCTGTGCCCACCCCACCCCCACCCTCGGGGTCTCCCTGCCTGTGCCCTGTCCCACCCCCGTCCATCTCCCCAGTGTGGTCCTTCCGTGATTCCCATCCTGCTCTCAGCAGCCCCATCTCCCAGCAGGGCTCACTGAGGCTCGGCACTTCAGTGACTTGCTCAAGGCCGAGCAGCTGGCACAGCAGGGCTTTGGGGAAGAGATGCAGGCCCAGCAGGCACAGGCGCGAAGCTGCTGTGTCCCCCCGACTGGTGCCCCCAGGCCTCTGCTTCTTTGCCCCCGACGTGTGGACCCTCATCTTCCTCACACCATGTTCCCTTTTCTCTTGAAATTTTAAATCTTCTGTTTCTCTTTGCACAGACTCGTGGTTTTTCAGTAAGAATTAGGAGACTCCTTTGAGTTAGTAAAGGCAGTGAAGCTTTCTGTGACGGTGGTGACGACAGTAGTGATGATGGTGATGTGGTGGTGGTGATGGAGGGGATGATGGTGATGTGGTGGTGGTGATGGAGGGGATGATGGTGATGTCAATGGTGGTGGTGATGGAGGGGATGATGGTGATGTCAATGGTGGTGATGATGGAGGGGATGATGGTGATGTGGTGGTGGTGATGGAGGGGATGATGGTGATGTCAATGGTGGTGGTGATGGAGGGGATGATGGTGATGTGGTGGTGATGGAGGGGATAATAGTGATGTGATGGTGATGATGGAGGGGATGATGGTGATGTGATGGTGGTGATGTTGATGGAGGGGATGATGGTGATATCAATGGTGGTAGTGATGATGGTGTGATGTTGGTAACGGAGGTGATGAGGTGATGTCAACGATGAGGTTTATGACGGTGATATCAATGGTGATGATGATGATGATGGTGGTGATGCTCCGCATCACAGACCAGGGTGAGGGGCCTGATGCTGGTCCACCTGGGCCAGGCACCAGGAGCACAGGACTTGGCTCAGGTGTCTGGGGTCAGATGGGATCCTGGAGGCCATAGTGTGGTCTCCAGCAAGAGTGAGGTGGTCTCAGGAGAAGCTACCTGTTGAGCAGGGGAGGCAGTGCGCCCTAGAAAGCTGCCAGTGCAGACTGGCCGACAGAAGGCTTTATGACCACCCTGTGCCCTGTGCGTACCCCTGGCAGGGCACCCTCACGAAAGTGGATGGAGCCCGGCGCCCCTTCTCAGGTGGGGTTTCCCTGAGCACATCTGCCCAGGCTGACTGACCCTGCCTGGCCCAGGCTCTAGGAGGGTTTGGACCCTCAGGCGGAGGTGCCTGGCGGCTCCCAGCCTCACGGGCATCTCTGCGGCTCAGGGGCCTGACTCTTAGTGGCTTCTGTTTTGTGTGCATTTGCACGAGCGGTTGGTCCTTCCTGGCGTGCTCTGGGGCGGCCTGTCTGGGCCCCCCACACTGACCTCAGCCCTCCCTGGCGCTGCAGAGGCCTGCGGAAGCAGATCCGTGTATGACGGGCCAGAGCAGGAGGAGTACTCCACATTCATCATCGACGACCCCCAGGAGACCTACAAGACGCTGAAGCAGGTCGTCGCCGGGGTCGGGGCCCTGGAGCAGGAGCATGCCCAGTACAAAAGGGACAAGTTCAGGAGGACCAAGTACGGAAGCCAGTGAGTGTGGGGCCTCAGCGGCACAGGGAGCCGGGGGGGATGCCTCGGACTACCTGCCTGCGGGCAGGGACCACCTTGGACCACCTTCCTGCCTCCTCCAGAGCACGTCCCTCTGGACTGTGTCCTGGAGCAGTGCCTTCTACCCCCACCCCCAGACCCTCAGGCCCCCAGGCTCCCTGCTTCCAGGAGGCACCCCAGCCTCTCTCCAGGTTGGCCATGGACCCCACCCCACGTCCTGGGAGAGATGGACGGCAGAGACGCAGATTGACCCAGCCACCTGCGCTCCATGCCACTGGCTGCAGGCGGCTCAGCCAAGGGTCCCTGTCCTCCTGCTCTGAGTATGGGGTGTTGAGAGTCCATGAGCAGTTGGAGCCCACAGACCCATGCAGAGCTCACCCAGCACACACCTGGCACACACCTGGCATGGGCCCAGTCCCCCTCCCTGCTCCCCCTTCCTTCCAGGGAGCGTGTGGGTTTGGTTTGGGAAGGGAAGGGGGCCTCTGGAAGAGACCCCAACTCTAGCCAGGCTGCAAGGGTGCCCAGCGTCTCCAGGAATGCCAACCGTGTCTGCTCCCGGCTCCACAGACACTCACATCACCTTCCAGACCCTCTAACACCCTCTGTCAGAGCCCACGTCAGCCGTGTGAAGGTGCTGCCTTTTCCTAAACATAGCAGACCCACCTTGTTGGAAACAGCCATGACTTACAGCTGTGCCAGCATCTGTAGCCAACGGGGCACAGCACCGCAGTGCCCGCTGCCAGAGCTCACGGTCCGCACACACCTGCAGGACGAGCCCCACCCGCTGGGGCTGGGCTCACGGTGGGCACTTCCTGGGTGGTTTCGGGCTGACTTCTTCCCTTGCTGGTCTGCCTTTTTCGTGCATGTTACGAGGGTTGTGCTTCACAAGCCAAGGTAGGAGCAGGCAGTGAGAGTTCAGAAGTGTGCCAGGCACGCGCAGCCCATGCTCACGCTCCTGTCCCCACACTGTAGGGAGCACCCCATTGGAGACAAGAGCTTCCAGAGCTACATCAGGCAGCAGTCTGAGACCCCTGCCCATTCCATGTGAAGTCTATGCACAAGCTCTCCCAGGATGGCAGCCTAAGCTGCACCAGAAGAGCCCGTGCTGGGGGAGGAGAGAACCAGACCAGAGGGCAGCTCATCGGACGTCCAGCTCACAAACTCCTGAGGCTCCCAGGCCACCTCCGGGCGGCCGTGCCCTTGGTCACGTTGGTGGCAGATGAGCTGGCCCTCCCGGAACACGGTGCTGGCAACACCACAGCCTGCAAGGCGCGTGCCCATGTCACACGCACATTTGTCTCTACGGCACTAAGGCTCTGCTTCACTTGAGTGGGGACGTCCTGAGCATTACTCTCCTGTGAGCCTGCTGTCCGGGTGGCCACCAGCACAAGGCCTCCGGTTTCAGCCTTGACGTTGGTGTTACCCCTGGCCGGAGGGTCAGAGCCACACGGAGATCCCGGCTGGAGGATGGCCTCGATCTTCGGGGGTAGGGGCCCTCTTGCAGAGACTTCCTCGGGGTCCCAGCCTTCGTTCCCACCGTGCTGCGGAAATGCGTCCGCCCCACTACCGCATCAAGGAAAGCTGTGTTTCTGTCAGTGGGGCTTAAAGTAGAATGCCTCCCTGGTGGGAGTGTGGGGAAGCTTGTAAAAATGGAAATGTGCGTTATTTTCAAGCTGTTTTTCTTAATGTTTTTAAAGAACCATTTTAAATTAGCTCTTTGATATAAAGTGTTAATAACTTAGAACATCCAAGCCTCTACCATTCGAGGGAGGTGCCACCTTAGGACAAAAAGGGAATGGGGGTGTCTCATGGGGGACAAAGCCTCAACACAAGGCCTCCAGTTTCAGCCTTGACATTGGTATCACCCCTGGTCGGAGGGTCAGAACCACACGGAGATCCCAGTTTGAGGACGGCCTCGGTCTTTGGGGGCAGGGGTTCTTTTGCAGAGATTTGGAGACCAAAAAGGGAATGGGCGTGTCTCACGTCAGCAAGTCAAGTCCCCAAGAGAAAAGGGAGGGGGAGCCACTGGGCCAGCGCTGGGTGGCCTCGGGAGCAGACACCGGGCCCAGGCAGAGCTGCTGCCTCTGATGCCCTGAGGTCAGCCAGGCTGAGCCTGAATTTGGAAAGCCCCATTCGGACCCCTAGGACCCGGTACCCTGTGCCACTGGAGATCCAGATGACAGACAGAAATGTTACCAGTTGTCACAAATGGTGAAATAAAATGTTGCAAAAAAGAAACTTGCATCACACAACTATTAGGCTGCTCCAAACAGCAATTTTTAACATGAATTTGTAACTTAATGTTTCTAAGATACTAATGATGTGCGATGTATTTTACTGGCTAATTAAAACAGACCTTTTATTCTTTCTGAGACTGACTTGGTTTCCCAGGAGCACCCACTGATAATATGCACCTGTGGAGATGGGGGTGGGTGGTGGAGTGGGGCAGGAAAGGAGTTTGATGACATGTGATGGCAGGTGAGGTTCCCCTGATGACCAGTGGGGTCCTCATGGTGACGGGTGGGATCCTTCCTTCTCATGACAGGTGAGGTGCCTCTGATGATGGAGGCGGCCCCCCTGATGACAGGTGAGGTTTTTCTGATGACAGGTGAGGCCCCGCAGTGACAGGCGGGGTTGGCTGGCGGGTCCGAGGCCTCCTGTGAGCCACGATGCTGTGAGACTTCAGGGATGGATGTGGGAAATGGGGGTCAGTCACTGTGGCTTCATTCTGAACATTGACAACACAGTGCTGTCAGCCGGGTGCTCAAGGAGCCTCTGCTGTGACTTGTCCCCATGGTCCCAGAGGAGAAGAAAAATCTGTACTGAATAGATCATCAGAACCTTTCTGTTAGGTTGTGTTATAGGCTGACTGTGCCCCGCACAGTGTGAAACCCTGACCCCCAGGACCTCATAGAGTGACTGCGTTTGAGACGGGCCTTTAAAGGGGAGACGAAGGCTACCTGAGGTCCCTCGGGGGCCCTGGTCCAGTCTGACTGGTGTCCTTTTAAGAAGAGGCGATTAGGGCCGAGACATGTACAGGGACAACCCCGTGAAGACATGGTGAGGAGACAGCATCTACACTCAAGGAAAGAGGCCTCCAGAGAGCAGCCCACCCCACGCCTGGACTTCTGACTCCAGGCTCCAGACCCAGAGCGTCTGCTGTGGACACTGCCCGAGCCCTGTTTACGGACATGCCAGCAAAAGGCCCCACTTAAAAGGCAGGGAAGCGTTTCGTCAGCACAGTTCTGAGGAACCTGTCCCCAGGTGGCCGCCCACCACCTCAGCGTCACATTTGAGCGAATCTCCCCTTGTCTGGTGTGGGGAGGATGCAGGACGCCACCAGGGCCCAGACCGCCAGCCAAGTAGTGTCACCAACGCCCCCCAAGTCCTTTGTCCCTGGGAAAAGTCGAAGGATTCACTGAAGGCTTGGCAGACACGGGACCAGGAGCCCTGGGAGCCATGTGCCGGCCCCCACCACTGGCCCTCTGTGCCTCTGCTGCAGCTGGGGGCCCGGGGAGGCCACTCGGAGCCACATCCTGGGGCCGGGCACTCTCTGGCCTCTGCCCCTATGGTGATGTCACAGGGGCCACCTAGCAACAGGGCCAGTGCCCGTGGGCAGCTCCCCACAGGGCAGAAGCCATGCGCGCCGGCTGAGGGCCCTCAGGAGCACCGCCCCCACTCTGCTGTGACCAGAAGGCGGGGAGGATGGACAAGGACGGCTCGGCCACCCACAGGAGGCACCGGCCCGGCCCCGGCGCCCCTCCCATGGGCGTGGGCCCCGCACACCTCAAGGCAGCCAGTGAGATGGCCGAGCTGCAGCGGAGCCGGAGTGTGGGCGGCCTGCTCCAGAAGGGGGACCCGCCGAGCTGCATCAAGAAGCTGTGCAAGGAGCTAGGTGGGGGCAGGTGGCTCACCCCGAGCTAACACAGGCCCCCAATCCCCACACATGGGGCTGTGGGGGGCCATCCTGGGGGCCGGGGTTGCGGGGGCCCATCCTGGGGGCCGGGGGCTGTGCAGGCCCATCCTGGGGCCAGGGGCTGCGGGGGCCCATCCTAAGGGCCGGGGGGCTGCAGGGGCCCATCCTGGGGGCCGGGGGGCTGCGGGGGCCCATCCTAAGGGCCAGGGGGCTGCGGGGGCCCATCCTGGGGCCGGGGGCTGCGGAGGCCCATCCTGGGGGCTGGCCCGGGGCTTCGGGGGGCCTGCTGTAAGCTCTGTGGAGGGCAGGAGAAAGGGGTGACAGAGACCTGGCCCTGTGGCCTGTGAAGGCATCGAGTACTTTGGGAACACCTCTGGCTCTTGAGGTGGCGCGGAAAGCGTCTCAGATTCATAGTGAGGCCCCAGGACGAGCCTCGATTCCGCTGTGGGAAGCAGGGGCCTCACGGGGGCAGCAGGGAACCCACGGGGCTGGAGCCGCCCCCATACACGGCACGAATGAGGCTTTTACGTTGTAAACTGCACGTTTGCTACTGTGTTGTGTGTTTCCCACTCCAGCGTGTTTCTAACCCCGGAAGCGGGCAGTGGTGTGCCCAAGGTGGGGATGAATGCTCAAAACGCCCTGGTGCTGATGTGGACCTGCCCCTCGAGGGTCAGCTACCCCGGGGCAGCTGGCCCTGAGCTGGTGGAGAGACGGGCGGGTTGCCACTCATCAGCGGGGCCCCTAGGTCGTGGTTCTCCTGAGAAGGCCACACCAGCAAGCACCCTTTGCCAAGACCGTTATTCAGGCCAAGGAAGAGAAACAGTGAGCAGGAATGCAATCTGCTTGTCAAGCCCTAGGAATGCCTTTAAGAGGTCGTGGTGTAAAAATACTTGTTATCTCAGCTGAAAAATCCAAAGCTGTGTCGGTGGAGGAGGTCACAGCACAGAGGCCACTCCATCTCCCCCACATCCCACCGTTAACATCTGAGCACGTGTCAGGCTCTCAGGAGGGCTGAGTCTCCGAGAGGAAACCAACCCGTAACCTGCTCAGAAACACTTCAGGTGGCTGTGGTATCTCCCCGGTGACGGTGGCCTCAGACCTTCCCGTCCAGCACCGCGGAGTTTCCCAAGGCTGGATGGCCAGGAGCGTCAAGCTGAGTCTCGTCCTGACCTGTGCCCACCTGCCCCAAGGCCCCAGGCCTGGGAGGTCCCGGGCAGCACAGAGGAGCTGGAACACAGAGTGGGCCTCGCTGTCCATGTGATCAAATGGAACAAGACGTGGCCCCCCTGAAGGAGCGCTAGAGACCCTCCCGGCCTCGACGCTAGCATGCAGGGATCACAAGGGAGGAGGCTGATGCTGCCTGACCTGCAGCTGTAGAGACCACGAGGTCACAGATGGGGGGCCCGCGGACACACCAGCCCAGAGGTGCAGGAGCCGCTGGAAGCCGCAAAGCCGCCAATCAGCCCCTGCCCCCGACAGCCCTCTTGCAGGGCGTGTCCAGGAGGAGGAGGGCCATTCCGAGGGTGGGCTCCGGGCCTCGGGCTGCTCCACGTGGTGGGACCTGCTGAGATCCACGCGCTGGAGGAGGCTCTCCTGCTGTGAAGGGAGTGAGGGCACCCTGGCTGCAAGGCAGGGTCAGTGAGGTCATGCAGAGGGTTCTGCGATGTCAGCCCCTCACCACCTAGCCTGCTCATCCTCCACGCTCATCCCAGACCTACGGGGGCGTTTCAGTCTCGGACAGTGATCTGTGAGTGGTGTGAGGGTCGCTTAGAGCCCAGCTGAAGGGAGGCAGCAAAGGGCTGCTCTCCCTCTGGGCCAACTCCTGACCCCCTGCACCCCGTCCTGAGGCTGCTTGTGGGGCCCAGGGGAGCAGCCCTCCCATCTGCCCGGAGATCATTGCAGACCCTGCAGACATGCCCAGAACCCGGGTGAATGCAGGATCGTCCTCAGAAGGCAGACGGGGGACCCACCAACACATGAGAGTCTCCCTTTCTGACGATGGTGTGCTGGAGGAAAAGGCGACTGTTGCTCATTCCACAGCTGTGGCAGAGCAGAGAAGAACCAGCTCTTCCTGCTGATGCTTCCTCCCCTGTCAGTCCACACAGGAGGAGGGGGCAGTGGAGAGCATGTGGACCAGCCCGTGCACAGACACGTGTGCACACACTCACACACACATGTGCATACACACACACACATAGGGTTAGGGCGCTAGCGCACACGCTGCACACATATACACAGGGACATGTGTGCCGACATACACATGTGCACACGCTCACACACCCATAGACGTGCACCAGCCTGTGCTCACACACTGACACACGCGGCAGCACACACATGTACAAACTTGTGCACACACAGACATGTGCACCAGCACACAGGCTCACACGTGTGCGTGCAGGCTAGGGGCTGCTGAAGATTTTCCGGAAGTCACATGGAGCACTGCCTGCAAACAGCGGCTCCTGACCCTCCAGGCCCTTCCTGCTGAGAGCAGTCGAGCTCTGAAACATTCTCTGAAGGCCCGCTGCGGCTGTACCCTTGGCCTTCAGGACTTTGTCTCTGGGTGGCCAGGGCCTGCCTGGGGACAGCACAGCACAGGTCAGCAGGTGCCCTGGAGCCCATACGGGTGCTGGAAATGGAGAAGGATGCACAGCACCCAGTTCTCACCTGAAGGGAACCAGCCCAGAGGCGAGGGAATGACCCAGACCAGTGGGCTCGGCGTGGGTGCCGAGCACCAGGGAGGCCAGGCCAGGCAGAAGACTCCCTCCTCGGAAGGTCACTTAACCCTGGGCGGGGGCCCAGGTCCCCGTGAAGGATGGCACTGGAGGATGTCAGGAGCCGGGGACACGGGCTTGAGGCCGGGGGAGGGACAGCGAACGAAGTGGCACAGCTGGCAGGGCTCCCACGAGGGGCTGGCCCTGACCCCCTCCCTGGCGGTGCCCCCAGCCCCAAGGCCCACGAGCTGAAAAGACCCTGAGTAGCTGATCTGGCCACCAGATTCTGTAGGAAACCCTCCAGGACCATGGCCACCAGAGGCGTCCTGCCGGGCGTCCTGCAGAAAGCGTTCTTTAAAGCTGGGAGCCTCCCGAGACTGCGCCGGCTGCAGGGCCAGGGCCCAGGGTGTGTGTCAGGCTGTGAGTGGGAACCGGGCCACTGGGGGGTTCCGGAGTGGCCATGGGGCACCTCAGGCTCAAGGGGGCTGCAAAGTCGTGGGGCTGGAGCATGGCAAACTTGGGGCCCTTCTGAGGGTCCTCTGGGGCCCCAGGGGCTATGGGAACCCCCACTGCAAACTCTGAGCTCCTGAGCGAGTTGCCTGCATCTCACCAGGAAGCCACGGCCTCCTGCCCGGAACTCAGGACTCACGCTGCCCCACGAGGCCCTGAAACGCGGCCCCCCTGCTCCCCGTGTGTGAGGCGCCCTGCTCTGCTCACGGACAGACACCCCCAGTCAAGAACCCGCCCCCACAGCGCCCCGGGGCCACTGTGGCTCAGATGCCACCGCCGGGGGTCGCGCGGCCCACTGGCCGCAGGCCGAGTGCCCCCCGCCCCCACTCTGCTGCCTCCAGGAGAACACAGCAACACCACAGGCCCCCCAAGTTCCACTGAGGGGGCGAGTCCCCGTGGGGACCCCCTCGGCCCAGCTGCGATCCCTCAGGGCCCCTCACTAGCCTGCAAAGCACTGATGGGGACGTTAGGGCTGGCGGCCTCCCGGGCGAGGACGCCGGGGGACTTGGGTGCGCACAGGGGCGGCAGAGCCGGCGCCCCACGGGTGGCATCAGCGTCCTCGCAGGCTGACTGCAGCCCTGCTGCCCCTCCTCAGAGTCTGAAGACCCGGGGAAGGACGTCAGGAGCGAAGCAGAAGATGCCAGCTGGTGAGCAGCCTCGGCACAGCCGAGGCAGACGCGTGCGGGAAGATGCGAGGCAGGGCGGGAGCGAGGCCTGGAGGCCCTGAAGGAGGCGGCGGGGTCCAGGGAGGCTCAGAGGGGCGGGTCACCCAGCACACAGCAGCTCATCTTGGCTCGGCCCAGCACCTCGGCGCTGGCGCCTGTCTCTGCAGTCCTTCCCCAGGATCTCCAGAAAGCTTGCCGCCCGTGAGGCTGCTGGGGCCTCAGGCGACCCTCACGCTGGGCGGGTCCGGGTCGGAACGGCCCCTGGGAGCCCTGCACCCTTCCTGCCTCTGCACCTCCTCTCCCCCTGGGCCTGCCTTGCCCATCGTCCCCGCCCCTCTGCCAACGCAGGGGCACCGCACAGGCTCCCAGGGTTAGGGTTAGGGTTAGGGTTAGGACGAAGCCGTCTCCCAACTCTATCCACTCCCTGCAGCCAGGCCAGCCTGGAGGACAAGCAGGACAGGGGCCAGGATGCCCGTGGGCAGGCGCCGGAGGATGCGAATGTGGAGGAGGCCAGCACTCGCCACGAGCAGCCGGCCGGAGGGGAGGGCGCGGACGAGTGCGCCCCGGAGGACGAGGTGGGCCGTGCCCCCCGCACGTGTGGCCAGCCCCCAGCTCAGCCCTGCCCCGTTTACCCAGCCTGTCCCACCTCCTCTTTACAGGAACTGGAGCCCAAGTCCGTCAAGCTAGACGACCTTTTGGAGAAAGAGGCAAGAGAATCTCGCTTCAGTGGCAGAATCAGGCGGGGAGGCCGCGGGGCGCGGTTCTGCTGTAGATGCCGGTCAGTCCCCCAGGTGGAGCTGGGCTTGCGGGCTAGACCGGCCCCAAGCTCCCTTGGCACCAGGCCTGTGCTCTGCCCTAGGGCGCCTTAACCCCAGCTCGCAAAACAGCACTGTGCTCAGGGAGCAGGGAGTCCTGACCGAGGCACCCTCAGCTCAGCCTTGTCGGGGAGACCCAGCCCGGCCTGCAGCCTGGGGTACAGCCCTCCCTGGACGCCGCCCTCCCCCCAGGAGGGGCCTTCCTTCCCCCCCCATGCTCATGGGGGTGGAGAGGAGCTAGGCAGTTATGCCAGGGTTTACACCGGAGGCCCTGGGCCTGCGTCCAGGGGTTCTGGGGTTCCCTCCACTCCCAGAAACATTTCTCCCAGTGTCAACCAAGGCGCTACCACAGGAAGCACTTTCAGGGCTGAGCCAAGGTGCCTGAGGGGCAGAGACAGGGCAGCCACCACACAACTCCTGGGTGTGCGTCTGTGCACCAGGCGGAGGGGCGCCTTCAGTGGGGCCTGGGGGCGTGTGTGGGCCTGCAGCGACCGCCCAGCTCTAGGCGCGCCTGCTCACCCAGGCTCTGGTTCTCAGCAGGTAAAGGTGGGGGGGCCCTTCTGGGTCCCCAGGGGCCCGATACAAGGTGTCTGAGGCTGCGGGGAGAGGGGGGCAGACCTCCCTGCCCTCTGCCAGGGCTGCCGTGGAGGCCTCACCAGCCCCACTGCCAGCAGCTCCCACCACCCACAGCCGGGGACGGAGACCCCAGGGCGACGAATGCCCAGACCTGAGCACCGCGGGGCTTGAGCCCACGCCCCTCCCAGGAAGCTGCGCTCCCCCGGCTCAGCCACGCCCGTCATCCATGGGTCTCTGATTTCCCTCCACAGAAACCACCTGTGTTTGTGGAGATTGACCTGGGAGACCTTGCCGAGGAGGTAAAGCGCCAGAGCCAAGAAAGCCCGGCCACCCTCAGGAGGCGGCCTGCTCGGGGCCCGCAGCGGTCCCGGGACCGTGCCCAAGCAGGGTGTGCTGGCCCCTGAGGAGAGACGGGGCCCGGGGTTTGAGGACTGGCCTGGGGACCAGAGGGCACCTGGCCTCTTTCTCAGTCCCTCACGCCAACCCACACACATTCCTGCACCACCAGAGACCCCAGGGCCTGGGTCGACACTCGAGGTGCCCAGGGGCCTCAAGAACCTCTTGTGGGATTGTGCTGGGGTGGTGAGTGGGTCCAAGCCAGGAGCAGGAAGACTTAGTCTCCACACGCAGGGAAGGCTCACACAAGTCACCATGCCCTTCCATGCCTCAGTTTTATCATCTGCAAAATGGGGATCTTAATACCGCAGCCCAGCGTTGTTCTACAGTGCCCTCAGAACACTGCTGGCGCCCAGAGAGCCCAGTATCAGCTGCTATCTTCACCACCACCACCATCATGCCTGTCTCCATCATCACCACAACTACCGCCCCACTCACTGTCTCCATCAGCGTCAGCATCGCCATCACACAGCCACCATCACCACCTCCGACACCACCAGCATTTCAGCACCACTCTCTGTAAACGGAAGTGGTTGACCCAGTGACCTGATTGGGCCTTTCCAACACAAATATTCTGTTTCTCTTGTCGTGAGGAGCCGTCTCTTTGGAAGCTTTCTCTAATTCTCTCTTGGCAAAAGTAAGCCCCTGCCTCGGGGCTGCTCCTTTCCAGGTGGTACTTCCTAGCTCTTCGCCCTCAGAACACGATGCATGGTGAAGAGAGTTGGTTACTGACTCACCCCAAGGTTACCGACGGGACAGGGTTCAGGGACTCAAGAAGGTTCAGCCAGGGCAGAGCTGGGACTGAGGGACCAGGCCTTCTGACTTGCATTCCAGGGTCAAGGGCACGGCCCCTTGGTCTGGGTCCCCTAGTTAGAAACCCCCGCCTGACGGAGCCCCGCAGCATGGGAGGACGCTCGGGGCCGTCTGCATATCGGGCCCAGCAGGTCCAGCCTCAGTCCCTAATGCCTCCCACCCCACAGGTGGTCACGTGCATCACAAAAGAAGAGAAGCGGCCCCAGAGGGACATGGGGGATGTGTCAGAGGACGAGTGAGTGAGGCGTCTACTCAGGGGGGCCTGGGGGGCAGGGGGGTGTTTGTGCCAACGCCTCCACCCTCCCGGGTAGAGATCGTGAGGCTCTGAAGCCAGGAGGACGTGCGACGCTCGCCCAAGGGCTGTGGGTCGGTGGTATTTTAAACGATACAGAGAAGCGCAAAGAAGAAAATAGCAGTTCATCCACTTTTCACCTGAATCAACTGTATTAATATCTTGGCTGATTTGCTTGCACAGTTTTAAAAAGGAAAAATTCTCTATTCACCTTGTAAAACTGATAGTCATTTAAAATAAATGAAGCGACATGAAGTAGCAAAACAGAGAGGAAAGGTTTAAAACACCCATGTGCCACCAACTAGAAACAGTGGGGCATGTGGGCACCTGGGCCCTGAGGGGCCAGAGCAGAGGCCGGAGCATGGGTGAGTGGGGGCAGGGGGCCCCTGGTCATGCTCCCACATGCCACCAACTAGAAACAGTGGGCGTGTGGGCGCCTGGGCCCTGAGGGGCCAGAGCAGAGGCCGGAGCATGGGTGAGCGGAGGCAGGGGGCCCCCGGCCATGCTCCTGCTTTCCAGACGTGCTTGGCCGCAGCATCCAGGCCCTTTGCAACTTGGCGGTGGCTGTTACTGCCTCTCCCTGTGCTGGGTTCCAGGGGGACAGTGTCCCTGTGAGGAAGTGTCACCCCTAAGTCTGCGCTGATCTCTGCTCACACGGCCAGGCACACAGCTTTTACCAAGGTATCAGGACTGCCTGGCACAGCCTCAGATCTAGGCTTGCCAGGAAAGTCTTCCTTAAGCTAATGTCTGCTTTTCTCATCATTTCTTACTGGACGTGGTGATGGACTTGGTCACCCTGGACACAGCCTGGCAGCTCCTTTTCTGCCCCAGGCCAGGCGGGCCAGGCCCACCTCTCAGCCTCTGGGTCTGGCTCCCACACTCTGCTCAGCTACCCCGGAGAACCTGTGGATGGGCCATGCCTAGGAACCAGGCCTCGGCGGCTGGCAACTGCTTGGCGGACAGGACAGGGTCTGCTCGTGGGGGGTGCCTAGATACATGCCAGGGAGGCGGGGTCACCTGCCTGCTCACCTGCAGCCTCAGTCCGTCCAGTCGGCCCCCTTGGGCACCCAGGTGCCTGTTAGGGGCCCATTGGGGCACTTTGGCCCAGAGCCATGGAGGTCCCTGTGAAGAGGAGTACCATCTGACCCCAGAGGCAGCCTTGGTTGGAAGTGGAACCCCCAGAGCTCCCCCAGCAGGACTAGGCACAGGCCACAGTGCTCTGGAAACACTGACTGTCCACCTGTGACGCCTCTTCACGGCTGGGCTGTGGATGGACGGGGCGTCAGCCTCAGCGGGCCCTCAAGACCTCTCGGGCTCAAGGGGCTCCTGTTGGAATGGAGATGCCGAGGCAGGAGAGGGGAGGGCCCCAGAGGGGCCTGGGAGCTGTCTCTGGCTGGCGAGCTTATCCACGCGGAACTGGTGGGAGGGGGTAGGGTGCCTCTCACCCCCTTCCCTTGGCCTCTAGGTCCAGGACCAGCTGGGTGTGCTGCATCCCGTACTCCACCAGAAAGAAGGTGAAGCAAAGCGCGTAGCCTGGAGAAGGTAATTCAGGCTCAGGGAGGGGCCGAGCTGAGGGAGGGGCAGAGCATGGCGTGGGGTGGGCGGAGGGCAGGCTGCCTCCCGGGTCCTACCCCAGACCTGCCCCTCTGGCCAGTAACTGGGCCTCCACATGGCTCCTGGACCAGCCAGACCGGGAGGGGCGAGGATGCAGACAGCTGTCCTGAGACACCAGAGGAGCCTGCTTCAGAGGCGCCATGACTGCTCCACACATGATGCTCCACCACTGGGAAGCGATGAGGCCATCTTTTAAACACGCAATAAAAAGTGAATGAAAGATGTTGTACTTTTCAAGGGCCCCATCCCTTCTTGCCACAAATCTTGTCCCACAAAATGTACATCAGGGAAGAGAAGCAGCTCAGGGACTTATCTCCCAGGTCACGTGGTCACGCCTCCCAGGTCACGTGGTCACACCTCCCAGGTCATAAGGTCACGCCTTCCCTCCCAGGCAAGTGGTCACACCTCCCAGGTCACGTGGTCACACCTCCCAGGTCACGTGGTCACACCTCCCCTCCCAGGTCATGTGGTCATGCAGCACCTCACTTTTAGCCCCAGACCCCCAGGGGCCTGGCCCCAACCACAGCTGCCACCAGGGCACTGAGGAACCTGGGCATTGGTCCCCGAAGACCAAGGGGCGGGCGTTCCTACAGCTGGACTGGGAGCCTTGAGGACCACACGGAGGAGATGCAGCCACAGGGAGATGCCGCCTGCAGGGGGAGGGAGGCAGGACCAGGAGGGAAGCCTCACCAGGGAGACCCCGCGAGGTCTGTGGCTCCTTTGTCCAACCAGCTGGGGCTTGGCAGCCCACCTCCGGCCATGCGTCTGACTCAGCCCAAGACTGAGGACAGGGCATCACAGCGCCTCCTGAGGACGCATCCACAGCCTCCACCAATAGGCACAGCCTCCCAAGCAAGCACCCCCTCGTCCCTGCCCCTGGGTGGCAGCTCCCAGCCCTGGCACTCGGCCACCGAGATGGCCACTGAGAGAAGCTTCCAGAGAATTGGCCAGAGGAGGCCACAGGCCAGGAGTGTGACTGGTCCTCAGCCAATACTCTCCCTGTCCATCCCTGGCCTCCACGGACAGCTGGCCTTGTTCAGACCCATGGAAGAGCCCAGTGCAGGGCAGCCCCACATACGTGCATGTCTGGCTGCGGGTGACCTTCACCTCCTGGGTCAGCTGGGGCGCCTGCAGGGAGCCAGTCAGGGCGGCCCATGAGAACCGGCAGGACGGTGCGGGGGTGGAAGTGGTGGAGCCCACGGGCCAGGCTCTAGAAAGGCAGGTGGACGCGGCCTGGGAGCCTTCGATCTGGTCCCCAGGCCTGCTGAGGCCACAGAGAGACCCCTACCTGGGAAGCTGGGCCACAGCCAGCGGAGACGACGCTGTGACCCGGACCTGCAGGGTATGAAGAGCCGACAGCCTTAAGGAGAGTGGAGCCCTAAGGTCACCGCTGGCGGCGAGATCGCTCGCCCCGGAGCAGGAAGGAGGCCAAGCCCCGACCCTTGCCACCCCGGGGGCCGTGGAGCTGTCTGTCCATCTCGGTACTTGGAGCCCAGCCCTCATGGACTGCAGGCGGGAGGGGGGCATATACCCCCGGGAGGGCCCCAGTCCTCAGGGCCCCCAACTTAGCCTGCGAGGCTGGCCCCCCGGCCTGACCCGGCTCCCTCCCCAGCACCTGCAGGCCCACAGCTGCTCAGACCAGTGAATTCGAGGCCACAGGGCCCCGAGGGCGGGCCCAGCCCAATGGCTCTGGTGGACACAGCACCCCGCTAGGCCTGTCCCTGCCGCCAGCCTGTTCCTCCCAGCATTGTTAGTCTCTCCCAAATCGCACATGCTCTTTCATTGTGGGCAACGTGGGAACTGGCAGAAAGCGTGTAACCTGTCCCCTTGCGACCTTCATACCACCGCTGGCAGGATTTCTGCTTCTGCTTCAAATATGTAGAGCGAGCTGTATATGGAGATAGGTAAACACAGCTTTTTTACAAAATTGACACCACATTGCGCTAGTTTTGGGGTGTGTTTTACTTTTTGTTTTGTTTTGTTTACAGTTTTTCCTTTTATCCTCATAAACCCTTTCCCACTATTGTCGGTCAGTGTTTGCTGAAAGCCTGCCTTGTGCCAGGTGATACTCAGGTGCCGGGGTCCTGCCCCGGCTGATCCAGGGTATTCGAAGCGGGGACGGCGTCGGCGACCTATTTATTTAAATATTTTATCAAAGATATAAAGAGTAATAGGATGAGGATAGCTCAGTAGGAAAATTCAGTGGAGAAAAGAGGCTGAGTAGCTTGGTTTACGCGGGAGACCAATAAAACTTCAAGACAAGAAGCTTGCACCACTTACATAGGCCGCAGGCGTCCTTCCGTTCTCCCGAAGGAGAGGAGACACTGAGGCCTCCCCGGTCAGATCTTAGAAGCCCAGGCATAATTAGTAAGCATGGCGGGTTCCTCGCTCCAGATGGAGACTCAGCCAGAGTGAGAGAGAGAGCGACATGGGGAGACCAGTATTTCGAGAAACTGATCCCAATTCTTTATTTTCCACCGTCTACTTTTATACACTGAGATGTTATGCAAAAGTCACGTGGGGTCAGCAGTCCTGACTTTTATCAAAGTCAGGTGCTTCAGACAAATGTATACAGAGGTCTTAGGGGTGTTACATCATCTTCTGGCCAGGGGGCCTGCTGACAATTTATGACCCTCTCCTTGTGACAGCGGTCAGTCAACCAGGACACTTATTTCTCCAGGGGTGATTATTCTCAAAACAGACACCACCCAAATAAAGTTACATTCCTATAGGGTGACGGTGTAGTGGGTTTTAGTTAAGGAAAGAATTTACTTAGCCTAAGGTCTAACGTGATTAATATCAAAGGTTAACATTTATTTCTTCTATATATTCATTAATGTGTGTAAGGGCAGGGGATGTGGAGACTTAGCAACAAACATTGGCTCAACAAATGAAAAACCCTTCACCAATACAATTTCTAATCAGCCCATTATACTTATACTAACAGTTTTCTACCTTTTCTAAGGAACCTGTTTTTAGAAGGTTTAAAGCATCTCGTGCCTCTCACGGTTGGGAGGCTGTGAGCAATCACATGTGGCCGGACAAGCCTGTCAGGCAGGCTAGAGAACCTTCAGAGGAGTTTGTAGGTTAAAACACTCTTATCATGCCCAGGAATTATTATTAACTGGAGCTCTAGGTTAACTCCTTCTCCGAAAGAGGTGGTGGGGGACAGCCCCCCGTAAAGTCAGAGATGTAAGTGAGCACAAAGTAGTAAAGTAGGCAGGCTCTGGTTATGGGGGTAGACGCTCGAGGAGTTCCAGGGGGACTCCTGAGGCTCGATCCCGCCTTTGCGTATGTCGAGCCTCCTTCCTCATGACCTTTGTCATGGGCGGAGTACCTCACTCTGGCCCCCAACACTCAGGGGACACATGGTGGTTGAACAAACCCTGGCCTCTCAAGCCTCCAGTCTGGGGGGAGACAAGTGTGGACGCCCACTGCTCGTTGCCTAACAGACGGTCAGCTGCATCCCCTGGAAAGCGGTGCTCCACGGCTGCTCCACCCGGGGCAGGCACCTGCCGTCAGGCTGACAGATTAGGAGGAAACGCAGGTGGTGGGCTGGGCGGGGAAGGGGCCTGGGGAGGGCGAGCTGAGGGTGGCGCTCGTGGCCACGGCGGCGGACCCTCAAGGGCGGTGCTTGCTCTGCACCCCGCGACCTGCCCTGCACGGACTAGCATCTTTCACGTCCACACTGCGGGCCCTGTTATTCCCCCTGCTTCTGCAGCAGGAAGGAGGGGTGGCGGGTGGCAGTGAGGGGTCACTAGCAGGGCACCCCGCACCCAGGCAGCTGCCCTCGGGAGCCACAGCGCCGGAGCATCAGCTGGCTCTTCCTGCCGCTCCAAGGGAATGGATGTGCAAGGGCCGTGTCCGCGGCCGCTTCTCTGAGCTCCCGCCGGGACCGGCGGCTGCGCTTGACTGGAGCGCCCCCTGGTGGCGAGCCGGCCCTCCGGCCTCCCGCTGACGTCCAGCCGGAGTCACGCTCCCAGACCTTCCACCAGGAGTCGGTGGCCTGACATCTCCTCACCTTACAGACGTGAACTCTCCTCTACTCACTAACAAGCAGCCGGAAGGAGGCTGTGTTGGTGGCCAGCGGCGGGCGGACTGAGGGGCGGGACCCAGGCCTCCTGTGCGGAGCTGCCCTGCTTTTGCATCCAGGGCACAGAGGTCAAGGGTCCTGGACCCCGGCCCTCCCTGTGCCATGACCTCGAGACCCACAGTCCCAGGAGCTATGGAGGACGGACAGACAGGCCTGCCCTCTGTGTAGAGTCCTGCGCACCTCCAGGGGTGGGTGGACGACACTTGGCCCGTGCGGAACCCAGGCCCCAAAGAGAGGCTCCCCATGATGTTCTGCCGCACTTCACGTGATTTGACAAAATGCAGAGCTGACTCACAGGGCGCCACGCTTACAGCCCCGTGCCCAGTGTCCCCACGGTGCCCCTAGGTGCCCCCAGGTGCCCCCATATCCCACGTCCCCAGTGTCCCCACGGTGCCCCCAGGCGCCTCCGTGCCCCCAGTTTCCCCCACGTCCCCAGTGTCCCCGGGGTGCCCCCAGGTGCCCTGAGCCTGGGGCCGTAGCTCCAGACACCCTGCTGTCCAGGCTGGAGGGCCCATCTGGGACGAGCTTGGAGCTGAGAAAGGCCAGCTTGGCTGCAGTGGGTGCTGCTGAGGCCTTGGGAGGTGAGGGGCTTGCCAGGGCCAACGGGCCCCCAGGGGCAACCCTCAGAGGTGGTGGGGAGCAGCAGCCCAGGCCACGCGAGGGGAAGAACCCCTCCTGTCCATGAGTTGTCCTTCCCCGAGCACAGCCCAAGGACTCCACCGAGGCCTCACATGGAGCACCCCAAGCCCAGGGCTGGTGCCACTCTCTGGGGCGTCCTGGGTCCCAAGGCCTGACGTGGGTTCCTGGACAGGGCAGGACAGCGGTCAGTGCTGACAGCCAGAATCGCGGGCCAGGGAGCGGGCCAGGAAAACACAAAGCGTCCCCGCCTGCCCCTCCTCAGGCAGAAAGCGGGAAAAGCGCGGTCCCCAAGGGGCTGTCCAGGGCAGGGGAAGACAAACCTGAGGCCCCCCAGGGCAGCAGCAGCACCCACCTGCCCATCTGCCCGGCCGTGTGTCAGGGGCTGCTCCTCTCAGCCACAAACACCCTCCACGGGCCCAAGATGTGGGAGCCAGAGCCTCGTTCATGGGCCAGGGTCACGGGCAGCCGGAGACGTGGTACATCCTGGGCCCACAGGTGGGGGGCGCTGGGGCAGAGAGCTGCCGCCTCCAGCTTGTCCGGGCCCGGCCCCTGCCGGCTCCTCCCAGGCCCTCCCTGGCTACAGGCAGCTGTCCTCGCCTCAGTCCTCACACTCTCTCATCCTGGACTCCATGCCCTTCGGAGAGCGAACAGGGCCTTCAGACCTGGGCCCCTGCTTCCTGAGGAGCCAGGCGACCACGTGGGCCAGGAGTAAGACTCCGGCTTCTTCAGTGACCAGTACTGCCCGCCATCCCAGGGCTGCTTCTCTGGTCCCCACCCCATCCCGTGTGTGAGCCCTGCTCGGGGTCCACGATCACTGGCCCCAGCCCTAGACGCAGGCCTGCCTCCCAGCTCTCCCGGAACGAAAGGGTCTCACCCAGACCCTCCTCCAAGCGTGGAGCTCTGACCTCATTTCCCGGGGCTTCTGGGGATGTGTGCCCCAGTCAGCGTCCACCGGCCTGGAAACCTCCAGCCTGGTCTGTGCCCCCCAAACCAGGGACTTCCCTGGCCTGGAACACCAGCCCTGGCTCCTCTGTTTTCACCGGAATAGTTGAGGGTCCTGCCGGGGCGGCTCCGGCGTCACCCGGGCCGCTGAGCGGCGGGCGGGGAGGGGCACTGGGTATGGGTCTGACAAGTCCCAGGACAGCCTGCAGCCCAGCTGCTGACACACGTGATCCTGGCCCCAGTCACACCTCTGGCCCGACAGGACAGGACAGGATGAAGCAGGGCAGCTCAGACACCACGGCCCCTGCAGGGGTGCTCACTTAACCTACAGCTGACTCAGCTGACTACCTGACCCCGCTAATAACCTAACCCACCTTACTTCTCAATCCAGCTGACCACCTACCCAGCTGACCATGTTCCATACCAACTACCTAGCCCTTCTAACTACTTAACCCAGCTGACTACCGATCCAGCTCACCACCTGCCCAGATGACCATCTGCCGGGTCCCTCTAGACCAGCGGCTGGCTCCCTGGGTGAGGGTTCTGCTTGTCACAGGGACAGTCCCTGGGCAGCCCCCAGCACGCTCAGACACCACCCATCCCCCACCCCCACCCCCCTGCCATGGAGAACAAGCTGGCTGCATTGTGGATGTGAAGACAGAGCCGTGGGAGCCACACCGACGCCATGAGGTGACTCCAGAGGGGCGTGCAAGGCTCTGCGTGCCTGCGGACGTCTGCCCTCTTGCTCTGTGAGCCTCCGCAGCTGGAGTGAGCTCACCCAGACGACCTTCTCTTTCCCTCTTTCCCTGTCACTTATCTAGGGAAGGTTTCCTGAAAGCGGCGCTGTCCTCGTCCCTGTTTGCTTGTTTACACAGGCGGCTGTTTCCACTGGCCCGGCTCGCACACACGTGCCACTCTGGGTGACAATACGCCAGCCCGAGTCTGCTGCTCACGGCGTCTGTCTGTGGCTGCTGGCCACACTCCCAGGGTGTGCCCTGTGTCTGCTACAGGCTCTTACTTTCCTAATTAATTAAATTGGGGAACATTTCCTGGCTTTCTGGCCCCACAAGATATTCCAGGCTCAGCTTGTGTTTTCCCTGACCCAGTGGGGAGTGGGACAGGTGGGGGCACCCATTCAAAAACGACAGCTCACAGGGGAGATTCCAGGCATCACTGAGAAAGCTGAAAAGATGTGCTGTAGGAACATAGAGAGCAAGGGCACCCTCTCCCCACGGAGGAGATGGGGGCCTCCAGGCCAGCCAGCAGGGCAGCTGCGGGTCCAGGTTGGGGACACCACTGTGACCCCAAGGAAGGAAGGAAGGGCAGACAAGCTTCCAGGGGCCTGAGGCTCCAGCTCAGTCTTCCCCTCACACGGGGAGCAGGTGGGCAGCAGGCCCTGTACCCCAAGTCTGCGGCATCCTCAGCTCATGGGTGCCCTGGGAGAGTCCAGAACATACAGCTACTTGCCTGGAAGGCAGCCCTCCCCCCAGAGCCTGAAAACGTTCTTCCTGAGAAACTCGGGCCAGCCTCCCATACCTGGCCTCCCACGCCTGGCCTATCACACCTGACCTCCCACACCTAGCCGCCCACACCTGGCCTCCTATACCTGCCCTCCTCTGCCTGGCCTCCCACGGCTGGCCTCCCACACCTGGCTTCTCCCACCTGGCCTCCTATACCTGGCTTCCTATACCTGGCCTCTCCTGCCTGGCCTCTCACACCTGGCCTCCCACACCTGGCCCCCCACACCTGGCCTCCTCTGCCTGGCCTCCCACACCTGGCTTCTCCCACCTGGCCTCCTATACCTGGCTTCCTATACCTGGCCTCTCACACCTGGCCTCCCACACCTGGCCCCCCACACGTGGCCTCCCCTGCCTGGCCTCCTCACCTGACACCTGCTCCTTGAGACCCTGGCCTCTCCCCCACAGTGACTCTCACCCAACACTCACCAGCACCTCAGTGGATGACCCATTCGGTGCTTGTGTGACACTTCTGGAACAGGCACTGCCATTCGCTCTGTGCTGTCCATGGCTGGGGCCATGGAGAGGTCAGCACACTGGCCAGGGCCACGCAGCACACGAGCTGGCCAGCAGCTGTGAGGTCGGTTGGGGCCTGACCCTGCCTCCTGTGCTCGTGCCCGTTCACAGCTCGGGAAACTGAGGCAGCCTCCAGGCCTCTCACCAGGGCCTGCAGAGACCCTGGTCCCGCCTCCCTCAGGGGTGTCCCCGCCCCACTCTGGGAGGTTGCCCCATCTTGAGCACACACGCGCAAGGCTGAGGCTGGTGCTGTGTTCAGGAAGGCTCTGCTGTAGGGCAGCTGAGCATCCAGAAGGGATGGGGTGGCAGGTGAGGGCCACCAGGAAGGTGCTGGCCACGGGGCTGGCTGAGCCAGGGTGGAGATAGGAGGGGAGACTGCATTCCTAGAGCAAGCGTCAAGGTGGGCTGCGTGGAGACCCCTCCCCCGAGGCACCTGTATCTGAACCCTCGGACCGAAGGGGACATCACCTCACCGGGGCCAAGGACTTGGCGGGTGGGATCACGGCGGGGCTCCTGTTCTGTAGAAGTGGGCCACTGCACCAGCCGGGCCAAGGGAAGGCAAGGGAAGGCTGGGCCGGAGGCAGGCGGGGCCGGAGACGCTGTGCTGTTGGGTGTGGCCCCGAGGTCAGGCCGCCCGTGCTGGGAAGAGAGGATCCCCAAAGGTGGCCTTGCAGCTCTCGGAGCCCAGCACAGCCTCGACTGACCCCCAGCTGCTAACGGGGAGGCACTGAGTCGACGGAATCTTAAGCTGTGAAGCCTGTGATCAGCCAGAGCTGCTCCCTTGGGGCTGAGCCGTCACCCTGGGGCCTGGCCGGCTACGAGGAGAATGCAGAGTCCAGGGCCGCAGTCCAAGCCAGGACCCTGGAGCCTGCCTGGCGGCTCAGGGCTGAGACATGCTGGACTCTGGCCTGGACAAACATGGGCTCTGCAAGCAGCAGGGGCTGAGTGCAGGACAGGGAGTCCCTACCATGAATCCTGCTTCCCTTCCCGCTCACCACCCCACCCCCACTCCCCACCCCCCCCAGCCCCAACTCCCCATCCCCACCCAGGGCTTGTCCCTGACGGACCCACACTTCCTGGCACTTGTGTCTGTGTTTTCCAACTCTGAGCTCTTGAAAAATCCTCTGAACCTGGTGGAAACCTATTGCGGGTGAGTGTCTTTTCCGCAAGCACTAAGGAGCTTCACGCGGGTTGCAGTCCTGCCTTCACCAGCTCGTCCTGCACAGCCCTGCTGGGTTTTAGGAAGCTAGTCATTTGTGCAAATTCCATGCAGCAAGGGGCTTTTCCGATTGTGATCACAGTTTGCAAAGTTGCTGAGTTTCAGCTGACCTTTGGCGCCAGGCCTGGCGTGGAGAGGGCGCTCCACGGCTGTGTGCACGCTTGTGCAGCCGAGGCGTAGCCCCTCCGTGCCAGGTACTTCTCCGGGGGAGCAAAGAGAAGATGTGAAAACAAACGCGCGTCCAGGCCTCCAGCAGCTCACAGCCAACAGGAGCCCCGAGCCTCCTGAGTGCAGTTTACCGCAAACAGCAGTTGCCACGGCAACAGAAAGCAGGCGGCGAGGCCAACAGCACCCCCAGTTTGGCTGCTGAGAGACAGATGTCTGGGAGATCAGGCTACCAACCCTTTCCTCGCTAAAGGGGAAGAAGCTGGATCTTCTGGGAGAGATTGAAGAGGACAGTCTGAAACCCAACAAAGGCAAGGGCTGCGGAAAGAGGCAGGCTGCTGGGCCAGAAGCCAGCCCCCCACGGCTTTGTTTGTTCTGGCCTCGGCCAGGCTGCGCTTTGCAGCAGGCAGACAGAGGCCAAACCTTTACTGGTCAAACAGCGCATGGGGGCCAAGTTTGCTAGGAGAGAAAACAGTGGCCCGGGGCCAAAGGCGGCTTTTGGGAGCTGTTTTCCACTTTCCCTCCAAGCAGCTGGAGGTCCTGGGGCGGAGGCTCCCGGCAGCATCATGCCTGAGGACTGGGTCCTGACCTGGAGTTGAGGCCCCAGGGAAGCAAGGAAGGGCCTTCCCGTACTAGGACCCCAGGCAAGACTGGGGGTTGGGGTCGGGGAGAGGGAGGCCCGCTGATTCTGTGAGCAGGTGGAGAGGGGAGCTGGGCGCCAGGCCCTCCCGGGATGCTCCTCCATGGCCCTCACCTGCCCAGGCCCAGCAGCCCCATCCCGCAGCAGAGGGTGGGTCTCTTCCCATACCTTCGCTCCGGATGGCTGCAGGAGACCCTCCACCAAGGTGCCTGGCCAGGGGCACCACGGCACTAAGCAGTCAGCACTTCACGAGTGGCCTATCGGAACCGTGAGCCTGACCAGGCCGTCTGAGGCAGGGGCGCCACACAGAGGCACAGGCCCTGGTCCTCAGGGTCTTGTGAGGGATGCCCAGGTGTTGTGATGGGGGAGGACCCAGGCCTGGGCACTGCAGCCAGACGTGGCTGGGCCGAGACCCCAGGGAGCTGAAAAGATTGGGCTGAAAGGCCAGGTTGGCCCCGGGTTCCAGACAAGCAAAAGCGAGCCTCCCCACACTGCGTGGCGGGGGGGGTGGAGTGGGTGGCGTGCGGACGTCTAAGGATGGAGTCCAGCACACATCCAGGCAGCCGCCCATAGCCCTCTGAGGACACTGCCTGTCCAGGCAGACCCAGCAGAACAAGATGGGCAGGCGGGTCTGGCCCTGAGCCATCTGTTGTTGTTCAGTCGCTCAGTTGTGTCCACCTCCTTGCGACCCCGTGGACTGCAGCACGCCAGGCTTCCCTGTCCTTCACCAATTCCCGGAGCTTGCTCAAACTCACGTCCATTGAGTCGGTGATGCCATCCAACCATCTCATCCTCTGTCATCCTCTTTTCTTCCTGGGTTCTTTCACAGCATCAAGGTCTTTTAGAATGATTTGGCTCTTTGCATCAGGTGGCCAAAGTATTGGAGCTTCAGCTTCAGCACCAGTCCTTCCAGTGAATATTCAGGGTTGATTTCCTTTTGGATGGACCACTTTATCTCCTTGCCGTCCAAGGGACTCTCGCGAGTCTTCTCCAGCACCACAGTTGGAAAGCATCAGTTCTTCAGCACGCAGCCTTCTTTATGGTCCAACTCTCACATTTGTACAGCTACTGGAAAAACCAGTTTGACTGTACGGATCTTTGTCGGTACCTATTCTCATTTTTTTCGGAGAAGGCAATGGCACCCCACTCCAGTACTCTTGCCTGGAAAATCCCATGGATGGAGGAGCCTGGTGGGCTGCAGTCCATGGGGTCGCTGAGCGTCAGACACGACTGAGCGACTTCACTTTCACTTTTCACTTTCATGCATTGGAGGAAATGGCAACCCACTCCAGTGTTCTTGCCTGGAGAATCCCAGGGGTGGGGGAGCCTGGTGGGCTTCCGTCTATGGGGCTGCACAGAGTCGGACACGACTGAAGCGACTTAGCAGTAGCACTCACATTTTTTAAAGTATTTTTTTCACTGGTGTAAGATTATTGAATTAAAATTAAAGAGCAATAAACTGAATGCACCCGAAGTGTGTAATTAGGTTTGGGTGTGCGTTTGAACCCAGAAACCTCACTGTGTCCATCACACACTCTCCAGGACATCCCAGAAGCCAGCTGTCTGCCTGTGGCTACAAATTTTGTACAATAGGAACCACACAGGTGGGCTCTTTTCGGCCCGGCCTCTTTCACTCGGCTTTGTGACTTTGAGACTCTCCTGTCCTTACATGTTTTCTTCCCTTTTTAATTCTGAGTAGCCCTGTGCTCCGTGAGGCAGATGTGTCACCAAATGACAGACATATGGTCTGTTCATGGCTTCAGTGATTCCAAAGGAAGCTTCTTGTTCACACCTTGGTGTGGACACACATTTTGTTTCCTGAGTAAACAGCAAAGGGTGGGATGGTTGGGTGGCAGCTGTGTAGGTTTCTGTCATTTGTTTTTTTCTTAATAGGAGAAGTTTTTAATTGCAACGAAGTCCAATTGATCAATTTTTAAGATTATTTCGTGTTTTCTGTGTTCTAAGAAATCTTTGCCTGCCCCAAGCGAAAGACTGTCTCCGGTGTTTCCTTGCAGAAGTTTCATGGTTTTAGAACTTACATTTATGCATAACCTATTTGAGTTTTGTGTGTGTGTGTGTGTTGTATGAGACAAAGGACATGTCTTTCTCCCTATAAGGACATCCAGTGGATCCAACACTATCTGTTGAAAAAGCTTTCTCTCCCTTTGCGTTGTCTTGGGGCCTTTGTTTAAATGATTTACCATATATAGTAGATCTATTTCTTTTTTAAAATCATTTTTGAAAGGAAAATTCCAAGACTCTTTTTTCTAAATTTGGTCCTACGTCCTCCCCCACACCCTGCCACATTTGACTCACCTCCATCCATTCTGTTTGTCTCAAACTTTCCTTAAAAAATTAAATATATATCTACCATACAACCCACAACTGCTCTCTGGGGTTATCCTGGAGTAACAAAAATTTGCATTCACAAAAAAGTCTATACTCAAATGTTCACAGCAGCCTTACCTGTGACAGCTAAAGCCCAGAAACACCTACGTGTCCTTCCGTGGTTAAACAAGTCCTGGCCCATCCTGGAAGCAGTGTATTGCAATTACGTTATGCTCCTGAAATGACAAATTATTGTGATGGAGAAGAAGCCAAGGGCTGGGGAGGGACAACATGAAGGAGTCCTCTGCGGGGACGGGAGTTTCACGTCCTGAACACGGCCTCAGGGTCTACACATTGTGGGACCCCTGCACGAGACACCCAAAGGAACGCACAATCCTGCAGAGACTGGTGACCCTGTGAGCGCCTCAGACTAGTAGCTGTGTTGACTGTGCTAGCTAGTCTAGTTAATGGTGTTAGCTGTCCTAAATAGCCTAGTAACAGTGTTGCCTGTGCTAACTAGTCCAGTTAATGGTGCTACCTGTGCTAACTAGTCTAATGGCGCTAACTAGTATAGTTACTTGTGTTACCTGCACTAACTAGTCTAGTTAACAATGTTAACTACATAAAGCTCCTGGTTTTGAACATTTAGTCTTGTCATGTAGGTTTCCACCATCTGTGGAAACCCAGCCATGGGTACGTGGGAGCTCTCTGTACCATTGTGCAACTTCTTATGAAGCGGTGATTCATTCAAAAGACAAAACTAGAAATATAAATACTTAGAAATAAATCTGACAAAAGTTATACACAAGACCCATAGGGTTAGAATGTAAAAACATTGCTGAGAGAAATTAAATAAGACCTAAATAAATAAAGAAACGTTGAGGTCATGGAGTGGAAGATTCAATATTGTCAGAATCATCAAGAGGCCAATCTCCCCAAATTAATCTGCAGAATCAGCACAAATCAAAGCCCTAGCATGTTTTTAGTAGAAATTAACATTCAAGCTAATTCTAAAATTTGTATAGAAATGTATAGGACCAGCGCAAGCATGAAAACGAACAAGGATGGAGAATTTATATTGCATGATTTCAAGATTATTTTAAGTAACGCTGATCAAGAGTGATGTATCATGGTTATAACAGACCAACAGATGAACTGGATAGAGCAGATTCCAGAAACAGACCTGCTCAGATGCAGTCAGCTGACTTGACAAAGGTGCCCATGCAATTCAAGGGGGAAAAAATCATCTTTCCAGAAATGACTCTGGGTCACCTGGATGTTCATCTGCAACAAAACAAAGAAAATCCCTTAAAACTCTTGCCTCATTCCAAAAAAATATAATACAAAAATTCACATGAAATTAACAAATATCCTAGAGGGGATGGCGGGGTGGACGGAGTGGGGGTGGGGGAGGCGGACGGCGGGGCAGGACGGGGGAGGCAGACGGGGGAGGAGGATGGCGGGGCAGACGGCGAGGCGGACGGGGGAGGAGGACGGCGGGGTGGACGGCGAGGCGGACCGGGGAGGAAGACAGAGAGGCGGACGGGGGAGGAGGATGGAGAGGCGGACGAGAGAGGCGGACGGGGGAGGCGGACGGCGGGGCAGACAGGGGAGGAGGACGGAGAGGAGGACGGAGAGGAGGACCGAGAGGCAGACAGGGGAGGAGGACGGGGAGGCAGACGAGGGAGGCGGACGGCGGGGCAGACGGGAGGAGGACGAGGAGGACAGAGAGGCGGACGGGGGCGGAGGACGAGGGAGGCGGACGGGGGAGGAGGCAGACAGGGGAGGAGGACGGAGAGGAGGACAGAGAGGCAGACAGGGGAGGAGGACGAGGAGGCAGACGAGGGAGGTGGACGAGGGAGGCGGAAGGCGGAGGAGGACGAGGAGGCGGACGAGGGAGGCGGACGGGGAGGCGGATGGGGAGGCGGACGGCGGGGCAGACGGGAGGAAGACGAGGAGGAGGACGGAGAGGCGGACGGGGGCGGAGGACGAGGGAGGCGGACGGGGGAGGAGGACGGAGAGGCGGACGAGGGAGGCGGACGGGGGAGGCGGACGGTGGGGCAGACAGGGGAGGAGGACGGAGAGGAGGACCGAGAGGCAGACAGGGGAGGAGGACGAGGAGGCAGACGAGGGAGGTGGACGAGGGAGGCGGAAGGGGGAGGAGGACGAGGAGGCGGACGAGGGAGGCGGACAGGGAGGCGGATGGGGAGGTGGACGGCGGGGCAGATGGGAGGAGGACGAGGAGGAGGATGGAGAGGCGGACGGGGGCGGAGGACGAGGGAGGCGGACGGGGGAGGAGGACGGAGAGGCGGACGAGGGAGGCGGACGGTGGGGCGGACAGGGGAGGAGGACGGAGAGGCGGACGGGGGAGGAGGACGGGGCGGGGTGGGGGGGTTGGTGCGGACGGGGGAGGAGGACGGGGAGGCGGACGGGATGCGGACAGCGAGGTGGAGATGCAGGAGTGCCTGCCTGCTCCCAGGAAAGAAAGCTGGTCTCTTCCGGGCACTCGCGAGGTGACTCTTTAGGAGACGACATTCCTTTCCCAATCCCGTAAGGAGTCGCAATCCCCACCACTCGCCCTGCTGGACCATGTGAACCGTCAATACGCGACTTTGACGCAAGACCCTTTGTCTCGCTTATCCAGCTGTACTCTGACCTCTGAGGGGCAGAATGTCCTCAGAGATTCTGAAAGACTGTCTGCTGAGTTACAATCCTCAGGGTGGCTCAGATAAAATTTTCCACTTCTTTTTTAGATTGACCCCTGATTAGGGGAGCAGGGCCTGCAGGCCAGGGTCCCAAGCATCTCTGTGGTCTGGGAGGAGGACTGAACTTCTCTCTTGGCTGAGATGCTGCTGCTGGCCCTGCCTGCTGGAGCTCCTCCACCCCACTAGTGTGGCCAGGGCTTAGATTCTTCTGACCTTGGCCCAAACCCCAGCCTCCCAAGGTAGGGCTCTGGACATCTCCTTAATCAAACACAGCTGTGCCCTTGGCCTCGGGGCCCTTTTCCTTCCTGGACAGAACAGTGGGGCATGGTGACCCAGGGGTGTGACAGTCAGCACCAGCACCAGAGGTCCCAGAGCGAAGTGGACCTGGGACCCTTGAGGGGCAGCTGGGCGTTGGGGCTCCTAAGGAGGCTGGAGAGGAGCTCATAATCGCATCCTGGGGTCCCGACCCATGGGGTGCACAGGCCCTCTGTGTCCATCACAGGCAAGGAGGCCCAGAGCCTGCCCGGTCTCCCTGGCCTCCGCCCCCCAGTCCCCCTTCTCCTGGGGACTCAGCTCCAGGCTCCACCCTCAGCTCCAGCCTCTGTTCTCACTCAGCTGGACCACCACCCCGTGATGGATGCCCCCCAGGCCACCCCCCAATGGACGGCACCCTGGCCCAGGCCACTCCCCCTGCATGAAGACCCCCGTTCCCCGGCTCAGTCCCTGAACAAGCCCATAGAAGCCCCACACACAGGTCAGGGATGTGCTCTTCCTCCCTGTGGTCTGCCGGGATGCCGCTCCATGAGGCCTTCTGGCCGGGAAGACGAGACACGTGGTCAGCGAGTAAGAGGGCACACAGAAATTCCACTTTTGCTCTCGCTGATGGGCCACATTTAGAGCAAGGGTTTCACAACAGCTGGAGGAATGCAGTGCCTCCTGTTCCGGGACCTCCAGGGTCTTGTGGCTTTTACCGCAGTCAGACATCCTTTTACCAGGAAGAGGGGGTCTGTATGGACATGCCAGGAGCCGCCCAGGCCAGGGCTCAGGCTCAGGGATGCTCACTGGAGACCTGGCCTGGGATGCTGACAGAGCTGGGCTTGGAAGTGGCCGCGTGTTGGGCGTGGAAGGCCGCTGCCCACCAGAAATGAGGACAGAAGGCCGAGGGCTGGCGCCCAGGTCTGCTTGGCTGGGGTTTGCATGTGGTGCTGAGCTTGGCCTCAGGGACTGGAAACTCTGGCAAACATAGACGTGACTGAGTCTCCTTAGTCATCCCATGGTTGCTGCTGTTTCACTGGAGCAGGGACAGCCACTGGGCACTAGTGCTCCCCCAACACAAATGCTCCCCAGCATAACTGCTCCCAAGCACGAGTGCTCCCCCCAATGAGTGCAGCCCAGCATGAGTGCTCCCCCAAGAAGTGCTCCCCAGCATGACTGCTCCCAAGCACGAGTACTCCCCAGCACGAGTGCTCTGAGTGCTCCCCAACGAGTACAGCCCAGTATGAGTGTTCCCCCAATGAGTGCTTCCCCCAATGAGTACTCCCCAATGAATGCTCCCCAGCACGAGTGCTCCCCCAATGAGTGCTCCCCAGCATGAGTGCTCCCCAGCATGAGTGCTCCCCCCAATGAGTGCAGCCCAGCACGAGTGCTCCCCCAACAAGCGCTCCCCAGCATGACTGCTCCCAAGCATGAGTGCTCCCCAGCACGAGTGCTCCGAGTGCTCCCCAACAAGTGCAGCCCAGCATGAGTGCTCCCCAATGAGTGCTTCCCCCAACGAGTGCTCCCCCCAATGAGTGCTCCCCAGCGTGAGTGCTCCCCCCAATGAGTGCTCCCCGGCATGAGTGCGCCCCCAATGAGCAGGCGACCACCCTGCACAGGAGGGCCACCTGTGGCAGGATGGAGGGCTTCCTCCAAGCTGGACTCCTGGGGGTGGAGTAGGAGGGGGTCTGGGGAGAATGCCCATCCCTTGTCCTGGAGCTTAAGTCCAGATTCAAGAAACCCAACCCCGGGAAGGGAAGGGAAAGGAAGGGAAGGGTGCAGGCAGGTGGGATGGAGGGACTGGGGTCTGGAGAGAGCTCAGTGGCTTCCTGCCGAGCCTCTGGTCGGCCAGAGCCCTCGCTCCACCCTTCGGCCTGGATGGCAGGTGCCTGTGATGCCTGCCCACTCAAGGACTCAAGGGCCCCCTTCTTGAGTGAAGCCCCAAGGGACAGTCGCCCCACAGGTGCAGTGTGCCGCAGTCATCAGCCAGGACGGCCAGGTGAAGCAGAGCGAGCTCTGACCTTGCTCTGATCGTGTCCCAGGAGGCCGGAGGCTCAGAGGCAACTCCTGGGGAGACTCCAGGTGGTCTTCAGACTTGGAGGAGCAGATTCCACAGGCAGCGTCTGCAAGAGCCTCAGCCTCTGGGCCGATCTGGTCCCCAAAGACCCTGACATGGCAGCAAAACAAGAGCGAGGGCCGAACTGGATCCCATCTGCTAACTGAAGACCTCAGGAACTGCCCGTGTGAGGATGGGCTCGCCCAGAAACACAGCTCCTTCTTTTACGTGTATTTTATTGATGTAAAATGTACCGGGCACACGATTAACTACTTGAAGGTGTATCAGCTCACTTCAGTTCAGTCGCTCAGCCGTATCCGAGTCTTTGCGACCCCATGAATCCCAGCAAGCCAGGCCTCCCTGTCCATCACCAACTCCCAGAGTTCACTCAAACTCATGTCCATCGAGTCAGTGCTTCCACTCAGCCATCCCATCCTCTGTCGTCCCCTTCTCCTCCTGCCCTCAAAGCCTCCCAGCATCAGGGTCTTTTCCAATGAGTCAGCTCTTTGCATGAGGTGGCCAAAGTACTGGAGTCTCAGCTTTAGCCTCAGTCCTTCCAGTGAACACCCAGGGCTGATCCCCTGTAGGATGGACGGGTTGGGTGTCCTTGCAGTCCACCAGTGGCATTTAGTGCATTTACAGTGTCTATAACCACTACTTCTCTCCGCTTCTCTTTAGTTCTAAAAATTTTTCAAAATGTTCACCCCAGAAAAATACCCCCAAACCATTAAGTAACCCCTGCCCCTCCCACTTGTCAGCCCCAGGCACCACCAGGCTGTGTCCGTCTCTAAGGCCTTTCCATCTTTGGACATTTCATGTAAAAGGAAGCTCACACCTTATGAGCGTTCGTGTCTAAATCCTCCCACTGAGCGTAATGTTCTCAGGGTTCATACAGCTGCACTGTTTGTATATTCAGTGGAAACTGTACTTTGAGTTTTGAATTTTGACCTTCTCTGGGCTGGTGATGACGCGCTCTTGAGGCTGGGCAGGGGCGGATGCCCTATTTCCCCAAGGTCACGAGGGCAAATGGCCCACACACTTGCAGGCACTCTGTACAGACGGCCACTCTGATTTTCACTTTCAGTACAGTGTTCAATAAATCACATGAACTCTTCAACACTTTATTATGAAATAGACTTTAGTGTCCTGAGCATGTTTGAGGTAGGCCAGGCCAAGCCACCAAGTAGGTGAGGTGTATTAAATGCATTTTTGACTTAAATATTTTCGCTCACGATAGGTTTACTGGGACACAGTCCCCACTCTAAGTCAAGGAACAGCTGTGTGTATCTAAATACACACACACACACACACACACACACAGCATTCCTTTATCCATTCATCTAATGAAAAGCATTTAAATGGTTTTCATGTGTTGGGTATCTTAAATACATTTCAATGAACATGGGGTTTCTTTTGAATTAACTTTACTTTTTCAGTGTAGGTGTTTGCAGCTAATACGTTTCCCTCTGAGCACTGTTATTGCTGCACCCTTAAGCTCTGCTATGTTGTGTTTCCTTTTCCATCTTCTCTAAGTGTTTCCTTTCCAATACTTTGGCCACCTGATGCAAAGAGCTGACTCCTTGGAAAAGATCCTGATGCTGGGAAAGGCTGAGGGCAGGAGGAGAAGGGGGCGAAAGAGGATGAGATGGTGGAATAGCATCACTGACTCGGTGGACATGAGTTTGAGAAACTCCAGGAGATAATGAAGGACAGGGAAGCTTGGCATGCTGCAGTCCGTGGGGTTGCAAATGGCCTGACACAACTGAGCGACTGAACAGTATCTTCTCAGAGGAGTTTTCCAGTTTCCCTCACGGTTTCTTCTTTGATCCATTGATCGTTTACGTTATCTGCTTTCTATGTGTTTGCAAATTTTCCAGTTTTCCTTCTGTTGTTGATTTACAGTTTCATTCCATTGTGACCAGAGAAGATGGTGTGTATGAGTTCAATCTTTTTAAATGTCCTGAGAACCATCTTGGGCCTGACAGCGTCTCTCCTGGGGACCGTCTCACATGCGGCCTGTGCGTCTGCTGGTTCTCTGAGGGCTCCTGTGGTCTGGTCCAGCTGGTTGACAGTGCGGTCAAAGTCCTCTGTTTCTTTCCTGATCCTCTTTCCAGTGTTCCTTCTATTATTGAAAGTGAATAATACTCTTCATCTATTTAACAAATGTTTGTTCATCAAACAGTTATCAATTCAGTAAATGAATTCACAGTGAGTCACATGTATGGTCAATGAAACATTCAGAGAGCAACTATCGATTTATCTATGGAACAATGCCTGTTGCCCACAATACAGTGTGCAGGAAATACAAAAACAGATGGCCTACGGCTCAGGCCAGTCAGTAGAGATGACCTGTCCGCTGGCAGCTGTACCACAGGGCACAAGGTCCTAAGGGTTGTGAGACGCACCAGTGACCAGCACTGCAAGTTTAAGGATCTTTCAAACCCAACAAGGGATCCCTTATGGTCGGGAGCAGATTCAGCTGAGAGCTGGCCCTGAGCTGACGTTGAGGACGGGTCCACACTGGTGATGGAGAGCAGCTGTGCGGCTGAAGGGACGCTCAGGGGACAGGGAGCTTTGCTAAGGCCTGCTGTTCCCCTCTGTTCCTGGGTTAGTCACATCTCCCGGAGGAAAGGACGAGAACACGCAGAAGGAGCACGTCACGATGACCGCAGGCTCCCTGGTGACAGCAGCTTCACCGGAAGCATTGCCGCTTGCTCGGGGCTTGAGGCACCAGGGCCGTGGTCAGGACGGTCACTGCTGGCAGCATCCTCTCCACCGACGCGGAGCCCATCCCGCCTCTCTCTGGACAGCCGGCTGCTGCCTCCTTGGTTCCCAATCAGTGGCGCCGGGGCGGACCCGGGCCCACCTTGGTGCCCCCAGCCCGGCCCAGCTGCGGGAGGGCAGTGCGCCCTGGCCTCCCGGCCTGGCCAGGCCTCCTGCACAGCAGGCGGGCAGCCCAGCGGATGGAGATGTGCTCCAGGGTAAATGGCGGGTCAGGTTGTGTGGCTCAGGACGGCAGTGCAGCCACAGAAACAAAGGGCCAGTGTACCGAGGGAATTAGGAGGCCTAATCCTGCCACATCCACCTGGGAATTAGCCCTTCGCTGCTCACAGGGGTGGCCACATGGGGCCGTGAAAGAAGCCACCTGTTCCTGCAGGCTAATGACTCACCTCCGGAGAAGCCAGCTACCCACCCTCAGAGCAAGTTTGATAAGATGTTCTGAACCTGACTGCATAACATACGCTGAAATGACATACTTGTTTCCAGACAAATGTTAAGAAAAGTCTGTAAGCCCATTTTAAGACCTCTAGAAGGAGATTTGCTGGGCGCAGCTCTGTGTATGAAAGTGACACAGAGCAGCTCAAACACGAGCCCAGAGCCGTCCCCGCGGGGGCTGGGCTCAGCACCCAGGTGCGGGACCGGCACCTGCCTGGCCGACGTCCCCCAGCCAGAGGCCAGCAGGACCAGCCGTGAGAAGTGACGCAAAACCTCATCCAGGAATGAGTGAAAGAAAACAGGCGAGCAGTTCCAGGTGAGCTTCCTGGTCCTGTTGTATTGGCACTGAGGTGTGGCATGTGTATACGACTATTTTAGCTAAAAACGTAGTGAGATAATTGTGCTTTCCTGGTGGCTCAAATAGTGAAGAATCTGCCTGTCCTGTGGGAGACCCAGGTTTGATCCCTGGGTTGGGAAGATCCCCTGGAGAAGAAAATGGTTACCCACTCCAGTGTTCTTGCCTGGAGAGTCCCATGGACAGAGGAGCCTGGCGGGCTAGTCCATGGGGTCTCACAGAGCCTGACGCCAGTGAATAACTAGCGCACTAATGAGATACTTGGATCACAAAAGACAATGTAACACTTCTGGTTCCCCGTCAGCGGTGTCTCACCCAGAAGGCAGGTCTCACCCCAGCCTGGCGAGCCTGCATGAGGGGAGGGTGCTGGGTCATCCCGACCACAAAGGGCTGACGTGCAAAATTCCGGGGGCACGCAGCAGCCTGTGCAGGGAGGACCAGGTCCTACAGAGGAACCCCACGATGAGCTCGGGATTGCTGCCAGCGACCCCGGAAATGCACAGGAAACCGGGCGCTGCTCTACTTCCGGTCAATGGTTTAAAGCGAGGACTTGGGGCCAGGACCTGAGGTGCAGCATATGGCAGGAGATGCTGGGACGGTGGGCCTCCTTCCCGCTCTGGGAAGGCAAGCTGGCAAGATGTGAGGAGGGATGTGGAAACTCCATGCCTCTCAACACATCCAACCCCATAAGGAAGTGGCAAGAGGACAGATGCTAAAGCTACGTGCTTGCAAACAGAAAACCGCCCCAAACGTCCAGCAACAGGCGGTTCAAGGCTCATTATTTTATCACTGACAACTGGTAACGTGTACATTTGTAAAGAGGTGCCCAGAACACCTTGTCTGAGGAAAGTCGGAGCACTAGTGTGTGAGCAAGACTGAAGTTGTGTAGATGTGTGTGCATATGTGGCTAAGTGTGTGAGAAACAAGGAGAACCCAAAATAGGTAAGGCTGGTTTTAAAAAGTAAGCAACACTGTGTCTTTCAATATTTTCATAATAAAATAAAATTATCTTTTTTATTGACTTACAAGGTCAATAAAACGCTACCCACCCTCAGAGCAAGTTTGATAAGATGTTCTGAACCTGACAACGTTGCTTCATCTAGTCAGTAATCCCATTTTTTAGAAGAGGAAACGTGTAGCTCAGACCACAGATGAATGAGCCAGAGTGAAAACTCACGTCTGTAATTCAGCACCTTGATCAACTCACCAAGCACAGAAAGCACACCTGTCTGCACTCACCAGGCTGAGGCCAGGCTCCGGCTCAGTTAAGCCTCCCCCACCCCAGCAACGGACACGGAACGTCACCTTCTGCAGTGTGGCTGAGCTCCTAACTGTGTCACCCTCGCGGAATGGAGCCTGGTGTGGGGAAGAGTAAGAAGCCCAGCGGGGGCGGCGCTGCAGGAGGGGCCGCTTCTAACCACAGGGCCTCCTCTGCCCCAGGCTCTCTTTGCAGCAGGGTCACACCTCAAAACAGGGAAGGGACAGGTTGGTGGATGAGGTGGACAGGTGAGTGGACAGAGTGGACAGGTGAGTGGACAGGTGGGTGGTCAGGGGTGGACAGCTGGGTGGATGGCAGGGGTAACGGTGGATGAGGTGGACAGCTGGGTGGACAGAGTGGACAGGTGGATGGACAGCTGGGTGCACAGGATGCTGCCTGCGGCCAGAGGCCCCTGCTCCTTCTTCGGTCTCCCTCAGATCCCACGCCTGCATCACCCCCATCTCCCTTGCAGGAGGGAGAAACCCAGCAGCCTCCTACCATCGAGTAGTCAGTCAGTGTACACCAGTGGGTGAAATCCCACATTCACTCGAGAATAAAGACAGTGACAAACGTCAAGTGGATTTACCGCTCCGGGCTGACCCTCTCTTGGTGAGCTCCATCTGCAGACTGGCTGACCGCTGGCCCCGAGAGGTGGTGGTCACACAAAGGCGGCCTTACAGGGACTTTAACAGACAGTGACTGCGGAGCAGGCAGTCCCAGCAGGGCTGCAGAGGAGGCAGGGCCAGGCTCCTCCAGGAGGAGCCTGTGGGGCTTCCTGGAGGAGGTGGATGAGAGAGTTGAGGGGGAGACTCACATTGCATTTTGTGTAGTTTTTTTTAAGCAGTAAAAACTAAAGGAGAAAATCTCTCATGTCCGCACTTTAAAATTTAATCAGATAAAGCCTTTACTAAGCTGCGGCTGCGCAGCTCCGCCCTTTGGAGTAGGGCGGCAGGGGGTGCCGCAGCCACAAAGGGGAGCGAAGGAGAAGCAGGGGACAGGGCACCCTGTGGGACAGGGTTGCCTCACAGTGAGCAAAAGCGCAGGCCTCCAGTCTGCTTACCCAGAGCCAGAGGGGGTGAGGGGCAAAACACTGAGACACAGCCTCCTGGCGGGAGGACGCGGGCACACCCGCCGTTTGGCGCCACGTCAGTCAGTTCAGTCACTCAGTCGTGTCCGACTCTTTGCGACCCCAAAAATCGCAGCAGGCCAGGCCTCCCTGTCCATCACCAACTCCCGGAGTTTACTCAAACTCATGTCCACTGAGTTGGTGATGCCATCCAACCATCTCATCCTCTGTTGTCCCCTTCTCCTCCTGCCCTCAATCTTTCCCACCATCAGGGTCTTTTCCAGTGAGTCAGCTCTTCGCATCAGGAGGCCAGAGTACCGGAGTTTCAGCTTCAACATCAGTCCTTCCAATGAATATTCAGGACTGATTTCCTTTAGGATGGACTGGTTGGATCTCCTTGCTGCCCCAGGGACTCTCAAGAGTCTTCTGCAACAGGCGCAGGGTCAGCCTCAGTCAAGGCCCGGACACAGGCACTTACCAGCTGTGCGGTTTCAGTCTGGTCGCCCACCCACCACTGACGGCTGCTCGCAGCTCGGCCAGAGACCCCAGGCCTCCCCATGACAGGTGGAAAGGGGTTCTCTGTCCTGCAGGAACCCCTTGGGGTCAGCTCCCAGGCCCAAGTTTAAACCAAGGCGGAGGTGGGATTGGCTGCAGAGGCTCTAAGATGAACCAGATGCAGTTTTAAACACTCGGCCTCAGAGCGCTAGAAATATTTGGGATGATCTCTGAAATTTATCAAGCACTTGCTACGAGCCAGGAACTAAATACACACATTCCACACGCTGCTCTGCTGGGCCACAGCGACCCTGCAGAGCTCAGGAGGCCAGGGCGCATCCTCCGCCCACCTTGGTCATGAAAGGGTGAGCTGACAATGACCCTGCAGAGCTCAGGAGGTCTGGGCACGCCCTCCAAGCCATGGCCAAAGTGGGTGCTGACCTGGTGGCCTTGGGAGCCGTTGTCTCTTAGGGCTCAGAGATGACCCTCCAGGAGAAGGAGTGAGCTCAGGCATGTCAGGATGGTCCTCGAAGGTCCGTATGAGGATTAATGACAAGCTAGCACAGCCTGAACCGGCAGCTGCCAGTGGAGAGTGCCCGTCCGCGTGACAGGCAGTGGGCCGGACACCACACCCCTGCAGGCCCTGCGCTGAGGCCCTGGGGCAGCTGGGCCTCCAGGTCTGGGCAAAAGCCAGCCTGCTCCAGCCTGGGGCCGAGAACTTCCTTCCACGCGCTTTTCTGGGACAGGCTTCGGCAGAGCTTCTGTCCTCAGGACACTCTGGGTGGAAGGTTCTCACCGCTGTGATTTCAGGACCCTCCCGCGTTCAGAGCCCGTTTCCTGCCTGAATCCGAGCTGTGTCGACTGGGCCCTCCGCCCACCCTGCCAGGCCCCAGGGCCATGCAGGTGGTCACACTCCCAGCACCGGCCAAGGCGGCTTCTGCAGAGAAGGTCGGCAGCTGCTGCGCTGGCCCAAGCTGCTTCCTCAGAGAGAACCTCCTCGGGACCACCCACGTGTGACGCCCACACTTACCTGTCCTCCAGGTGGCAGGACGATGTCCACCAGACCGGGGGCTCTGGCCCATGCTGCCCCTCCAGTCTTGCGTCTTGCTGGGCTCCCTGTTCTTCTCCTCCTCTTTCACCCCACGCGCTGGGGCGTCACTGCAGGGTGAGGTCCACGCAGCCATCTGGTTCCTGGGGCAGCGGGGTGGAGAGATGGAACCAGGGTCAGCCTTGGCCACCGCGCCACTAGAGGCAACAGATGGAGCAGCTGTGTCCCCTGCCCTCAGGTCGGAGCGCGGCAGCCTCTCGATTCCTGTCTGGGGAACAACAGGCCCTCAGGCCATCGAGTTCACTCAGTGAGTGAGGGCTTCCCCGGGGCTCAGTGGGTCGAGTCCTCCTGCAATGCAGCAGACACAGGTGATGGATCCCTGGGTCAGGAAGATCCCCCGGAGAAGGAAATGGCAACCCACTCCAGTATTCTTGCCTGGAGAATCCCATGGACAGAGGAGCCTGGCGGGCTACAGTCCGTGGGGTCGCAAGAGTCAGACACAACTGAGCGACTAAGCACGAGGTGACAGTTGAGATGATTTTTGATGACTGCATCTAGAGGAAGAGGAAACAAAGACCGGTTTCGAAACCCCCGTCTGCACAGTCCGCCAAGCTCGGGCGGCCTTAGGCGTGCCTGTCCTGAAGTCCTCCCTTGGGGACGGAATCCTGCCGCTAGCCTGGCTCTGCCCTCCAGAGACGTTCCAAGCATGACCGATGCGTCTGTGAGCTCTGCTGTGCAGTGTCCAGGTTTCACAAGCACTGTCTCTGCAGCGTCAGGAGGGTGTTGAGAGAGCCGGCCGTGCGGCATCGCCACCCCTCCAGTACCTGCTTCAGAGCTCCAGGTGGAATGAACCTCAGCACACGCCCGAAACTTCCGGACGGTGGCTGCCCACCCACATCTACCCACCGACGGCCCCCACGGTCTTCCGTCTCCTGGGGTTTTACTTCCTAGGAAACCGCTGTCTATGATTTGGAACCACAATTGCAGAGGAAAGTCACAGAAACATGGCAGGATTATCTAATTTGCTTGCCAAGGACATGCTGCTCTTCTAAAATCCTCTTGTAGTTTTCTGCAAGCCAGTCACAGCCAAAATGTCAAAGTCCATCTGAACAGTATGAGAAGGACAGACCGGTGGGGACTTGAAGCTGTCCCTCTGGGCGGCCAGCTTTGTGGCGCTCTGAACCGGGCAAGGACTGAAAGTGTGATTAGGACACAGGACCCGCTCTGAGCAGAGATGCTCTGAGCTGTGCTTTCACAGGAGCGGGGCCTCTGATCACGGAGGGACTCAGGCAGATGGCTCCCGAGACGCAGCCATAATAAGGAACTGACTTCTAATCAGCCAAGAAGTCACTGCCCGCAGCGCACACGTAATGCACTCCAGATGCCGCTGGCACTGCCGGGCGCCAGGACTGAAGGTCAGTCCATTCGCGAGGGTCGTGCGGGCAGCCAGCCCCTAACCCCATCCCTGCCCCCTCCAGCCTTCCCTCCGGCTCCTTCACCCACCGCAGGACAGCCTTCTTTCCAACTTCAGCGTCTGCTTGAACCAAGCATGAATTCTCCTTCCACTGAACACATCACACAGAACCAGGTACAGACACAGTGAGAGGCATTAAGAAAATATGCTCTGCTTACTTCGTTGATCCAGAGGTGGACGCCTTTGGCCCTCTGTGCGCCAGGAGTCCCAGGCTGGTGGGAAAGGAAGGCTGACCTGCTGTCTCACCCACATGCAGCCCATGGCCGCGTCCCTGCTGGGCAAAGCAGGGCCCGAGGCTTCTCGTGGCCTCCGCTGGCTGGGGGCACAGAGTGCAGCGCTGAGGCCTGGGCCAGAGGCAGGCTGGGCCCTGCGGCTCCTGCACCCGGCCCTCATCAGGACACAAGCTCAGGTGAGGCCACTGCGGGTGTTTCCTCATCCATGCACGCGCCCCGGGGGACACACGAGGGTCGTTAGGTGCCGGGAACTGTCAACGGGACGTGCGCCTGCCTGTCGCCTCCACCACTGTGTGTCCCGGTCATCCCAGGAACAGCCCGAGTCTGAGAAATGAAGCCACGTAGAGAGACTGTCCTGTGAGCCTGAGCAGATATCAGGGGACCGACCGCCACTGCAGGGCTGGCTGGCAGCCTGTCTACGTCCAGGGAAGCAGAGGACAGTGTGCTGAGCAGGCAGCTGTGGTCCCGTGACGACCCAGTCCCCCCGAACGCCCGCCTGATCCTGGAGCGGGTGGCTGGGCCGAACTCAACCCGTCCTCCTGACATCTGACCACACTCCTTGGGGCCCAGAAAGACGGCACCCAATTGGCATTCAGACCAGCTGGGCAGATGGCTCTCCTGGAAGGAGGGACTGAAATAAGAAAAACCTGAATGGACTGGCTTAGAAAGACGGAGGAGACAGAGGGAAGAATCAGTGACTGGACAGCTGAGCCAATAAGAACCACCAAGTCTGAACAACAGAGAGAAACCAGACCCGAAACCAAACCTCTCAGAATGTCAGGGACTGCAGGGCCACAGCTTCACGTCGTAGGATCCTGGAGGAGACAAGCGTGAAGACAGAGCTGGAAATGCTAAAGAAAACATAAATAAGGACAGAAACAGCTGAGATTCTGCAAAAGGCCTTAAACCCACAAAATTAAGCTGAAAAAACAAATTCCAAAATGGGGAAATCCACACCAAAAAAACAGCAAAGTCAAACTTCTGAAAGCTGAAGACAAAATGAAATGATGTTTTAAGCATTTAAATCAACAAATTCAGAAAACCACTCACATTACAACATCGTCTCATGAGGAAGCAAGAAAACCGAAAGGGCAGAGCCTGGCATTCTCAGACACTAAAGGAAGGGTCGGCCTAGAGGCCTGTATCTGCAACAACGGCTTCAGGTTGAGGGGAAACCAGAGCATCTCAGCTGAAGGGAAGCTGAGAAGACACGATGCAGAAATCCTTCACTGGCACCAGCAGAGAGTCCAGCAACGTGCGGGGCCACATCACGCCGGGAACAACTGAAGTTCACTCTTGGGATGTGAAGCTGTTTCACTGTTTTTAAATCATCCAGTGTAGTTCACCGTATTAACGGACCAAAGAAGGAAAATTACATGGTCCTGTCAGTAGGGGACACACACAGAAAACCATGACAGCAATCGGCACCTGTGCACGCGTGGTGAGACAAGCACCAGGAGGAACATCATGGACTGGGCGGGGTGGCCTGAGCCAAGCCCAACATAAAAAAAATCATGTGTCTGTATGTATCAGTAGAAATACACCCACATGTATATGATCAAGTCATTTTCAACAAAGGTGCCCAGATAACTCATTGAAGACAGGAATACCTCTTAGCAACTGTTGCTACGACAGCTGGATATTCACGTGGAGAAAAAAAAATCAGCATTGACCCTTGCCACACTGCACGCAAAAACTAACTCAAAGTGGATCTTAGCCCTAAATGCTAAATTAAAAACTATGCAGGATTTCCAGGAGAAAAATGTGTAGTTTGGGTATACACAAAGATTGCTTTGGATCCTAAATGTACGAGCCATGAAAGAAACTTGATAAATGGGACTTCATCAAAATTTCAACACCTTTGCCTTTAGAAAAGCAACATTAAGGAAACAAAAAGGAAGTAGATCAGAAAAGGAATGTTTGTTTTTTCCCCTGGAAAGGCATTGATGTGATTTAGCAACACTAGCTGATGAAAAAATATTGACAACGGAAAATAAAAGGAAATATCCTGAACGTGTTTTGCCTTTTACTTTGGTGGGAAAGTCTCTTGAACATGTGCTACTTGCCAGGTTTATTCTCCTCTCTTGGCTGCACATCTGAACTCATAAATCCTCTCCATGAAGACAAGCCTGCCTCTACCTGGACGCTGCCCAGATGTTTTTGCCCAACACATTTCAACATTTCTTTAGACTTAGAGATAAGCAAAGAGAAGGGGGTGGGGAGGAAGGTCTTACAGCATCACTGGGCCAACTGCCCAGGGCAAATCCTTCTGCTGGGGTGGGTCGGGGGGGCAGGCGGGGAGAGGTGGAGACCCCCAGGCAGAGGGGTAATGTGCACAATGGAGCCAGACAGGAGTCCCAGACCCTGAGCCCAGCTGGTCCTGGAGACCACTCTGGGCTTGTGCTGAGCAAGCTCACATTGAGGGGCTTACTACTGAACGTCCAATCCGCAGGGCACAGAGCCCAGGTCAGGCTCCCAGACCGCGGCACATGCGAACTAAAGCAGCTCAGACTTCACGTCCGGGACAGGAGGTGACTGTGGACTTGGAGGGGCTCCTGATGGGAGATGAAGCAGGGATGGAGCGGGGTCTCCAGGTGAAGCACACTTTCCTAGTGTCGTCGGGGCCCTGGCCGGAAGCCTCTGTGTATCCGCTGTACTCAGCGGTCTAGAAGTCCCACCTGATGCAGTAAGACCAAAACAGAAAGAATAAGAGCTGGGACACCAGCAGATGAAGGGAGCGTGGAGAAAGGAAACAAAGCTTCACCACCTACGTGTGACGTCTCTAAGAATGTCTACATTACGGTTTCACACGCATGGTCGGGCCCTGGGAGGCAGGTTTGACCACTAACATTGTACAGACAAGGAGCCAAGGCTTTCAGAAGGTAATGAGTGGCATTGGGAAAGCTGAATATCCACCTCCAGAAGAATGAAATTGGACCCCTGTCTTATACACCAACGTTAACGCAAACTGATAAAAACCGTAGAACTCTCAGAAAACACAGGGAAAGCTCCTAGACACCGGTCTTGGCAAAGGCTTGGGATTTGACACCTAAAGCAGAAGTGGCAAAAGCAAAGTAAATCCAATTACATCAAAGGAAAAGCTTCTGCACGAGGACTCCTCAACAAACAAGAAGGCGCCCTACAGAATGGGGGATGCGGCCGAGGACTCCTCAACAAACAAGAAGGCGCCCTACAGAATGGGGGATGCGGCCGAGGACTCCTCAACAAACAAGAAGGCGCCCTACAGAATGGGGGAACGTTCGCGAATCTTGCATTTGGTAAGGGATACTGCTGTAACGAACTCACACAGCTCAACAGCAAAGCAAATAATTTAATTTAAAAATGGGCAAAGGACCTAAATACACATCGTCCGGTGGTCAACAGGCACATGGAAAGATGCTCAGCATCATTAATCATCAGTGAAATGCAAGTCAAAACCACAGAAAGATATCTCCTCACACTGTCAGAATGGTTATTGTGAAAAAGGCAAGTAACAAGTGTTGGTGAGGATGTGGAGAAAGGGAAGCCTCCTGCACTGTTGGTGTGGATGGCATCGACAAGACGTGGAAACAGCTCAGGTACCTGTGCATAGGTGAGCATCGCATTATGGCTGTAAGTGCTGTGCATTGTAACATACACACATATGTTTATCACATGTATCACATTTTATTTATCCATGATTACCATAAGTATACACACATATGAATATTAGATAATTATGCATATGTGAAATGGATAATCAGTCAGTCACATCCACGTGGACAGTAGCCATCCACGGAATTCTCCAGGCAAAAATACTGGAGTGGGTTGCCAGTCCCTTCTCCAGGGAATCTTCCCAACCCAGGGATTGAACCTGGGTCTCCACTGCAGGCAAACTGTTTACCATCTGAGAAGGACTGATGCTGAAGCTCCATCACTTTGGCCACTTGATGCGAAGAGCTGACTCATTGGAAAAGACCCTGATGCTGGGAAAGATTGAAGGCAGGAGAAGGGGACGACAGAGGATGAGATGGTTGGATGGCATCACTGACTCAATGGACATGAGTTTGAGCAAGTTCCAGGAGTTGGTGATGGACAGGGAGGCCTGGCGTGCTGCAGTCCATGGGGTTGCAAAGAGTCAGACATGATTTAGTGACTGAACAACAAACTGGATAATAATTATGCAGCCGTAAAGAAGAGGTAAATTCTGCCATTTTCTACAACGTGGGTAAAACTTGAGACCATGAGACCATTATGCCAAGTAAAATAAGTCAGAGAAAGGAAAACACAGTATGATCTCACCTGTATGTGCAGATCTAAAGTGTCCAGCTCACAGAAACAGAGAGTGGAACGGCTTCCCCACAGGGGCTGGGCTTTCAGGAGATGTTGGTCACAGGATACAAGCTTTCCGTTATAAGATGGATAAGTTCCGAGGGTCTGATGGGCAGCCCACAGCAGCACCCGCAGTTAACAACACTGCTGAATATGTGAAGTTTGCTGAGAGTAAATGTTAATGTTCTTGGCACGTTCGGAACAATGTGGTCACGATGTGAGGCGACACAGGTCAGCTGGCCTTAGCGGTGACCCTTTACAGGAGACACATGCGTTGAATCCCCACGCTGTACACCTTAAACTTGCACACTGTTGTTAACTGTATCTTAATAAAGCTCAGGGGGAAAGCCCTGGACCCAGCAAATGGTGCTTTAAGCATGTAAAGACATGTCTGGTTGACTCCAGAGTCAGAGCTTCAAGTCAAAAAACTTTCCCAAACACCCAAAAGAATGGACTCACAATTAGTAAAACAAAAATGAAATGACAATGATGGTAATAAAATGACCATACAAACCCAATAGCCTTTCCAGATGCTAGACATAACCAATTAGCCAGGAATGGTGAGGGCAGAGGATCTATTTAAAATAGCAACACAGTCCATTAAACCTCAGGATGAATTAGGTCAAGGAATGTGACACATCTTATACTTTGCCAGGGAAAGACTTGAGCGGCGAGAGACGCAGACGCAGCACCAAAAGTGGAGCCAGAGAATGGCAGACCCACGCGCATAAAGAAAAGACGCAGGGAAATAGAAAAGCCCGCGGTGCACACATGTGTAGAGCAGGTGAAAACACAGACCCCATCGCAGGGCGTGAGAAAGCGTGTGTCTGGAGGAGCACTGTGTGCTCGGAGCCCTTTTATTGGTTGAGATGTTTGGCCTGATAAGTGAAAAGCGTGGGGGAAGCAGGAAGCCGTGGTGGTGGTAACCCACCACAGATGCTCCGTTGTGGCCAAACGTGCACCGCAGCTCATGCGTGTCCAGGCGTCTGTGCCTGACGTGAAACCTGCTGTGAACGGGTGACCAGTTGTAGATGCCCACGGTCTGGTACCAGCCAGATCGGTTCTCATTTCCACTTCGGAAATACCATGAAGCCTTTAGGACAATATTTCAGAGGAGTTTTTAGTAAACTTGAAAAGTGCTAACAATACTGCTAAGTAGAAAAAGCATGTTGCAGAATCAAGTGGATAGCCCAAACACTTTTTTTGTGAAATGTATATGTTGATATGGGGTTTCCAGGGTGACTCAGTGGTAAAGAATCCCCCTGCCAATGCAGGAGACTCGGGTTTGAGCCCTGGATTGGGAAGATCCCCTCAGTAGGAGATGGTAACCCACCTGTCTTCTTGCCTGGAAAATCCCAGGACAGAGGAGCCTAGCAGGCTACATCCGTGGGGTCGCAGAATTGGACATGACTGGGCACGCGCACACACACGGATGTGTGCATGTTGCTGTGATGTGTGTATTCATGCATCTAAATGTGTGTTAAGATACCAAGTGTGAGCGAAAGTCTTAACAGTGGTGATCTCTCAATGATTTTATTTCCTTATTTGTATTTTTCTTGTGTTTTTCAAATGGTGTTCAGTGCACATGAATTTGGATGGCATCACCGACTCAACGGACCTGAGTTTGAGCAAATTCTGGGAGACAGTGAAGGACAGGGAAGCCAGCCATGCTGGAGTCCATGGGGTCACAAAGATTCGGATACGACTTAGCGACTGAACAACAATCCACGTGTCAGGCGTGCCCAGCAGAAGTCCTGTTACTGCAGACACGCACTTTGGATGAGAAATTACCTACTACAGCCAGCTTTCCTTCCCAACATTTTAAGTGGGACTTGCCTGTATTTTTTTGATCGATGATTTCCCCACCAAAACGAGGAGGATGACACCAACGTGGAGATGCTGCAGCCGGGTTTCTGTCCGGGGGGCGGGGGCAGGGGATTTTCTCTGTGACTGCCCTCGGCCTCGCATCCCGCTCTTCTCGTTCTGTGCTACCCCTGCTTTCCAGAGGAAGGCAGTGACCCATCTCCTCCGGTCTCAAAGTGTGCAGGAAGTCTACCAGGAGTTTGAGATGGTCTGTAGATGGATACGTTTTATTTTAAAAGTTGCTAATTATTTCAGTGTATTGTAGAAAAAATGTGCAGCAGGTACCACGAAGCTGATTTTATAGATATATTTTCAGGTGGCACTGGATGTATTTAAAATTTTAATCTATTAAAGGTGAGTGAGGTAAATACTAAAAATATTACTTTTTAGATATGGCAGATACTCAGATATGGCAAAACTTTGGAATTGGCATGCAAAGGACTGAAATTTGAGAAACACTTATGTATGAACCAACGCTTGGGCTCATGTTATAAACACCGTTATGTTGCATCTGTGTTTTCATTGCTTGTAAATATCCTGAAATACCTTTGCACACTGCTTTCTATATATGCACCACGTGTTCTGAAACAGAATAAAACCCCACCTCAGCAACATAAGTGGGTTCCAGGGAATTCCAGGCAGATCGTGGACTACATTTCTATGAGGCTGAATGACCAGGGCAAGCTGGGACACACCTCTGGCTACACCTGACCAGATGCCACCTCCTGGTAATGGTCCGTCTGGCTCTGGCTTCATATCTAAGTGGACGGCTCTTGTGGTTACTGGGACTTCTAGTCAGAAATTCCTTTTCCAAAGTGGTTGGACTGGGAGGAACTGGGCACCCAAGTGAGTGGAGCTCTGTGGGCAGAAGCGGGGAAGGTGAGGGCCCGGGAGGGTCTGCCCGGGAGAAGCGAGAGCGATGCCTCAGATGCGTCCCTCTGAGGCTCCGGCCGGGGACGTGCAGCAGAGAGGGACACACTGCAAGTGCTTACTTGACATCCCCCAGGCATTTTCGATTCAGAAGTCTGGAGGGGTGGTCCTTTCTCCTTTCTTCAAATATAAAGTTTGACAAGTAGGTGCCTGGGGTTGCAGATGGGGGTGGAGCCTTCCTTTCAACATTGCTTTGGGGCAAGGTTGGCTATGGTACCCTTGCCAAGATTTACTTTCGGAATTTTCTGGAACTAGCTTCTGAATCGGTTTCCACAATTGCTGATAAGGGCTTGAAAGTCATGTGTGGGTTGACATGTGGATCTGACTGCTTATTAACTATCTGATCTTGTGCAAGACACCCAGTTGCTGGATGCCTCAGTCTCCTTATTTGTACACTTGATACGAGACGCCTCTCCTGGGGGATTGCTGTGGGCTTAGACAAGACAGCACACGCATCACATCCCGCCAGTTCAGTTCAGTCGCTCAGTTGTGTCCGACTCTGCGACCCCATGGACTGCAGCAAGCCAGGCTCCCTGTCCTTCACCAACTCCCGGAGTCCACCCAAACTCTTGTCCACCGAGTCAGTGATGCCATCCAACCATCTCATCCTCTGTCGTCCCCTTCTCCTCCTGCCCTCAATCTTTCCCAGCATCAGGATCTTTTCCAATGAGTCAGCTCTTCACATCAGGTGGCCAAAATATTGGAGTTTCAGCTTCAACATCAGTCCTTCCGATGAATACCCAGGACTGATCTCCTTTAGGATGGACTGGTTGGATCTCCTTGCAGTCCAAGGGACTCTCAAGAGTCTTCTCCAACACCACAGTTCAAAAACATCAATTCTTTGGCACTCAGCCTTCTTCACAGTCCAACTCTCACATCCATACATGACCACTGGAAAAACCATAGCCTTGACTAGACGAACCTTTGTTGGCAAAGTAATGTCTCTGCTTTTAAATATGCTATCTAGGTTGGTCATAACTTTCCTTCCAAGGAGCAAGCATCTTTTAATTTCATGGCTGCAGTCACCATCTGCAGTGATTTTGGAGCCCAGAAAAATCAAGTCTGACACTGTTTCCACTGTCTCCCCATCTATTTCCCATGAAGTAATGGGACCGGATGCCACGATCTTCGTTTTCTGAATGTTGAGCTTTAAGCCAACTTTTTCACTCTACAATTTCACCTTCATCAAGAGGGTTTTTAGTTCCTCTTCACTTTCTGCCATAAGAGTGATGTCATCTGCATATCTGAGGTTATTGATATTTCTCCCGGCAATCTTGATTCCAGCTTGTGTTTCTTCCAGTCCAGCGCTTCTCATGATGTACTCTGCATATAAGTTAAATAAACAGGGTGACAATATACAGCCTTGATGTACTCCTTTTCCTATTTGGAACCAGTCTGTTGTTCCATGTCCAGTTCTAGCTATTGCTTCCTGACCTGCATACAAATTTCTCAAGGGGCAGGTCAGGTGGTCTGGTATTCCCATCTCTTTCAGAATTTTCCACAGTTTATTGTGATCCACACAGTCAAAGGCTTTGGCATAGTCAATAAAGCAGAAATAGATGTTTTTCTGGAACTCTCTTGCTTTTTCCATGATCCAGCAGATGTTGGCAATTTGATCTCTGGCTCCTCTGCCTTTTCTAAAACCAGCTTGAACATCAGGAAGTTCATGGTTCACATATTGCTGAAGCCTGGCTTGGAGAATTTTGAGCATTACTTTACGAGCATGTGAGATGAGGGCAATTGTGCGGTAGTTTGAGCATTCTTTGGCATTGCCTTTCTTTGGGATTGGAATGAAAACTGACCTTTTCCAGTCCTGTGGCCACTGCTGAGTTTTCCAAATTTGCTGGCATATTGAATGCAGCACTTTCACAGCATCATCTTTCAGGGTTTAGAATAGCTCAACTGGAATTTCATCACCTCCACTAGCTTTGTTCATAGTGATGCTTTCTAAGGCCCACTTGACTTCACATTCCAGGATGTCTGGCTCTAGGTCAGTGATCACACCATCGTGATTATCTGGGTCATGAAGATCTTTTTTGTACAGTTCTTCTGTGTATTCTTGCCATCTCTTCTTAATATCTTCTGCTTCTGTTAGGTCCATACCATTTCTGTCCTTTATCGAGCCCATGTTTGCATGAAATGTTCCAGCAATTACTGTCGCGATCATTTTGTTATTCTGGCTCCTCCACTGTGACTACCCTCATATCTACAGGTGAAAACCTTCAGATTCTACCGGTTCCTTTGGGGACATCATCTTTCTGTGCTTCTGTACTTCTCAGTGCTTCTGGAACCCGCATTTTTCCTTGCTCTCTTAAAACATCTATTGCAATTATAAGCATGGTATTTGAATACCAGTGACCTGTCTCACGTTTACAAACCTTGTCTTTTTTCCCCCTTTAAAATAGTGTAAATTCATCAGAGCTTGAGCGACAGCATGAGTTTGGAGGCCTCCTGCTCAGCACATGGTCTCCGTGAAGATTCTTTCCTTCCTCCCCCAAGGTGCCCCACCTCAGGTATTGGTAATTGGACAGGGATGGTCTTTTTCTCCAAATGCCTCATTATTTTTGGAGTCTCGTGCTGGACTTTTATTGTTTTTTATTGGGGGTAGTATTATTGGGGCTTCCCTGGTAGCTCAGATGGTAAAGCATCTGCCTGCAATACTGGAGACCTGGGTTGAATCCCTGGGTCAGGAAGATACCCTGGAGAAGGAAATGGCAACCCACTCCAGTACTCTTGCCTGGAAAATCCCATGGACAGAGGAGCCTGGTAGGCTACCGTCCATGGGGTTGCAAAGAGTTGGACACGACTGAGCGACTTTACTTACTTATTTATTATTATTATTGGTGGTTTCATAGGTGGTTCAGTGGTAAAGAATCCACGTGCCAACACAGGAGACATGAGTTTGATCCCTGGGTCAAGAAGATCCCTGGAGGAGGAAACGGCAACCCACTTCAGTATTCTTGCCTGGGAAATCCTGTGGACAGAGGAGCCTTGTAGGCTGCAGTCCATGGGGTGGCAAAGAGTCAGACACGCCTGACAGGCGACGGAGCACGCACGCACACATTTGGGGTATTATCCTGGCTTCATCTGAGCATTTTTCCCAAGACTAGCTCTCCTTCTGGCCATTTTCCTGGGTCTGTTTCTTTCAGAAAATGCTCCAATAAGGCACTGATAACCCAAGTCACCAACAAAGGTCCTCTGCCTTTGCCAGGAGGCTTATTTGGGGAAAGTGAGCACAAAGCCACGTGTGCACTTCCCCAGAGAGGCAGACACTCAGACACTCGGACAGACCGTCTTTGGAGACTCCCAGGCCCTGCGGGGGCAGGCTGCCGGGCCACCAGCAGCAACCTCACAGGGAAGGCACGCGGCGAGACAATGGAGCTGTGAGCGAATGATTCACGCCTCTTCCAAGAACACCGGGAACAGACCGAGCACAGTAATTCCCCCGTGAAGGCCGCACTCGGAGGCAGCGACCTGCCAGCACCGCGTGCCTTCCAGCCTGTTTCCGAATCTGCCTGGGGGTGGGGGCGCGGGGTCTCCGAAGACACGGGTCGGGCAGCCCGCCCACAGGCCCCGCCCACTGCCCCCCACCACGGTGCCCCGAGTCCGCTCCAGGAATTTCCTGTGCGTCGGGAAAGGGCCACAACAGGAATCACGTGTACTCCAGCAGAGAACACTCACAACCTGAAGCCATCGTAAAATGCTCATCACAGGGAAAGTGGGAAAGCAAAAACACCAATGAAAAAAAGAAGGAATCACCCAGAGAAAACTGCAGTGAACATTTCTGCCACATTTTCTTTGAGAGATTTTATATCATGCTGTTGTTTAGTTGCTAACTCGAGTGTGACTCTCTGCCACCCCATGGACTAAAGCCCACCAGGCTCCTCTGTCCATGGATTCTCCAGGCAAGAATGAAGGAATGGGTTGCCATTTCCTCCTCCAGGGGATCTTCCCAATCCAGGGACCAAACTCGTGTATCCTGCATTGGCAGGTGGATTCTTTATTGCTGAGCCACCAAGGAAGCCCATCATAGTTCAAGAAAAATACAGTTGTTCCATACATCACAGGTACAACCTTATTATGACACAGAACATGTGACCGTCACTCGTGGATGAACAGACGGATGTCATTAACTCTGGGTCAGCACCAGTGTTCACTGCTTTACCTCCATCCATCAACAGGACCCACCAAGGGTCAACTAATAACCTCCCACTTGGACACTTGAGTTGTTTGTATTTTTCACAATTATCCATCATGCTGTCCTGTAATGAATAACTCGGGGCACAAAGATATAAATGTCTTTACAACTTTTGATGTCTGGTGTTTTTAATTAAACAAAATCTATTCAAATATTGAAACACTGGCATTTTGTTGGAGAGTTTTGGAGAAAAGTTTATTTTTCTACCCTGAGGAGCTGTGCAAAAAATGTTAAAGCGTGCGTTACCTAGAGTTTGAGAAGAGCCCGCCACGAGAGTTACGGTTTTTTCCCTATTCATGCAGCACCTGCTCTTTCAGCCAGTACCCTGGGTGCTGGAAAACGTGCACAGGAAGCTTGGAGTCCTCAGCGCACGTGAAGTCCTCCCCTGGAAGTCGGAGCCCATGAGCGGGGGTGGGGACCCATCCTGAAGAGGCACCTGCTGGGTGGGGGCGGGGGCCTGCAGAGCTGAGGTCCTGGGGCAGGAAAATTCCCGCCGTAGAGAACAAAGCACTCACAGGACATGTAGCAGCATTCTCATCTCTTTCTTGGAAACTTGGCTCTAATTATTGATTTTTCATTGCTTCCCGTACAGCTTGATATATTTTGCTTCCTGAAACCACCCTGCAGGTTTCACAGGCAGGAGAAAAGAGATGCTGCCACCGAGGGTCGGGTGCGAGGCTGTGGGGGCGGCCGGGCACCTGGTAACTGGAGATGCTGAGACCTTCAGCCGGAGGGGGCGGCTCTGCCTGTGGTCCCTAAACTCAGAGCACTGCTTTCTTCTTCCTTCAGTCTGTGGGTGGTTACAATAAAGCTTATTTCTGCTTTGTTGGAGCCTGAGGTCCAGTTAGCAATGATGTATTCTTACTCCACACCCTTTCAAGTTTGAAATAAGAACCTCAGGCCCACAGGAGCCAAAAGCCTTTGTTGTGTTGACAGTTCAAAGCCTCTAAGCTCCTGCTGTGCTGCAGGGAAAAGGACATCTCAGCGACAGGAATCTGCTTGTAGACCAGGCCAGGGGATTCGGAGCATCCTGCAGCTGTTTCTGGAGCTCCCACCCTGGACCCTGGCCTGTCTGGACGGTGACTCTGGTGACTCTGAGCCCTGGTCACCACCAGCCATGGGTGGACCTCGTGATCGAGCCTGAGCCCCCCACGTGTCCTGTGTTCTCCGCATTCGCTAGGAACCACCTGCTGGCCCTCTGGGAGAGCGCTGCTGGGGTCCCCCCGCAGCCCCAGCCCCTCCCCAGGAAACCGGGGACTCATCCACATGTGGCCCGACAACAGAAGCCCAGCATCTCCATCCGGATGGTCTGAAATGGGAGGACGGTGACTCAGCATCCCAAAGGGCCACCTTCCCTCCTGAGCCAGGATGAAGAGGATGGCTTCACAGGCGGGGGCCACACTCAGCAAGCATCCACACTCATCATGTTCAAGAGCAGACCCACGCCTGCGAAAGAAGCAGCAGAACCCTTGCTCCCCAGTGGGCTGTGGGGAGTCATTGAAAGGGGTGAAGACTACATTGTTGCTGTGGTTTAGTCGCTAAGTGGTGTGGGGCTCTTTTGCAACCCCATGGACAGTATCCCTCCAGGCTCCTCTGTCCATGGGATTTCCCAGGCAAGAATACTGGAGTGGGTTGCCATCTCTTTCTCCAGGGGATCTTCTCAACCTAGGGATTGAACCCCAGTCCCTGCATTTGCAGGTGGATTCTTTACCACTGAACCATCGGGTAAACATGAAGGCTACAAAGGATGATCAATTTATCAATGCATGCTCCTGCTGCTGCTGCTGCTAAGTCGCTTCAGTCGTGTCCAACTCTGTGCGACCCCAGAGACGGCAGCCCACCAGGCTCCCCCGTCCCTGGGATTTCCCACTGGAGTGGGTTGCCATTTCCTTCTTCAGTGCATGAAAGTGTAAAGTGACAATGAAGTCGCTCCGTTGTGTCTGACTCATAGCGACCCCATGGACTGCAGCCCACCAGGCTCCTCTGTCCATGGGATTTTCCAGGCAAGAGTACTGGAGTGGGGTACCACTGCCTTCTCTGATCAATGCTTTATAATCCAATATATGCAAGTTTTACCTCCCAATTCTCCACACCCATCAGGATGCACAGCCCAGGAGCAGTGTCCTGCCTGGACTTAACCAAACTGCCCAAGAGGACCAAGCTAAGGGCTTCGAGTCTCTTCTCTGGTTGGCTCTCTCATCCAAAACCAGATTCTGCTTAAAGTTCCAAATTGTCAGAGTTATTCTTTGGAACAATTTCCCTCCACACAGCCTCTTCCTCATACTCTTTGCTTTACTTCTGCCCCAACTCTTAATAGTTAAAATGTCTGATAACCTCCAAAATAACTTTTCCAGCCAAATAAATCTCTAAACCTTCAATCACTGCTGTTTGCATGTTTGAAGACTGTCTCTCAGTGGCAAAGACCCTGCAAGGTACATTAGGGTGGAGCCTTTGACTTTGTCCCAGTGGACAGGCCCCACCAGCCTGGACCCCAGCTCCACTTAACCGACAAGCTCACCTCCCACACAGCAAAGAGCTGCATGATTTCTGCAGGTCCTTCACTGAGTGGGCAGCAACAGAGTCTGCATTCCCACGTCTGCTGTGTTGGAATCCACGAGTGGGCGGGGCTGTCTGCTCCCTTGCAGCGGGTGGTGATCCTGCACCATGAATGACTGCATCTCCCAGTTAACTGCATGCCTTGCGCGTGGGTCAGGCACCACAGTCAGCCAGCTGCCACAGACGGGGACCAGACCCATGCTGACCCTCTGGGTGCCGGCGCTGCGAGGATCAGCGTTCCCCCAGGCTCTGCCCATCAGCCAAGCCGACTGCTCTCTATCTCTCATCTCTCAGCACAGCACCCTTCTCCCACCACACAAGTGCGGGTAGAGGGAAGGAACGTCCTTGCTGCCAGCCAACTCTCTGAGGCAGGAGTCTTCCTATTTCTTCCAACTTTTCCATCTGAATCCAATTGGTGCATCTCAGATGGTAATACGTGATTCCGCAATCAACTCCAGAGTCTTGTCAGGGGGTTCTGAAGCCAAATCTGGTGAAGGATGACCTGCCTTAGGTCATCCAAGGACGTTCAGCTGTCTCAGGCCACAAGGACACTCGTTTAAGAACAATGTCTCCTACAAGGCAGATCAGACCCGAAACCACAGACGTCTGTGCTGCCGGCGGCTCTTCTAAACCAGTCGCCCAAGAGATGGGGTCCTGAGGACCTGCAGAGCTCTGACATCAGACAGGGTTTTCAGCTAGAAAAGGGGACGAGGGTAGCCCTGGAGCCTGCAAACCTGATTCGACTATGGCCTCACAAAGTTTTTAGCTCTGAGACCTTGAATAACTTATTTAACTTGGTGTCAGATACTTCATCTGTGAAACAGGTATAGCAACACTTAAAAGAAAAGGCTAACACTGAGGAGTCAAAATAAGATATTTAAGTGATAAATCATTGAACAAACTATCCATCCGGGTAAAGCAAAATTCCTACACTTTATTCTTCATCCCATGTATTAGAATACATTTCAGATGAAGCAAGGATTGCATTTGAAAGAAGAAAGGAAAGAAGAGAAGCAACAGATGGAAACATGGTTTTTCTGCTGTCACGTTTCTACAGCTCTACAATCTTGAAAGGAAAAGAGGCTGCTCTAAGGGAGACCTGGTCACCTCTCTGGATACAAATCCAGAGCACTGGAGAAAAGGCTAATACATTAATAGCTTCATTTTGAACTCTGTCAGATGATACCCGTACAGCCGGGGCTTCCTGGGTGGTGCTAGTGGTAAAGAGACGTGGGTCCCATCCCTGGGTCGGGAAGGTCCCCGGGGGAGCGAATGGCAACCCTCACCAGTATTCTCGCCTGGGAAATCCCAAGGACAGAGGAGCTTGGTGGGCTAGAGTTGGCTGGGACACAGAGTCAGACACGATTGAAGCAACTTAGCACGCCCACACGCATCCTACACCCAACAATAATACTTTACATTTGTTATATGTATGGACAGAACTCTTTCGCACACAAGCAGCCTTTTGAAATAAACATAATAAAGAAAAATGGGGGAAGTTTTCTGTACACTTGACCAAAGAGCAGTCATTTCCTTCAAGTATAAAAGGTATAGAGGAGAACAGGCTCCACTGCATGGCAGCAGCCCCCATGAGCCCGTCTTTCCAAACATAACGAGGAGAGATTCCCGATACAGCAGAAGACCAAGTGCTCACAGGTACCGCAGCGCCACAGAGAGCAGGCAGCTGCTGGACCCTTGTGAAGACGGAGCTGTTCTCTGGCTCTGCCGCCCCCGGCGCCCCGGCCTCCGCACCCCGGTCCCCGCCGCCCCGGCCCGCCGCCCTCTGTGCCCCAGGCCCCGCCAGCCTCCGCCGCCCTCCGCACCCCGGCCCCCACTGCCCTCCGTGCACCGGCCTCCGCTGGCCTCCCTCACCCTCGGAGCCCCGGCTGCGACACTGTCCACAATGTTACCGCTGGAGGGGAATGCAGAAGAGGGCACGGCAGTCTCTCTGCTTTACTGTTTACAACTGAGCCTGAATCTTCAATTACCTCAAAGATTAAAAATTTAATTAAAAATCAATTTCTGTTGTTTACAGGATTATAGAAAAAATTAATCCATAAGGTCACTGAGATGTGTGGAGACACATGTACAGAAAGCCTTTGACAAAATTCGACATGCATGATTTTAAAAACCCAGCAAACTAGATGAACCCGCAATAGAAGAACTCAGCAAAATAGAGGATAGTTGCTTCAGGTGATAAAGGCATTTGAAGAATCTAACACTTAATATAATGATAACAGTGAAACAGCAAACAGTTTTCTCTTAAGATGGGAAACAAGGCGAGACGCTGCTGCTGTTGCTGCTGAGTCGCGTCAGTTGTGTCCGACTCTGTGTGACCCCAGAGACGGCAGCCCACCAGGCTCCCCCATCCCTGGGATTCTCCAGGCAAGAACACTGGAGTGGGTTGCCATCATTGCTCCCTAATTCCCCAGCGCGGGGTGGAGAGGCAGCTGCTGCAATATTTCAAGAAAGATGACAAGCATCTCAGCAGATGCCAGAGGTCAACGGTCCGTTCCTCTCATCTCCTCAAGCTGACAAACCGCTTCTAGCTGTCCTCAAGTCCAAGGCAGATAAAAGGCTGGGCTAGTGGATGCTCGTCCTATGAGTTCCCTTCCGCTGAAACATGGAAGGGTTTGGCGAGCAGAGCTCCTGCGTGCCACACTGACCCTCTGGTCAGTGAACCGGCTGGCAGCAAGCTTGTCCTGCTGACAACCCCTTCGTCCTCAGCCGAAGCCCTCACCATGACCATGTGAGAGGCGCGTCCACGGGCTGTGGCTGGGCTCCAGTGCTCATGGGGTAAGCCGGTCAGACTCAGGAGCCACAAGGGGCTCCTTCAGGTAAGTCACTTTGGAGACGCCCGAGGTCTCCCCCAGACCCCTGCCTCCAGCCCCAGCCTCAGTCCCCACTCAGGGCACACGCCCCACGCATCCTCTCAGGCTGCAGCTGGAGTGCCCCCCCAGGCTCATCTCCTCCCCCAGGCCCACCCCAGGTGGGAGGAAGCCGCCTCCCCAGAGCCACCTCTCACACCACTGTCAGAGCCCACACTCCAGGTGTGTCATCTGGACAATTTATTGGCCAAGATCTGCCCCATTGAAGAAGGTAAGTTCTTTGCAAAAGGCCCTATATTTAAATTTTTAATTTATTTTGTGCCTCTCATCTCCACATCTCCCATGGTTCCTGGAGGACGATGATGTGAACTTGGTAAATAATCGTCAACTCAATGAATGGATGCAAGAAGCCTGGGAGAGGGTCCAGGTGAGGACGGGGTTGGGGCTGCAGGACTTGGGGGGCACAGCTGACGGGCCCCGAGCCTCTCACACGTGATCCCCCAGGGAGAGGCGGTGGCAGCTGCACCATGACCCTGACCCTGAAGTCCCCAAGCCCACCCCGCCCTGGAGCATGGGTGGATCCAGGGCCCAGAATCCCATCTCTAGATGGCCACAGATGCGGGGGCAGCCCCAGCGCGTGAATGTCTGTCTGAAAGGTCACTTCTCACAGGAACTATGGCTGCATGTCTTATCAGCGGCTGATGACACAACTGTTTATCATGACATTGCTTCGAACCGTTCACGCTGGCACAGAATCTCAGCAAAACTACCTGATGGAGCCTGGGAGCCCCTGAGTCCAAGGGCACCCTGGGGAGGCGTCTGCTCACCTGGTGCAAAGCTGTTCGGGGTTTCCAACCCATCCCCGATCTGCGAATGCGCCCTTGTGGCCAATAGGACTGTGGACGTGGAGGCTCTGAAGCGGGCGACGGTACCGATGGCCCCGGGGCGAGTGTAACCTCAGAGTCCTGACGAGGGAAGGAGGGAGGCAGGCAGGTCGGAGTCAGGGAGGCCTCAGGGCTGCAGGGAGCTGACCCTGACTGCGGACTCGACCGACGCCCAGAGCTCGTGTGGTTCCACCCCCACCCCCACCCGGGACGAGGACGGTGAGCCTGGGGGTCGGGGACTCAGGGCCAGAATGGCGGTCACAGCCACGCGCACATTCAGAGCTGAGCTTCAGGACTTCCTGCCGACACAGGTGCTCCCGCGGGTGGGTGGGTGGGCGGGTGGGCAAGGGGGCTTGGGGGTCAGGGGTCACTGCAGACCCCTGGGAAGGAAGGCTTCCGGGCAGCCAGCTCCCATGAACACTTCACGTGCTTGTAGCCTCAGTCAAGTTCATCCAGGGAAGCTGTCATGGCCCCAGTGCAGGGTCCCAGCCCACCTCTCCATCCGGCCTCTGCTCCCCCCACACACCCCGCCTCCACTCGGGCACAGACACTCCCTCGGGCGGAGGGCAGCCAAGTTCCTGACGGTTTGGGCCCCATCCTCTGGCCCCAGTGTGCAGGCATGCCTCCCAAGGTGCCCTGGGCCACGCCTTACCCCCTCCCTGGGCCCAGCCCAGTGTCTGGCCTGGCCTGGACCAGAAGACAGCAAAAGAGCCGCTGAAACAGCGAGAAACCCCCGGAGAGACAGCCGGGGAACCTGCACTCTGATATCTGACGACCGAGAGGAATCATTGGCACTTATTTTCATTGTAAAATACGAGTTGTGGTTTCCTGGGGTGTTTTTAGTTCTTATCTAGCTTTTAGAAATATTTTCTGAAATATTTACAGATAAAATAATATGACGTCTAGGACTGGCTTAAAATAACCCTATGAGGAAGTGGGTGGGGTGTAGACAAAACAAGGCCGGAGGCGGGCCAGATCCTTGCAGTGGGAGTGGGCTGGCTGTGCGCGGTCCACGGTCCCAGCGCGTGTGGAGCCCCCTCCACCACACGGACCACTCTGGGAGCCAGTTCCTCTGCGGGGCTGCTTGGACCCAAGCCGAGGGGCGGGCTCTGCCCTTGGGAAGGGCGCACTGCCTCCCCCGGGTGGATGAGGGGCCCTCGAGGCCCTCACTCACAATAATCTGGGGCGAACACCCCCAGGGAGCACACGCGTCCTCCTCCGCCGCCCTCCCCCACTGCCCTCCTCCGCCGCCCTCCAGGCCCGCCTCCCGCCGGGCACCACACTGCCAGCCGCTCGAAGGAGGAAGGCCAGCTGGTAAAGGGCCTCCCCTTGCCCAGCCCACCATGTTCCTGACCCGGTGTCCTCACAGTCCAAGCCCCAAGCCGCCCGTCCCGTCCAGACCAGGGGCAGAGGCCTGCCTCCTCCGACACCGGGCTTTCGCTACGGCCCCTTCCCCGGGCCCACTCACACCTCCCCGCCTTGTGTAACACAGGAAGTGGCCTGTTTTGATAAGATGGAGCAACAAGCTGGGAAATTAGATAAGCTGGGCTGCACAAAAGCGTTTCCTCTGCTGCATTCCAGCCCCAGAGACGGGTCTCAGGTCTTGCTTAGAAAGACCAGGGGCGCGTCAGGGGCCACATGGGTGGCCTGTCACCCCTCCGGGCTCCCTCACTACTAGGGGGGCGGCGGCGCTGGGCTGGGCCACGTGCCAGACAGGCCATGGGACCTGCAGCCGCTCTCCCGCTTACACACGCTGCAGCACTTCCTCTCAGGCCCCTGACGTGTCAGCGAGGTCACACGGCCCTTTATAACTCGCTCTGCGGCCTTTGGCCCAAATCTCAGAACCAGAAACAGGAAGTCAGGTGGAGACTTGGGTCAGGCGGAACCGCGATTTCTGCAGCCCCAGCCAAATGGCAAGACCTCAGGTAAACAGCGGCCCCCAGGGCCTCGGGGCCCAGGAGGCCGAGCAGCCTGGGAAGGGGTTGCCTAAGTCGTGGCTGGACGCGGGCACTGCTGGGCATGGAGGCCACGGGCCCCAGGGACAGCCTGCGGCTGCCGGGTACCCAGGGCCGGAGCGCCGGGAGCGGGGCTGGGCTGTGTGGGCCGAGACCGTGTGAGAGCTGAGCCATAGGACGGAGGCCCAGGGCGAGCAGGCGCCCCCGAGGAGGGACGAGACGGCACCGTGGTGCCCACGGCCCGCAGCACCGCGAAGCCACTGGGGCTCCGCACCAAGCTCACACAGCCGAGCTTCCTGCAGGCGCTCCCTTCAGAGTCGAGAAGACACCTGTGGGCCCTGGCAGAAACCAGTTATTGATAATTACCATGGTGACGATGACGCTTTGCTTCCTCCAACCCCCCAGTTCCCCCAGGACCAGGCAGTGAGAGATGGCAGGGACACGTCGGGCCTGAGACAGAAGTAAGAACACGCACCTCTGGACGTGTGCACGTGTGTGTGTGCTCAGTAGTTTTTCTGGAACTTTAGAAGTCTTTGAGAAAGATACTGAAAAATTGAAAAGCAAATACATTGAAACTCACAATATTATAAGTTTAAAAATTTTATTTATATCAAAAAAATTTATGTAATTTAACCATATTGAATTTAATGGAATGGAAATAAGGGCACTGATAATATTTTTAAAATGCACTTCTAAAACAATTAACCATTAACTGAAAAATGACACAGCTGTGTTTATGGGAACATGTAGGAAATACAAGAAATAGAGTGAACACGTCAACACTCACACCAGCATCACTCACGACAGCCGAAGAGCAGACACAACCCAGGCGTCCCTCAACTGAAGAAGATGCAAACAAAACGTGGTCCATACGCTCAGTGCATGATTGCCTTTCTAAAGGTGTCACGTGGAGAACACATGAGCGGACAACGCGGACCTGTCAAGAACAGGACACCCTCCCCAGCAGAGACACGGCGCTTTCTCCTAACGTGAAAGATGACAGCAGCTCACCCTCACCCTCCCCCACGGACCTGGAGTCACTGCAAGACCGGAAAGACGCTGAACTGGATCCAACTCAGCGTGGCCACTTCTGCCTCTGACACCAGGCAAGATGCCCACCCTCTCTGAGCCTCACACCCCCTGTCTGCAAAACGGGAATGAAAGCAATAGTGTGATGGAAGTGCTCAGAATGCAACAGACTCTCAAGAGGAGGCTGGGTCCCCCACCTCCCAGGGGGCACCGCGGTCCTCAGACACCACGGACCTGGGATTTCCAGCACCGACACGATGCTAAGTGATTCTCAAGTCCTCTCCAGTTTACAAAGATGCACTCAATTCGCACACAGGGTCCTGGGCTGTTCACCCGTGAAGTCCCTCTGCAATGCCGTGGTCCCTGACCAGCAGGCGGCAGATGGGGGTGCCAGCCTCCCGTGGGGAGCCTGCTGGGTGGAGGGAGGGCAGCAGCCTGGAGAAGGGGGCAGCAGCTCAGGCCCGCGTCTGCCTCTGCATCCCTCCACATTGCGGCAGTGCCAGGCCACCCGCCTCACACTTGGAAACCACACGCGCATCAAGCCAAGGGCAGCAAGTCATCTGTTCTGTTCAATCCCTGGACGGCATGAGCTCATTCTCAGCACCAGAACACCGGCTTCCATGCCTCGGGGGCCGAGGGATGGAGGGTGTCCAGGCCCTGCTCAGCTCCATCCTCGATGATCACAGAGCGTCTGGCAGTGAGAGCAACCGTAACTAATTGGTTGTTTCCCTTGCCTCTTTCGATAAAAAGCAGGAGAAGGAGATGTGATTTCACGTGGAACATGAATCACACACATTCCAGAGCTCAACACCCTGGCCGGGAGGAAGGCCTTGCTCTGTATTCTGGAGTGAGTGCTGCCCCCACCGAGCACAGAGCCTTGGTTCTCACTCACCCGGGACAGTTACCTGGAAGCCGGCCGTTTGGAGACCAGTTACACCACCCTGCTCAGCTCCTGGGAAATGTCCTCATCAAGCAAACAGGCTGCTTGCAAACTTGGGCTTCATGAGTTGCAGGGGAAGCGGTGGAGGAGTGGTGAGTAAATACCAGGGTGTCACCCAGGACACGTGCCCTGGACAGAGGACAGACAGGCCTCCCCAGGGGACACAGCGCTGCCTGTGAAGATGGGGGTGGCTGGCCTGTACCATGGAGTCACCTCCACGTCCAAGCCCCAAGACACTCGTGACTTTCAGGGAGGGGAGCAGACACCAAGGCTCCCCTCCTGCTCGCAGACGGCCAGGACAGGTTGGGGGAGCGTGCGCAGCCTCACGGCCCCAGCCAGCACCCACCTGCCCTGATCGGGCGGGCCCGCCTCCAGGCCTGAGGTTCCCTGAGCACCAAACACCAGCAAATCCCACAGCACACCGCCAGGGATGGAGTGGCCAAGGTGGGCGCCACGAACTGTGGAGTCTAACAGGACCAGATTCGCCACCTGGAATTCGTTTTACAGATGCAACAGCCTACAGATCTATTCTTGGCTTCCAAACAGAAGTTCCAACAAGAATGTTCTTGCTCTCCGCTAAGCATCAAATAAGGAACTGTTCAGGAAGCAGGCCCACTCTGAGGATGAGTGGTCCTCAGGGAGGCACCTGCAGGCCCACTCCACAGGTGTTTTGGGTGGGCACTGACCCCCGGGGCTTCGTGAATGGGGGACCTCACTGTGAGGGGGTCAGGCCTGTGAACCAGCTTTCCTGTTACCTGGAGTCATGGTTCCAGTCACCAGCCAGAGTGGGCTAAACGCTACCTGAGGACACACCACGTTGTCTGATAGTACGGCGGCCTCTTCTCAGAGAGGATAGCACCGTCTGTGTTGAGAAAAATACCCCAGACTTGGAGATCTGGCCAGAGAGCGTGAGGTGAGACACCGCGGTCAGCCTGTCCCTTTGCCCAGCCCCCAGGCCTCCACCTGGGCCCAGCACCCTGTGGGTCACAGAGTCGGGCTGCAGAGTCACTGTGGGCTCAGAGCTTTACTGGCAAAGGGGCAAATAACTTCCTCCCACGAGACACTGAGGGACACACGCCAGCTTGTATCCGGCCCTGCAGCCCTGCACACAAACCCCTCAGCAGCTGTGGACACCCAGGTGCTTAAAAAGCTCTTGGAGCAGCTTACCTCTCTGATTCCCTCGTTAGTGAGAGAATAAATATTTGACACTTGTTCATTCTGCATCTGCGTGAGAGTCAGGTTTTGAAATTTTTAAAACTACAGCGTGTCACGCCCACAGAGAGACAAACCGCACCAGAGGCAGCCTGGGGTCAGGAGCCTGCAGAGATGGGCCTTCCGGCTCTGCCGACCTCAGGAAATGAACCCAAGTTTACGCACTGGTGTCTTGGCTGCATGGGGACGGCCTCACAGGTCACCACTCGCCTGGCCTGTCCTTGAAGGTGATACCAACTCCACAAGTGTTAAAGCAGCTGGTCCACCCCAGGGGTTCCCGTGGCTACTGGAAACGTTTTTGATCCTCCTCAGAGGAAGATTTCTAGGTGTCCTCAAGCTCTCACTGAACCAGGTTTTTTTTCACTAATAAAGCAAAGTTCATCGGTTTGTTTAAAGGTCGAGGCTCAGACCAGCTCATCCAGGAAACAGGCCTTTGTCTGCACCTCACCTGTGTTCATAATCCCAGATTCAGTTTCTGTCCGCAGGTGGTGGGCTCAGAACTGAGGCTGCACACGACTCCGGGGTCCTCAGGCGGCCTCCCCCATGATGCTGTTCGACGAGCCTTGGAAGGCAGATCAGCCCGAGACACCCAAGCGTCACCCTCCCTGCTTCCTATAGCTGCACAAGTTCTGGCCATGAAGGAGCGACCCGAGTCCCCACAAGGGGAGCCGCTGGCATGAGTCGGGAGGAGGCTCGGGCCGCAGCTCATCAGACGGTCAGCAGGGAGGAGCCACCCGGGGCTCCACCTGGCCCACCCGCCTGGGCACTGAGGGTCCCGTCACCAAAGAGGGGGACGAGCTCGGGGGTGCCACTGCTGTCTCGTCATGAGCCCTCCTTTCTGTCAGCTGAACGATCAGTGACACGGCAGGCCTGGCACCTGGCCAGGCGCCCACCCCTGGCCTCAGCAGAGACCGAGTCGTTCGACTTTTCAAAGAGCCTGATGCTGTTACAGACAGAGCCACCCAGTAACTCGGCCCAACAGACAGGCAGCCCTGAGCACCTCTGAGGCTGGGCGCGACTGGCCAGAGACACTGGCTCAGGCAGCACCACACGCTCAGCCTCCTCAACACCAGGGAGGCTCCTCCTCCAAGCACGAAGCCTGGGAGGGTCTCACAGCCTGGCCTCCGCATCTGCAGAGGCCCGTCTCTCTGCACCCGGCCCTCCCCAGTGGCAGGGGCTCCAACATTCGATACTCACGGGCTTGTTGTAGCAGTAACTCGTGCTTGCGGCGAAGACAGAACAGGCGCAGAGATGCAAGAACACGGTAAAAACAGGCCATCCCCTGCACCCTGCACGGGCAGCTGCAGTCAGCCACATGTCCCTGGCACGTGGCAGCCCACGGGCACAGGCAGCCGCGGTCAGCCACACGTCCCAGGCATGTGGCAGCCCATGGGCACAGGCAGCTGCGGTCAGCCACATGTCCCAGGCACGTGGCAGCTGTCAGCCACACATCCCAGGCACGTGGCAGCCCACAGGCACAGGCAGCTGCGGTCAGCCACACGTCCCAGGCACGTGGCAGCTGTCAGCCACACATCCCAGGCACGTGGCAGCCCACGGGCACAGGCAGCCGCGGTCAGCCACACATCCCAGGCATGTGGCAGCCCATGGGCACAGGCAGCTGCGGTCAGCCACACGTCCCAGGCACGTGGCAGCTGTCAGCCACACGTCCCAGGCACGTGGCAGCCCACGGGCACAGGCAGCTGCGGTCAGCCACACGTCCCAGGCACGTGGCAGCTGTCAGCCACACGTCCCAGGCACGTGGCAGCCCACGGGCACAGGCAGCTGCGGTCAGCCACACGTCCCAGGCACGTGGCAGCCCACGGGCACAGTGAGCTGCTGTCAGCCACACGTCCCAGGCATGTGGCAGCCCACAGGCCCAAGGAGCCACATCCCCTCACCAACGGGCTCCGTGCCGCTGCAGCTGTGCGTGCGCATCCAGTGACCTGGGCAGCAAGCAGAGGTCAGGCCACCATGTGTCACTACACTCCAGGGAGGTGCCAGCTCCAAGCCCTGCTGCCCAGCACGCTAAAAGCCGTGGGAATCTTGATGTTTCAGCAAACGGCAACTGATGGTCAGTCTTACATGGAGACTTGGGGAGTCACAGAAGCAGAAGGTGGGAGGCTAACAGGGAGGGTCCCAGGCCCCGCAGAGCCCGCGACTCAGGCCAGATGGAGGGGGCCCTGTGTCCCCAGCTCAGCCCCCTTGGAGGGGGCTCTGCGTCAGATAGAGGGGGCTCTGTGTCCACAGCTCAGCCCCAATAGAAGGGGCCCTGTGTCCCCAGCTCAGCCCCGATGGAGAGGGCTCTGTGTCCACAGCCGACTCTCGGCGCCTCACGCCCGCACCCACCTCCCTTGCCCCTTCCTGCCCTGTCCAGGCCCTTCCTGCTGGCTGCTTCCCGCCAAAAGAAGCCACCACTGACCCTCCCAGGAACAGTCTTCTCACGGTTGCTCTGCCTCAACTTAAAATCAGCTTGCAGTGTTTTCAGACCTACTTGGTTAAGAAAATCTGCTTGGGAGATGAGTAGATATGAAAAGGAGACTTCCGATCAGGCTTTACAAAATCCGAGTCTTTGTCCCAATGACAGGGTTATAAAAGTCCTCCTGGAGCTCTACAGGGGAACGAGTAGGGGCTCTGCCCTGACCCCTGAGCCCCACGGCCCTGCCAGTGCCAGTGCCTGAGAAGGAAGCCCCATGAACTGTGACTGCACGAGGAGGTCGCTGCAGCAAACGGAGACCTTTGCGTCTGGGATTCAGATCTTTAGAATACAGTCTAAGCCAGCTTACGTAGTTTTCTAACAAATACCTTATCAGCCAGAAAGGAAAAACAATGTTCTGAACAAAAGCTAGTGATCCGCAAATTCTAAAAAAGTAAACTTTCCTGTTGTGGTGTGTTTATCTCCACCGCCGGTACAACGGCCCTTCTGTTAACGGACACAAGGGGCATCTGTGGCAGTCCATCTGCCCGGCAACCTTGCCCTTTCAGGGAGGTCTGCGTGCCTGCGGGGCAGCTGAGCACACGGTGCCAGGGCCACTCAGGCCAAGCGGACACAACCCCGGAGCCGCGCGGCTTTTCAGGTTTCAGGACAGCACCGTCTCGCTGCTCCCAGAGGACACGTCACCGGCTGGCACGAGGGGTCCGGCACCGCCAGAGCACAAGGTCAGCACCGGCCGGGACTTCTCAGGCACCCCACCAATGGGCTCCACACACAGCCACACTGGCCCTGGTGGGCATGCCTCTGAATCCGGGAGTCCCGGCAGCTGGCCCAGGGGGCCGCCCTGGGCCCACGCTGCATCCCAAACAGGTGCAGAGCATGTGCTCCAGCCCACGAGGCCTGCGGGTCGGGGAGCTGCCTCCCTCCTGAGCGCAGCGTGGTTGCCGTCCAAGAGCCACGGCCTCCGCGTACTCAGCCCCACGAGGTGCCTCTGGTGAGCGACGCCCCGAGCGGCTCCTGTGCTAGAGCTGAGTGCACAGACGCCCCGGGCTGAACCAGCGTCTGCTGAGCAGCAGCAACCCCTGCAGCCAGACACACCAACAAGGAGACCGCAGCCCCTTCTCTCCCACGACCCTTATCTGTGCTGCGTCCCAGATAAGGAAACCGGGTAGAGAAAGGTGACCGCCAAAGGCTCCCTGGGGGTGTGAACTGCATCTGGGCCCAGAGCCCCCCATCCCCGTCTGCCCTCAGCAGGCCGAGCCTCAGGCCGAGGCGCTAGTTTCAGAGAAGCAGGGTTGACCAGGCTACTTCAGCAGCCTCACCTGGGGATGGCTGTTGTTTCCAGCAAGATCCTACAGCATTCCACAAAACCACACAGAGTTTGGCACAAAACCACTTGTAAGTCACAGGCTGCCAGGGAACCCCCAATGGGGCAGAGTAGGGGGAGCGACCACCCTGGTCTGCCTGGGCTGAGGGGGTCCTGGGACCCAGGGCTGAGCCGGGAGCAGCCCAGGAAACCCTGAAGGACTGTCCACAGCAGCCCTTTCACCTCAATGGGGCCGGGCCACGTTGACTCCCGATGGTAAGCAGCATCTTTCAAACTTTTGGAGCATAACCCACAGCAATAAATACATTTTACATCAGGATCCAACACGTACTCTGAGAAATACAGTGGAAATAAAAACTCACATCTGATAAAACTCTGCTACCCTCTACCCTCAGTTCAGTTCAATTCAGTCACTCAGTCGTGTCTGACTCTTTGCAACCCCATGAATTGCAGCACGCCAGGCCTCCCTGTCCATCACCAACTCCCGGAGTTCAGCCAAACTCACGTGCATCGAGTCAGTGATGACATCTAACCATCTCATCCTCTGTCGTCCCCTTCTCCTCCTGCCCCCAATCCCTCCCAGCATCAGGATCTTTTCCAATGAGTCAACTCTTCGCATGAGGTGGCCAAAGTATTGGAGTTTCAGCTTCAGCATCAGTCCTTCCAATGAACACTCAGGACTGATCTCCTTTAGGATGGACTGGTTGGATCTCCTTGCAGTTCAAGGGACTCTCAAGAGTCTTCTCCAACACCACAGTTCAAAAGCATCAATTCTTCGGCACTCAGCTTTCTTCACAGTCCAACTCTCACATCCATACATGACTCCTAGAAAAACCATAGCCTTGACTAGATGGACCTTTGTTGGCAAAGTAATGTCTCTGCTTTTTAATATGCTATCTAGGTTGGTCATAACTTTCCTTCCAAGGAGTAAACGTCTTTTAATTTCATGGCTGCAATCACCATCTGCAGTGATTTTGAACTGAAGTGAAATGAAGTGAAGTCGCTCAGTCGTGTCTGACTCTTTGTGACCCCATGGACTGTAGCCTACCAGGCTCCTCCGTCCATGGGATTCTCCAGGCAAGAGTACTGGATGGGTTGCCATTTCCTTCTCCAGGGGATCTTCCTGACCCAGGGATTGAACCCGGGTCTCCCACATTCCAAAAAAATAATTGGAGCCCAAAAAAATAAAGTCTGACACCGCTTCTGCTATTTCCCCATCTATTTCCCATGAAGTGATGGGACCAGATGCCATGATCCTCGTTTTCTGAATGTTGAGCTTTAAGCCAACTTTTTCACTCTCCTCTTTCACTTTCATCAAGAGGCTTTTTAGTTCCTCTTCACTTTCTGCCATAAGGGTGGTGTCATCTGCATATCTGAGGTTATTGATATTTCTCCCAGCAATCTTGATTCTAGCTTGTGCTTCTTCCAGCCCAGCATTTCTCATGATGTACTCTGCATAGAAGTTAAATAAGCAGGGTGACAATATACAGCCTTGACGTCCTCCTTTTCCTATTTCTACCCTACATCATTAAAAACCGCAGGTTACCAAAACACTGAAACTAGGGCCTGAACGCAGGTCTCCTGCATCCAGGCAGATTCTCTACCATCTGAGCCACCCGGGAAGCCCCAAGTACCTACCAGTGGGTGCGAAACATGGTTTGGGGAAAAAAAATCCTTCATTAAACTATGTCTGAAGGGTTCTGTTCTGGACAAGACAGTGTTATGTGGACCAGACTCAACTTCCTGTCTGATTTACCAGGCAGAGTCTGAAAGAACTGCAGAACCAGACAAATCTAGGAAATGATGGTATTCTAGACAATGCCATCAGGCAACGAGAGTGACCCTGCGAGACGGAACACAGGTGAGGTGGGCCCAGACCTCTCCTGCTGTATGGAGGGGACCCCAGCCGCTCCCTCCCTCCCGGGAGACCGCTGCCCAGAGACAGAGCTTCTGAGACCTCTTTGGCTGAATTGCTACAATCTCGGGAAGACTCCCAAGACTGGGAAAGAACAACCTGAAATGATCAGAGGCGCCAACCCCGAGGTTCTCACAGGGCCTGGAGAGTTCCAATCCCTTCTGCTCACAGGCTTTGGAGAGTCCCTGGTGCGGGGGCCCGCCGCGGGTCTGCAGCAGGAGGGCATCTAGCTCTGCTCCTGTCTCAGGCGAAGCTCCAGAGACAGAAACAAACGTCGGAGATGAAGCAGACCCTGCACTGATGGATGGATATGATGCTGCAAAAGAAGAGACTGGGGGACTTGAAGGCCCAACAACAGAAAATATCAAAATCACACAGAGAGAAAAAATGAAAAAAAGCGCATTTAGTAAGTTCTGGGAAAACTTAAGTAGCCATATGTACGTGCCACTGGAGTTCCCAGAAGAGAGGAGAGGTTTGAGGGACGTGAAACAGCATCTGAAAAATAATGGCCAAATTTTTTCCAAATTCGATGAAAACTGTAAGCTCACAGATCCAAGAAGCTCTGGGACCTCCAATAACAGAAGTGCCCCCAGTTAATTAAAGATCTGGTGTAAATCACGACTAAAGGATTTTCTGCCTCACCCAGATTTTTGACAGCAGTGCTTCTCAGGACAAGCAGGGAGATTAACGTGGTCAATATTCTGTGTAAGCGCCTGCCATTCCAAGCCGGCTTTGAGTCACTGCTCTTGGAGTCCGGCTGAGGTGGGCAGCTGAGAACAGAGCGCAGACACAGGGGCAGACGTGCGGGCTATTGAATTGTTAATTCTGTCTGTAGAGGTTTCGGGGGAACATCCCTTTCGCTGAAATTAACATATTCACGTTCACTGCTGCTGCTAAGTCGCTTACTGCTGCTGCTAAGTCGCTTAAGACTGACTCTGTGCGACCCCATAGACGGCAGCCCACCAGGCTCCCCGTCCCTGGGATTCTCCAGGCAAGAACACTGGAGTGGGTTGCCATTTCCTTCTCCAATGCATGAAAGTGAAAAGTGAAAGTGAAGTCACTGGGTTGAGTCCGACTCTCAGCGACCTGCAGCCCACGAGGCTCCTCTGTCCATGGGATTTTCCAGGCGAGAGTACTGGAGTGGGCTGCCATTGCCTTCTATCCCCCCTTCTAACCTTTGACCTCAAGAAATCTGCCATCAGCGGCGCTCACTGTCCCGCCAGAGAAGGTGGGGTGGGCGCAGGTGCGGACTGGAGGTCGGGGTGGGGGTGCCTCGCCGCCCCTTCACTGCCCCGCGTGGGCGCGTGCTCCGGTCAGGACCCCCGAGGCGGCGCCGGCCGGCTACCTGCCCCGGTCCCCCGAGGGGGCTGCCCTGCTTTGGTTTTGCTTGTTTGTGTGTGTGTGTGTTTATTGTGACTTTGCGAAATACTCCAGGACGAGAGACAGAAAGTCTTGGTCTCCCAGAAGGAGAGAACGCAGCTTTTGGTTTAAACGGCTACTGGGAGCCCTTGAGGTTTTCCAACGTCATCACCGTAAAAACAGAAACTAGAGAAGGACATCATCTAATCTCGCTCCCTGGACCCCAGTGGGGCTCCCTTTGCCTTCAGTCTGTCTCTCCTTTGGTGGGTACATAGTCTTGAGAATACGTGCCCCGGAATGAAGTCTTCAGAAAGGACGCGGAGATCTGGGGCGCGGTCGGGGAACCGGGTGGAAAGAGGTTGGAGGCTGGTAAATGTCCGTCTGTACCTGACAGGCTGGACTCGCGTGACCTCCCCTCCGCGTTCGCACCGCCCGGTTACATAAACTTAACCCGCGACTCGGGAGAAGCTCCCGGGCGCGGGGGCGGGGGGAGGGGGGACTCCCCGCCTCCGTCCCGAAGACCCGCTGCCCCTCTGGGCTTTGATCTTCCTCAGAAAACCGGCTCGGCCCGGCGGCGGAGAGGCAGGCGCGCCCCGCCCGCCCCGCGCGGCCCCGAGGCCGGTCCTGCCGCGCGCCCCGCCCCCGCCGCCGCCCCCGCCCAGCCCCGCGCGAGCGCCGCGGTGCCGCCGCCGGGATGTGACCTTCAGAGCCGCCCGCACAGGATGACCAGAGCCACTGCCCCTCGGCGCCCGCGCCTCGCCACGGCCCCCCGGGCGCTCTGACCGCGCGCGCCCGGCCCCCGGCCCCGGTTTCAGTGCTGGCCCTCGGCCCCGGCCCCGACCCGCCCCGCCCCGCCCCGCCATGCCGCCCGGACCCGCCGCCGCCCTGGGCACCGCGCTGCTGCTGCTCCTGCTGGCCTCCGAGTCGGCGCACAGTGAGTACCGCGCGGGGCCGCGGGGCGCGCCGGGCCGGGAGCCCCCCAGCACCCCGCCCCCCCGGAGGGCGAGGGGCGCCTCGGCGCCGCACCCCGCGCGCCCCGCGGCCCCGCACGCCCGGGCCCCGGCGCCGCCGCGCTGACGGCGCCTCTCCGCTCTCTCCCCGCTCCTCCCGCCCGCCCGGGAAGCCGTGATGCTGCGGGCGCGCGAGGCGGCGCAGTTCCTGAGGCCCAGGCAGCGCCGCGCCTACCAGGTCTTCGAGGAGGCCAAGCAGGGCCACCTGGAGAGGGAGTGCGTGGAGGAGCTGTGCAGCCGGGAGGAGGCCCGCGAGGTGTTCGAGAACGACCCCGAGACGGTGAGCGCGGGGCCGCGCGGGGCGGCGAGGCGTGCGCCCGGAGCCTTGGGGAGGCGAGCGGAGCGTCGGGGCAGGCGGGTCCCCTCGACCCCCGCTCCCGCGCGCGGCACCACCCTTCAGGGGACCCGGGTCCGCGCGCGCACGGACGGGAGCCGGGGGTCTGCGGCAAACCTTTCTGCGGGCACACCGACCCTTATACAGGGAGGCGGGCAGCGGCGGCGGAAGGGCAGGGTGCTGTGTGCCGCCCCGGCCACCCTCAGGCCTCCTCCTTTCGAGCCCCTGTTCTCCCGGTGATGCCAGGTGCCCCTCAGAGGAGGAGCGGCGGCCGATGCCAGCGGGGGGTCCTGTGGACGCCCGCAGCCACTTCCCGCCGCAGGCCTCGGAAGGCAGCCGCCTTGAAGGAAACTGCAACTCTGACAGCTCAACCAGAAAGCAGTAGGGTCTGGCTTAAAACGTAGACGAAATAAATGGTTGGAGAGCCCAAACAGTTTCCTGCCTCCCTGCCCCCTTGGCCAGATTAGAGGTGGGGGTGGGGCTGTCCGCAGATCCCTGTCTAGAGGCGGGAGCCTTAGCTTCAAAGACGGAGGGCTGGACGAGCCGGAAGGCAGCAGGTCCCAGGCAGGGAGGACTGGGAGGACCGATCAGGGCTGGCACACGCGGGAGGGCGGGCCAGGCGGCCACAAGGTGCGCCCTGGGAACCGCGGAGACTGCAGGAGCCTAAGGTGCTGGCTCAGGACAAGTTTCTATTAATAACGTCGTGAAGAATGTGGGGCGACAGGCAGCCGGCCTCGGGGAGTGGCCCTGGGTGCACTGTGCCATCTTAGTTGGGGCAGAGACTGGGGTGTGTGCCCAGGAGCCCCCCGCGCGGAAGCAGGGCTGATAGAGGGGTGGGCTCACCCTGCCTTGCTCCACACCCTGAGGTCAGGATGATTTCACAGCTGGTTTTGGTTCTACTAGAATAGTTCTTTTAAAGAATTCTTCTGGGGTGGAATAAGCGTCTCGTGCAGTGAACAAATAAGTGTGAAGGATGCAGGCTTTTACGTGACTCGCATTTCTGACTGGCTGGCTTGACCCACCCCGTGGTCCCCTATGTGAAACAAGCTTGATGGTGATGACCAAGCTGTGCCCTTCCTTGGCTTGGCACAGCCCACAGCTGCAGTGGCTGAGCTGTGACCGGTGACTCTCGGTGTCAGTAGCGGTGCGCGTTAACCGGTTGTGAGCAGCAGTTCTGCCCCGCCCCATCTCTTCTGCCTGTCCTCCCGTCTCTTTGATGATGATGAGTCCTGCTGGCCCCGGGGAGCTTGCTCTGAGGAGCGTTTCTGAAGGTCCCACACAGGCTGTGTGCTGGCTGCCTGGGTTGCTGCCCGGCTGCGGGGTGTGTGATAAGTGTGTTCCTACCAGTCCCAGGCCCAGCCTGGAACACTGGCTGCCACAGAGCATGGGATGGGGCTTGCAGGTGACCAGGCTTGAGGGCAGTGAGGCCGCCGCCCGCACCAGCCCTGCCCCACCCAGGCCCTGCTCCTGCAGGACAGAGAGGCCTTGGGCTGGACACACCGCACACTGGTCACCGCGCACCCTTCCCAGAGCCTACCCCGCCCCACTGTAGCTGCTCTTAGGTTTGTAATAACCCTGACTGTGCTTAGTCACTCAGTCTTGTCTGACTCTGTGTGATCCCGTGGACTGTAGCCCACCAGGCTCCTCTGTCCATGGGAGTCTCCAGGCAAGAACACTGGAGTGGGTGGCCATGCCCTCCCCCAGAACCTTGTCTGCAGTGGATGAAACGAGGGCAAGGACAGCAATGCTCACAGCAGCGACTTTAACACGGGGCCTTGCACCCCCTGGTGCCATGCCCTCCCTTCCTGGGGGTTTGCCTCCCACACCCGCCCCATCCACCCCGTCACACAGGGCCTTGCACTTCCCCCAGCGTCCTGCCCTCCCTTCCAGGGGGAGTTGCCTCCCACACCCGCCCCATCCACCCCGTCAGGAACGTGTGGACTCCTTGCACATCAAAGCCGCGTGTGAGTTTTCAGAATGCTGTCCTGCTTCCTGACCCATCCTCGAATCACAGTCACACCTTTCCCTTTATTACCAGCTTCCCGGGTGGACTGGCTCCTTCTGCGTTCACCAAGGGGCAATGGCTTCTGGAGGAGCCAGTTCGGGTCGGGTCGGGGGTTGGGACTGGTGCTTAGGGGACTTCCTCGTGTCCAGTTCTGCTCTGGTCGACCAGATGCCCCTCCAGGCATCCACGCTATCTTTTCCCTCACTTTGAGGAGGTTCTGGATTCCAGGACTGGGGGAGACCCTGCAAACACAACTCACTCCTAATAAACCTTTGGAAAAGCAGCTAGTCAGGTGAGGCGGTCCTGTGACCTCACGCATGGGCACCCGGCTCCTGAGAGTCTGGGCTCTCCTGAGAAGCATCACTTCCTTGCCCTCAGATTCCTGGCTCTTTGTGATCGTGTGTGGGTGTGACCCCAACGAGGCCCTGGCCTTAGTTCAGGAAGTCACAGGAGCCCCGTGCATCCCAATGTGTGATGGGGAGGCTGCGGCCTCTGGGCTGAGAGCGCTGCCAGATCAAGGGGCCGCTGCCAGGACAGCCTGTCCTCACCCGCCAGCCGCGGCAGGACTTCCTCCGTGCGGCTGCCCCATCACAGCCACACACGCCTGCGTGAGCATTTCCCACGGGCCCTTTGCTTCTGGCAGAGGGGCAGCGTGTCCGGTGTCTCCAGGGCTGAGGGTGGGGCAGAAGGTGGGGGTGGCCGCCCTGTGCCCGGGCTGGGTGGGGGCTCCGGCACCTGGAGCGGGCTCTCTGGGCCACGTGCCTGCCCTGGAATCCCTGGAGGCGGTGCCCTCTGTGCTGGGTGTGTTCTGGGTGCTTCCTGCCCAGGCAGATTGTTCCACCCTGGGCCGCCTTCCTGTCTGTGGACGGGCCCCTCCTCTGAGCAGGTAGCTGTGGGCACCTTCCTGATTCCGGGGGCTGTGGAGCCTGGAGAGGAAGGCGCCTGGGGCCTTCCTGATGCGTCCAGTGCTTCCCAGGCTTCCCTCCAGGCACGAATAGTCTCCTCCACATTCTTCCAGCCTCAGGAGTGTTCCACCCTGCCCTCCCCTGGAGCCCTGTGATTAGACTTCCTTCTTATCTTGTTTTCCTCTCTTGTTACTCTGTCTTCCCAGCACTGTCCTCCTCCTGGGGTCTTGTTCAGAGGACTCTGGGTGCCGGGCGCCCTGCTGGCCTTCCCGAGTTCTCCCGAAAGTTCGCCAGCCCGGAACAGTCACCTTCCTACTTAGGTCCTTCAGTGCAAGCGGGCGCCAGAGCCCGCACCAGTGCCCCTGGCTTCAGGAAAGGATTCCGGATGAAAGACTCACCCAGTCTGACCCTCGGCCCAGGCCTGGTTTGCCACCTCCCAGCGCAGGGGCCACCTGAGGCCTGCAGGTCGGAGGGGGCTCCAGGTCTTGGTCCTCCAGCCCTCGTTTGTTTGAGATACAGACAGTGATGCTCACACGTCGCAGACTCGGTCCTCACAGGTCTGCAGACTCGGTGCTCACACGTCGCAGACTCGGTGCTCACAGGTCACAGACTCAGCACTCACACGTCCGCAGACAGTGATGCTTGGGGCGGGGGACACCCCCAGGGAGGGGACAACCCCTCCCTCAAGTCTCCCCTGTTGCAGTGGCCTGAGGGGTCTCAGGGGCACAGAAATGGGGTCCCAGCAGGAGGCGATGGGGACCTTGTCACCCCCCGTGACCTCCAGGATAGCCGAGGCCCACTGCCCCCCACGCGCCACCCCACCGTGACAGCAGCTCCCTAACATTCACTCACTCAGATGCTCAGGCACACTTCCCTCAGCCCCCTGAGGGTCCATCAAGGATGGGGCCAGGCCCCACGGGTGCAGACTCAGCCCCAGCTCCTGTCTGTCCAGGAAGCCCCCTGCCCACTGCAGCCAGGCGTCCCCCAGGACCCAGTCCCTCCCAGGCTTCCTCCATTGGAAGCCAGCAGGGGCGGGTTCTCTGAGTTGTCTGGCCTGTTGAATTTTCTCCAGAGTTGACTCCGCACGACCCAGAGGCCTGCAGACTGCTGGTTAGACGGGGGGCACGCAGGGCCCCCACATGGGCCAGCCTCTCCCCCGATGGCCTTGGGGGAGGGACAGCTCTGTCTGGCCCCCGTTTGCTGCCCCTGAGCCCTCATACACGCTACTCCTGGGGGGTCAGCCCAGTGCGGAGCTGGGCCCTGCGGCCTAATGACAGGAGGGGCCCCTAAATGATACGTCGTCCGCGCCCATGGGCTCAGCATCTGTGGAAAAACGAAAGATGTTCTGAAGGACACTGCAGGTCTGCTTGTGGGACTTAGAGAGAAAATGCCCTTTAAGAAGCTGATGTTCACAGCCTGGTTTCTGAGATGCCGAGTGGCTGGGCTGGGACGCTGTAAACCCAGCGGGGCTGTTGCTTTACTCCAGCTCTGCCGGTGCGTGTGGGATGTGCTGTGTCTGCTGGGCTCAGAGGTGGGAGCTGTTTCTGGGCTGCAGACTTTGGTGGGTTTGAGAGTTAGTGTAGATATTGGGGTTCCTGGCCCTGTGATGGTGACTTCAGTCCAGTGATCTCACTGCAGTCACGTGTGTACGCCTGTAATTGTGACCCTGGGAGAGTGCAGGTCGTTACGTTTTAAAGTAATTTTTAAGGAGGAGTTGGGTGTGGGATGACCCCCAAGCCCTCATGCTCTGTGCCCTCACCCAGCTCCTGAGACCACGAGGCCTCATTCCTGCCAGGCCATCTCTGCTGGCTCCTGCCCTGCCCTTCTGCTCCGTGGGCTCCTGGTGGAGGCCCCCTGCTCACCAGGAGCTGCTGGGCATGTCCTTCTCCCTCCCCCGCTCCCATGCTGTCCAAGCCCCCAAGGCCCGCCACCATGTGTGGGCAGGGACAGGTCAGAGGGGGCAGGAGCGTCGCTCAGACTTGGAGGAAGATGCGTTGTTCTCTGTCACCCTGTAACGTGTCAACAGGAGCTACTCTTCTGGGGCCGCAGGAGGTTCCACGCCTGCTTTTTTTCAGCTCCTGCCAGCATATTCACAGCTGCCAGGAGGAGCACCTGGCCAACAGTGGGGTACTCCTGTGTCACCAGAGGGTATGGTGAGGCCCGGCCCCTGGGGAGGCTCAGGACCTGGAGAAGCTTAGGCCCCAGTGCAGCCCAGTGGCTTCCTGTCCTGCTGGTGGGCACCCTAGCCACTCAGGTGAGCATCATAGCTGCATTTGGCCTTGAGAACAAAAGCGTCTCCAAGCAAAGCTGTGAATGATCAGCCAGTGCTGTGAAGGGGAGTGCCCGCAGCCCTGAGAGGCCTCCGCCAGGAGAGCATAGGAGAAGGAAAGAAAGGCCTTCGTGTTGCCCATTTCCCAGAACATTCTCACCGACTCATGAAATCTTCACTTTGCAGGCCATGACACATCTATTTGCACTCATTTTTCAAATTCAGTTAGCCTGGTACTTTGGCCTCATTCATTTCAGTTCAGTTCAGTCACTCAGTCGTGTCTGGCTCTTTGCAACCCCATGAATCGCAGCACTCCAGGCCTCCCTGTCCGTCACCAACTCCTGGAGTTCATTCAAACTCATATCCATCAAGTCGGTGATGCCATCCAGCCATCTCATCCTCTGTCGTCCCCTTCTCCTCCTGCCCCCAATCCCTCCCAGCATCAGGGTCTTTTCCAATGAGTCAACTCTTCACATGAGGTGGCCAAAGTATTGGAGTTTCAGCTTCAGCATCAGTCCTTCCAATGAACACTCAGGACTGATCTCCTTTAGGATGGACTGGTTGGCCTCATTAGAATGGTTTAAATAAGACAGTGTGTTTCTCTCTCATGTAAAAGGTGGAAGGCAGGCTTCCCAGGGCTGCTCAACGGTGGGGGCCCAGGGACTTACGTGATTTATTTGTGCTCCACTGCACGAGTGCATGGCCTTTGTCTCCCAGGCCTCCTCACACAGTGGGTAAGATGCTGGAGAACCAGCCATCACATCTGCATTCCAGCAAGGAGGCCAGAGAACCAAAGTACCCCACTCTCTCTTTACTGTTTTGCTCCCTGTGTGTATCCCATTGGCTAGGACTTAGTCACACGGCCACGCCTACTTGCAAGGGCGTCTGGGAAGTGTAGTCCTGCAGCTGGCTGCACTGTTGCTTAACTGAATCCAGAGTTCTATTACTGGGGATGAAGGGAGAATTGGATGCTGGACAGCAGCTACAAATCTCTGCTGTGGGGAAGCAGTATTTGGAAACAAACCTGTTTTATGAGGTCCATTTCCAAGAGTATTTTCGTGCCTGGCAGGAGACACTGTACTGAGCCACGCCAGGAGGTTTTGCACAACACGCTTCGCACGCAGGTCTTTCAGCTGCACTTTCACAACCTGTGCTGGGAGGGACCAGCCCCCTCCAGTCCCTGGCTCAGGCCCCACCCTGGGCCTTGGGTCTCCCATCCGCCGGAGCCTGCAGATGCCCGGGCCTGCCAGCAGCTGAGCCGCTGCGGGTCACCGGAGCAGTGGGGACTCATAGGGGGCGGTGCGAAGGGATGTGCCGGGGGCAGGGGCAGACTGCTGGGAAGCTCTCAGTAGCGAGGGGCGCTGGGATCTCCACGCCCCAAGGGTCACTGCCACCTGCCCCAGGCCCTGAGCATAGCATCCAGGGCAGCTCGTCCTGACACTGATGTGACCGGGACCCGGAGAACCCTGCCCGGCCCCTGTCATGTGGGGCCAGGCTGGGTGGGAGGGGATGGCTGTGGGGATGGAGGGGTGTTGCGGCCCTGGGAGTCACACGCACGCACACACGTGCCGAGCTGCTGCAGGCCCCGGGTCACCCGTGCCTCTGGCTGGTGACATCAGGGCTTTGTTCCAGGGCCTTCCTGCAGCCTGTGCGTCAGTGTCTGAGGACGGAGGGGACGCAGTGCCCTCACAGGGTGCCTGGGGGCCCACCTGGGGTCCTCCAGGAGAGCAGGGCCTAGGGCGTCTGGGAGGCCCGTGGCCTGAGAAGTAGCGTCCGCGTTTCCTTTGGTCTCACAGGGTCCTCCGCGCCTAGTTGGGAGAATCTCAGGAGAGGAATTGGGGGATGGAAGGGAAGAAGGCATTTGTCTGAACTCTGCCAGGAAGATGTGTGGAGCCCTGCGGGGTCAGCGGGCACCGAGGGAGTCTGGGCGCCTGCCTGCAGGAGGGGTTGTGCTGAGCCTCACGCTCTCGGGGCCCAGCGCCTGGGCAGCAGCAGCCTCTGGACGAGACCGGGGTGCTGGCCAGGCTGGGCCTTGGCGGGCCCTCCCCTCTGGCTCCCGGGGAGAACACCTGTGTCCGCCCTGTCAATAAGCGAACTGCTGTGACACCCAGCCTGCTTTCAAAGAGTAGAGATCTTAGGAACTAAAATTGTGGACAGCTACAGGTTAAAGAAAGCAATAAATTCTCAGTTCACTGTTTGAGAAACCACTGGATTTGTTGCAGTGTGATGTGAGAGTCCTGTCATGTTGGGTAACCCAGGTAAAGGTCCTGGACACTCCAGACAAAAGCATTCAGGCACCACCGACACGGTGTGTCTGGAGGGCAGCATCCGCAGAGGTCAACGGAGCTGGGGGTGGGTGTCCCCGGCTCATCTGCGCTCAGGGCGGGGAGCATGCGTGGCTGGTGGAAGGGAGGGCTGCATGGGGGCGGGAGTCCCAGCCTCACCTGGGCCCCGCGGGGATGTGAACGGCTCTCCTTTCCCCTTCGGGGGATGGCTCATGAGGAGCAGAGGGAGAGGAGGCTCGGATGTGCTGTGCCGTGGCACTCGACATGGCCAAAGCCCACGGCAGCCTCACTGCAGACCTCTGCTCTCCTGCTAACCCCAGACAGATGCCACGACCCACAGATCCCGGGAGACCCCGAGAGTGCTCATCACAGGGGCCCAAACCCGCCTGTCTGTCTGTTCCCAGAGCCAAAGGTGCAGGACTGAAACTGGGAGGAGAAAACGCAGCCGTTGGTAGGGGGCAGGCCTGGGAGCCAAAGGGGGCAGGCCCCTCCCCCAGCCCCGCCTGCCTCTCTGTCACGTTTGCATGGGTGTCACCTTCGCCGGTGCTTCAGAAGCCCTGGACTCGGTCTGATCTTTGCTTTTAAAATAACGTTTTATAAGAAGCACCCCTACCAGAACGTTATTTCTAAAAGCATGAACTGACTGCATCTGCCCAAGGCGCCCCCACCCAGCCCCCAGGCCCGGGGGCCCAGCCGGGTGATGGAGGTGACACGCAGGGTCATGGGGAAGCAGGGCTGCGGCTGACCTGAAGTCTCAGCTTCCTCATCTGTGATAATGGGCTGAGAGCGACCTTCCTGGGAGGGTGGTCGGGAGGATTAGACACCAGCAAGCTGGCAACATCAGGTCACTTGGTTTCCTCGGGGAGGGGATTTAGGACCAAACGGCTCCGCCGTCAGCCCTGAGGGGCGGCAGAGGCAGGGGCGGGCTGCTGTGACCCCGCCCCGTGGCAGCTGGAGACCAGAGTCGCTGCCCAGCTCCAACCTTGTAATTCGCAGTCATGGCTGAAAGGACCTGCCCTTCACACCCTCTGTCCTCTTCTGGCGTGGTTTACAGACACAGGAACTACTGGGAGTCCTCCCACCAGAGTCTGAGGCTGGGTTCTTTCCAACATGTTTCTTATCCTCCTGAAAGACACTTTACCCACGTGGTATAGCTGCTGTTGGTGGCACTGGGCTGCTGGTTACAGCCAGCTGGTCTCAGCATGCAAGCACCCTGCAGAAGCCCTGGGCTGCTTGGGCCTCCCCTCCCCTCCCCTGCCCTCCCCTCCCCTGTCCTGCCCTGCCCTCACCAGCCCTCCCCTCCCCTGCCCTGCCCTGCCCTCCCCTGCCCTCCCCTCCCCTCCCCTGCCCTGCCCTCCTTTGCCCTCCCCTGCCCTCCCCTCCTCTCTTCCCTGCCCTGCCCTGCCCTCACCAGACCTCCCCTCCCCTGCCCTGCCCTCCCCTGCCCTGCCCTCCCCTGCCCTCCCCTCCTCTCCCCTGCCCTGCCCTCCCCTCCCCTCCCCTGCCCTCCCCTGCCCTCCCCTCCCCTCCCCTGCCCTCCCCTGCCCTCCCCTCCCCTCCCCTCCCCTGCCCTCCCCTCCCCCTGCCCTGCCCTCCCCTGCCCTCCCCTCCCCTCCCTCCCCTGCCCTCCCCTCTCCTCTCCCCTCCCCTGCCCTCCCCTCCCCTCCTTGCCCCTCCCCTCTCCCCTCCCCCTCCCCTCCCCTCTCCTCCCCTCCCCTCCCTGCCATCTTAGAGGCAGAAAGCAGCTTTCTCCCCCGCCCTCGCCCTCTGCAAGCACCTACCTCCTGGGGGGAGGGGGAGGTTCCTAGCCCAGCGGCCATGGGGGTGCTCAGACGCCAGACACTCTGACAGTTAACCGCTGCCTTTCTTTTTCTCTTTCCACAGGAGTACTTTTATCCAAGGTACTTGGGTAAGTTGAAATCATGGCCTCCTTTAGTCGGGGAGACGTTATGTGTTGGAGGAGAGGTTGCTAAGACCTTGTTACCAAGTTGTTCCTGGAGGGACAGAGCTCCGTGACAGAGATGGGACCTCCGGGCTCACGGAGCAAAGCCTGGCCTGTGTCCCTAACCCTAACCCTAACCCTGCAGCCAGTGTCGCTGTTGGCAAACCTCCGCTCCACTCTGACCCTCAGCTCAGCTGGTTAACGGGGGAATATGGTTGATTTAGTCTCAGGACTCCCCGCTGTGATGTTACTAAAGACCCCGGGGAGCTCTTGTCTGTGTGGGGTGTAGCTATTGACACCATAAGACTAACTAAAGCTGGGAACATTAGAGATGATTTTGCTTAACTCGAACGACAAGATTGTGCAAGCAAGCCGCCTTGGCTGTCAAGCAGCGACATCTCTGTGAGTGTTGAGGGGGAGGGGGGCTAGAAAGCCCCGCTGGACTTTGGGGGAACAAGAGGAAGACGGCCCGTCTCTCCAGGGCAATCTGGAAGTCCCCAGGGAACTGCTCCTTGATCAGTGCTGTTTTGAGGCTTGCTGGGGCGTCTGTACTCACAACGAGAGAGGTATCCGGGGCTCTCCCTTCTGATTGTGTCGAGTGCATTTGGGTCACTTTTCCGCTGGCCTTGCAGCCTCTTAGAGGCGCTTCGCAGAGTGGACTGTGGTCGGCCCCGGGCAGCCCAGCCCGGGCCTCGTGTGGCCTTGCTCCTGGGTGTGCGGGTTTGTTTCCTCAGGAAAGGGCGACCGTGGTCCCCTGGCCGCCTCTGGTCCTGTCCACTGCTCATGCCCACGTCCTCCAATTTGCTTGAGCAGCAGCAACCTCCTGAAGGGCAGTGAAGTGGCTCAGCACCCACTATGCCCAGATGCAGGTGGTTGCTCCCCAGCCCCGGCCCCGTGGGGAGGCCCAGTCGACTGAGTAGTGGGGGGAGGAGCTCGGTCTCCATCAAACCCAGGGCGCTGTTCCAAACAGGGTCAGGTTGAGATGGAGCTCAGGTCTCTGCCACGGTCAGAGAGCCTCCCGAGGGCCACCAGAGAGCCTTCTATGCAATGGCAGGAGCCTCCCCCGTCAAAGTCAAAGGGGCTGGCGCCCCTTGGACAGAGCTCTGCCCGTTGGAGGCACCTGCTCATTTTTGGTGTTAAAATTCTGTGTCAGCATGAGCGCCTCTGTCAGGGGGTGACACCCCACTCCCTGTCTTGCAGAATGCATCAATAAACATGGATCTCCGTACCAAAAGAACCCAGCTTTCGTCACCTGTGTGCAAAGTAAGTGTGCTCCTGCCTCACAGCCCCTGAGTCTGGGATCTTGGGGTCTTGTGGTCATTCCCAGGGGCCCTGAGTGTCCCTGTGGCCTTCGGAGCCACAGCCTGAGGTCAGCCCCCTCTGCCCTGAGCCAAAGTGTGTGTGGCATGAAGTGCATACCTCTGCGAGGTGGAGGGAAGGCCCGTCTGGGCCCACATCCTGGTTAGTAGAGTCCCCTTTCACCGCAGCCACTGGTTCTGAGAATGCTCTCAGCCCACTTGGTGGGCAGCATGCCTGGTAAGCAAGGTACACTGGCAAACTCCTGGGCTCTCTCCAGCTTTTTATTGTAACAAATAAACCAGAGTGGCCTCCTTGTCTCCCTGAGCACCTCTGCTGGGTAAGCTCCTAAGAGTAGAAGTACGAAGGGAAAGCTGTGTCCTTTCCCAGTTTTGACGCAGACCTGGCCCATTATCCCTACAGAGGGCAGGAGTGCCCCCAGTACCTGCACCAACCAGCTGTACTTCTTTCTACTTTCTACCTCTTCCAGTAGAAAAGTGGGGAAACGGCCCTCAAGCCATTCAGTTTAGTTCTTCTTACTCACGAGTGAAGCCAAGCTTCACGTGTTTCTTTCTCTGCGAATGGTTTGTTCACATTCTTTGCCTGCCTTTCTCGGTTTGTAGGAGCTGATGATAGATTTTGCAGGTTAGCCATTTGTAGTAAAGGTAGCAAGATTCCCCCTCAGCTCATCATGCATCTTTATTATTATTATTACTTTAAATTATCATACGGTAACACTGACATTTTTGGTGTCCGGTCACATGGCTTTCATCCACATGTACACACATCTCAGCTGAACCTGACTCCAGGCCTGGCTCTGGCCTGAGAGTCCCGTGGAGCAGACACGTTATCTCTGCCCCCCTCAGCCTTTGGTGCAGCCGTCTGTGACCCGCCTGTCCCCACGAGGGCAGTGTCTTGGCACTTGCTCTTCTGAGCATGCCCTGCCCAGGTCATAACTTGCCACTGCCCTCACACTTCTGGAAGGAGGAGCAGAAGCCACGAGACTGGCCCCCACTGACCACAGCAGGTGCCAAGCATTCCAGTGCACAGGGCGGCCTCCCTGCCGCACCCTCCCCCCGCCATCAGCGGGCAGATAACCATTCACCTCCCTCCTGTGGGGCCTGGGTCAGGACTCAGCCCAGAGCCTGTCCGCGGGCTGCCTGCGTCCACCGAATTCCTCAGAAGCTTGGGACACCTGCAAACACACTCCTCACTCTGCCCCAGAGATGAGCTTCCCAACGAGGCAGCAAAGGAAAGCAGGTGGAATTCTTCCTGCTGGGAGTTGTCCGCCCCCAGGAGAAGGCGGGGTTGCCCTCTCGGCCTGGGGACCCTGAGATTTGTAAGGGGTGGTGTTGGGCATTCTAGGCAAATTCCAGGCGAAGGTAATGAACTCGGGCTTGTCTTTCTGCAATAACTTAAGTCTAACTGAGTGTTTCGGGTGGGAACACACCCTTGCCCAGCCGCCCCTCCCGTGGGGCCTCTGACATGCTGGGTGCTGCGGGGGGACAGTGGGACCATCCGGGTCGGGAGCTGCCTGGCCCCACGCACGTCCCCCACTGCCCAGGGGTCCCAGGCACACTCCAAGCGAGCTGGACGTGGGCCTGCTGAGCGCTCAGGGAGCAGGGGCCACTGCTTGAGTCTCAGGGGAAGCTGGACAGGGAGGTGGGGACCTGTACCTGCCTCCTGTGCCTGCCAGGGCCCTGTGACCCGTTCCCTGGGAGGTCCAGCTCTGGGAGCCTGCCAGGCCTGGCCTCTCCCCCGCTTCCCCAGGGCACAACCCCAGCCTCTAGCCTGGTGGGTGGGCGGCCGCTCCCTCCAAGCTGACCTGAGTTTCCTGGGATCAGTCGGGGCCTGGCCGGCCTGGTCTGTGACGCCCTCCGGGGGAGGTGGGGTTCGGTGTGGCCAGCCAGGACCAGCAGGGGGACCTCAGTGCCCCCGACCCGCCTCAGTGCTCTCACAGCTCAGGGTCCCCTTCTCTTTGCTTTCCACTCAGAGCTGCCTGACCAGTGCTCTCCAGACCCCTGCAATAAGAAGGGGACCCATGTTTGCCAGGACCTCATGGGCAACTTCTACTGCCAGTGCAGAGACGGCTGGGCAGGGCGACTTTGCGACAGGGGTAAGGCTGCATTGCCTGGGGAGATGGGGGTGTCAGGACACCCCTCAGGGCCGCCCAAGGGCCTGGGCTGGCAGAGGACACAGCCACACCAGCCTGTCTGGCTGCAACAGGAGTGAGGAGACTTTGAGGGGATGCCAGCTGTGTGGGGACACAGGACTCTCGCTGGTCCTTTCCCAAGGAGAAGATGGGTGCATGGGGCCCTCAGCCTCTCAAGTCCTCCCGGGGGCGTGGACGTCTGGACAGCAGGTGTCCTGCTGCCCCGGGCAGGGCTCCATCCAGCTTGAAAAGCCACCATGCGGAGCCCCCAGCAGTGCCCAAGCCAGGCCAGCTCTTCCAGGGCGCCGGGGGGCGGGGGGGCACGCCCTCCCTGAGGCCCACCATCTGGGCCCCCACTGATCAGAAGGGAGTCGAGAGCAGGTTCACCTCCACCCTCCTTGGGTTTGCAGCGTGCTGGGTCAGCAGAGAAGATGCAGGAGACCCCTGGGACCTGGTTAGAACCCTCGGGCACCCCTTCGCTGCAGAGGGAGCCCTGAGCCCCTCAGACCCTGCTGTCCAGCCACAGAACTGGGTCCCTGTGCCCCCCACCCAGGACCTGGGGGTGGATTCCACGGGGCTGGGGTTGCAGACGCTGCCAAGTGTTCCAGGCGGTCATGGGTCCCCTCTGGCTCCGTGTCCTTTTCCCAGATGTCAACGAGTGCAGCCAGGAGAACGGGGGTTGCAGCCAAATATGCTACAACCAGCCGGGCAGCTTCCAGTGTGCCTGCCACGGGGGCTACATGCTCTCCCCAGACAGTCGGACCTGCCTCGGTGAGCCTGACCCAGGACCCCCCCGCCTCTGTGCTAGCCTGTTCGCTTTTGCAGTTGCCAGAAGTCGGCAGGCTGAAGCCTCAGTCGCTTGGCTCCTCTGCAAGAGGCTGAGGCTGTGGCTGGCTCCTTGGCTCTGGAGGGAGGGCAGGAGGGTGTCCCGCAGACACAGCACATGCCCAGGCTTGTCCGTGGCCACGGGCCCCAGAGCCGGGACACAGGCTGATTCACTCAGATCTGTGGACGGAGCCAGCCCAGCTGGGAGGCCTGCCTGCTGCTCGGGGAGAGGGGGTGGGGTGATCGCCGGGCCTCCTTCCTGGCCACGGAGCCTGCAGACGTTCCTTTGACCTCAGGGCCCCGGACGCCTTGTGAGGAGGTGCGGGCAGGACGCCTGGGGTCCCACTGCTCACTGCTACAGGATCAGAGCTCACAAATGGTAGAAAGGGAAGGTGCCTTTAATCAGAGTGCTGAGGAGATGGTGGGCTCAGCAGCCCCCAAAACCACCTCCGAAGCCTCGGCTCAGCCTTGAGAGCTTTTAAAGGGATGCGGGAAGGAGCCTTATTAGCCACTGAGACTGGGGTCAGCGTCCTGCTCCCCGCACAGAGTGCAGGCCCCTCAGCTCTCCTCACGGCCCCTCCAGGCACTGTCTTACTGTTCGGTCACACCGTTTGTTCGCGAGGTTACTGAAGGGGAAGCTGGGGGAGAGATCAGGTCATCTGTTGTTTATTTTTAGTTCTTTGATTTGCACAAAGAACCATTAAGTTAAGCAAGGTGCTGTGTGAAGGTGTGCTTGGGCCAGAGACAGGCGAGCAGGGCAGGGCCTGGTTAAAAGCTGGTTACAACGCAGTTTTGCTAAAGTGATGAGAAAGGGGGCTTCCTGCTGAGGGCAGAGTCCTGCAAAGGGCTGCTCGCAAGTGCGCACTTACCAGAACATCACTGCGTCTCTGAGGGGTTGAGCTGGAGGTCTGTCTTCTGTAACTTGCTGCTGACACGGGCGCCACGCTCTCAGAGGGAGTGATGTCTGTGTAGGCCTGGAGCATCTCTTTGCTGACGGTTTCAGTTGCCTCCTTACACATACGGGCAGAACAAACGATTCCGATGCCCACAGAGACAGACTGTCGGGAGCGGTAGTGTGAATCCCATTCTCTCGAGGCCACAGGTTTAGTCCTGCTCAAGACGGAGCCGCTTCCGGCATCTGCAGTCTGCTGTTCGTGCAGTCTGCCTCTTGCCTGCAGCGGCAGTCACAGCCTCTGTAAGCCTCCTCAGAAATGCTCATCCGACTCTGAGTGTGACCGTGGTCCTGATCAGAACTGCTGTTTCGTACTTATTGGTGGGGTGCGTGGGGGTGCTGCAGGGTTCTGCTCGAGGCCTCCAGGATCCTACCTTACCACTCCCGCCCCACTGGCTTCCCAAGGCTCCAGTCACCAGCCTTCCTCTGAGAAAGGTCTGCTCTGGAGTGAAGCAGAAGGCAGCTACCCTGCCCCCCCACTTCTGCACTCAGTCTGGGGCTCCCCACAGCCAGCCCCCGGGGCACCCCAAGAAACCACTGCAATCTGCCCGCTCCCCAGAGGCACCCCTCTCTCACCCCCTCTCTCCCAGAGGCAACTCGCTTGCCCACCTCCCTCTCCCCATGAATTCCCATCTGTCATGGCAGCATGAGGGGTCAGGGCCCGGGGTCTGGAAGCCCCAGGGGGGCCCTGAGCACAGACGCGGCTCGGCTCTCTTATCTGGAGAAACCGCCTCCAGTCCATGCACATCGGTGCCTCCCGGGCCTGACGAGACGCGGGAGGCCTCCTTGTGTCCCGGTGGCGGGTCCCATCCCCCGCTCTTCACAGCCGTCTGCCTCCCCCTAAGAACGCACTTCCAGGCAGGCTGTGTCATAGGGCGGTCATTGTGGGGTGTGGAGGGTGGTGCTCAGGGACCCAAGGGCTTCTCCCCCAACTTCTCCAGGGGCCCTTCTCTACTCAGGCTCAGCCTCTCTTGTGCCCACAGCTGCCGGGGCAGTCCTGAGGGCCGGCCCAGACTGCGGGACTCAGATTCTAGGGAAGCCCTGTGCTGTCCGTGTGGGTGCCCCAGGAACTGTCGCCGCTCTGAGAAGCGCCCTCTTTGGAAAACCCCGAGGGCCGGCTTTGAACCTCTGGTCGACCTCGCAGACCACCCAGGGGTGAGGCAGCCTCCGGCTCTAAGTGAATCCAAGCATCCCGCATCCCTGGCTGCAGGACAGCAGGGCAGGCCCTGTGCCTCCCGTTAGCAGGACTGGTCGCTACTTAGCATGTTGGCACGTGCCCCGCCCCGATGCCGGTTTCGGGGTGTGCCTGCAGACGCGGGCCCGATACCTGCCTTTCTCCTGGTGTCACTGTTTCCTTAGCAGCCCTGCAGTGAGGCACAGTCTCATCATGTCCTCTGTGGTCAGCCCTGAGATGCTGAGAGCGAGGGGGTGGGGACCCTGCACCCATGGGGCTGGGCTCCTGGGGTCTGCTCTGAAGCGCTGCCCAGCCTTTGCAGATGAGTCTCTGAGCGCTTTCTTGGCTGCCGACAGGGGACCACCCAGAGGCCAGTCATTGCTCATCGTGAGCTTTCGTGGAGCCAGTTAGGTTGAGCAAGACTGCAGGGTGGGCTGTGAGCTTTCCCTACGATTGTGCTGAAGTTTCGGCAGCTGAGGGCAGGGGCTGGCACTGCTGAGCCAGCATGGTGCGGGGTACCTGCCCATGGCCCCCAGTGTGAGTATGGTGCCTGCCCGCCTGGGGACTCTGCTTGGCACCTCCCACCCCTGAATAGCTGGGGGCTGGTCTGGACCCACTGCCAGCCCAGCGCACGTGGGCTCGGCCCAGCCTGGCTCCTGCAGTGCCTGCCGGCCCTGACAGCGGGGGCCCTGCGGGTTTACAGGCTTCCTGCGGGGAGCACGTGGATCATTCCCGCCATCTCTGGGAGGAATCTTAGTTTCCACATCTGAAATGTTTGCCGAGCTGCCCTTGTGACAAAGTCAGGAGTAGCTCTGAGTCTTTGCGGGCAGATCTTATTTGAAGTACCAGTTGCACTTTCTAGAAATTCCCTCTGTCTCCTCAGGAACCAGCTCTTGGCTGCAGGTTTCTCCTGCTGATACTGGTTTGTCCATGTGGCAGAGGGGAAGGAGCCTCAGGACGACCCCGGACGGTCACTGACCGTGGCTGTGGTGCTGGTTTCCTCGGGCAGACCTCAGTGTGAGGCCCGTGCAGTCAGCTCGATGGTCGGGGGGGCTCTGGGGATGCGGGTGGGACTTGGGCTAAAAGGCCCCAGAGGTACTTTTTTACCTTCCTGGATTACTGTCATTTGAATTAGGCAACAGCTCTGTGCACCGGGCCAGCCAGTGCCCCACAGACAGGAATCCGCCTTCTCAACCAGGCCCCGATCAGAAACTCCCCACCCACCCCCAGCCCTGCTTCTGGGCTGGGGCTGAAAACCCAAGGGTTAGAAGGAAGGGAAGAGACAGCAGAGGAGGGGGAGAGGGGAGGATGGACAGGGGGAGGGGGGCAAGGGGCAGAGGATGGGGAGGAGAAGAGGGGAAGGGGGACACTGCACTGACTCCGCCAGGCGAGGCTGGGCTCCCCCCGCAGAGCTGGCCGCCTCTCCACAGTTCCTGGCCAGCGGGCAGCAGCTCCTTCCAGGCCGGCTGCCAGCAGGCCCGGTGGACCTGATGCAGCTGGTTTTTCCTGCAGACGTAGACGAATGTGTGGACGCGGGCGCCTGCGGGGCGGCGCGGTGCCAGAATCTGCCAGGCTCCTACTCCTGTGTCTGCGACGAGGGCTACGTGTTCAGTTCACAGGAGAAGGGCTGCCAAGGTACCTACCTGAGGCCACGTGGGACACACGGGCACACACAGGGCGCCATGCTCCAGGGAGCGCTGTGCCGTGTGCCCCCCGAGGGGCTGAGCACCTGCACACGCGTGGCATGGCCCCTGCCACACCACACGCGCGGCGTGGCCCCTGCCTCACCACACACACGCGAGGTAGCCCCTTCCTCACCACACATGCGGCATGGCCCCTGCCGCACCATACACGCAGCGTGGCCCCTTCCTCACCTGCACACACCTGGCCTGTCTCACCTGCACACGTGACGTGGCCCCTGCCTCCCCTGCACACACGTGGCCCCTGCCTCCCCTGCGCGCACATGAAGTGGCCCCTGTCTCACCTGCACACACGTTGCCTGTCTCACCTGCACACACGTGACCCCTGCCTCCCCTGCACACATGTGGCCCTGCCTCCCCTGCGCGCACATGAAGTGGCCCCTGCCTCCCCTGCACACACGTGGCCCGTCTCACCTGCACACACGTGGCCCGTCTCACCTGCACACACGTGACCCCTGCCTCCCCTGCACACACGTGGCCCCTGTCTCACCTGCACACACATGGCCCCTGTCTCACCTGCACACACATGGCCTGTCTCACCTGCACACACATGACTCCTGCCTCCCCTGCACACACGTGGCCCCTGCCTCTCCTGCGCGCACATGAAGTGGCCCCGCCTCGCCATACATGTGATGTGGCCCCTGCCTCCCCTGCATGTGTGTGATATAGCGCCTGCCTCTCGTGCAACTGGCCCCTCCCCAGAGACACAGGGAGGCGGCAGGCAGGGCCCTGGCTCTTGGGCAGCTGCCTTCTCTCCTGCCCCCAGTGCACCTGGCCCAGCTGTGTCCAGGGGCCCAGACAGCCACACTGCCTCCCACTGCCTTCCTGCCTGGGGCCCATGGCTGCCCCTCCACGAGGAAGGAGATGGGTGGTCCCAGCCTGCCTCCCCAACCCCCAGGCCATCCCGGCTCCCCCACCCTGGCCACTGTCCTGGGCACAAACCCACACCCGAACCGTGAGCCTGGTGTCCTGTGTGTGCCGACCCGGCCGTGCTGACGGCCGCCATCCAAGTGTGCAGCTGTGTCCCCAGGAAGGAGCCGGTGGGAGCCACGCACCTGGGCCACCCAGGGCTCGACGCTGGGCCTCGCATCTGCTGAGGTGCGATGGGGCAGGCGCTGGCGGCCCCCAGGCTCAGGGGCTCCCTGTGGTTGCAGACACGGACGAGTGCATGGAGGAGCGCTGCGAGCAGGTCTGCGCCAACTCCCCCGGGAGCTACACCTGCCACTGCGACGGGCGCGGGGGCCTGAAGCTGTCCCAGGACATGAGCACGTGCGAGGTAGTCCCGGGCGGCGGGCGGGGGCAGCAGGGCCCGGGCTTCAGTGCCCCCGCCTGACAGCCGCCACCCCCGCCCCGACAGGACATCCTGCCCTGTGTGCCCTTCAACGTGGCCAAGAGCGTGAACTCCCTGTACCTGGGCCGCATGTTCAGCGCAATGCCCGTGATCAAACTGCTCTTCAAACGGCTGCAGCCCACGAGGTGAGAGGGCAGGAGGGCATCCAGCCCTGAGGGGACATGGGCACAAGGCTGCCTGGTCAGGGGACCTGCTGCCCAGCACAGCCACACGGGTCTCAGGGCTGGTGCCAGCCTTCCCTGCCCAGCGACTCACTGCCAGCATCAGCGTGAAGATGGCTCCCAGCCTGCCCACCTGGCGCTTCCTGAGGCCGGGCCATCCCATGCCGTGAAGGGCCACACGCCACAGCTTACGGTGATGCTTTTGTTCCCACCGGCCCGCAGACTGGTGGCTGAGTTCGACTTCAGGACCTTCGACCCCGAGGGCATCCTGTTCTTCGCTGGAGGCCACCGGGACAGCACCTGGATCGTGCTGGGCCTGCGGGCTGGCCGGCTGGAGCTGCAGCTCCGCTACCAGGGCGTGGGCCGCGTCACCAGCAGCGGGCCCGTCATCAACCACGGCTCGTGGCAGACGGTGAGTGGGGCCCCCGCAGCCCTGCCCAGGACCCCGCAATGCTCACGTACACTCCCTCAATGGTCCGCAGGCACGGCCCCAGCAGGACGGCCCTGGCAGGAAGCCTGCACCCTGACGGGCGTTACCTCATCACAGAAGCTGAGCTGGGCTTCCACTGCCAGGACCACAGTTCTCAGTGGACCAGCCCCACTGGGGCCGCCTGGCTGTCTGGAGATGCTTCCGTCTGTCACACCCATAGGTGGGGGCTCCAGGCCGCTGGATGGAGGCCAGGAGAGCCACTGGGCCCCTGCAGCACACGGGGCTCCCGTTCCCAAGGACCCTCCGGTTCAGACTGTCAGCTGCCCCGAGGCTGAGAACGGGCTGAGATCTGGGTGCCTGCCCCGCTGCCTCATGCTCTCAGTGGGGGTCAGGGTCGGCCGTGACTCACGACACTGTCCTGGGCTCTGCCTCCGGGCCTGCTCCCATCCTGCTGACCTCCAGGGCTCACACTTGGCTGCCTCTCGATGGAGGCACCCTGATTGCCCAGGGCCTGGCCTCCGGCCATCAGCTCTGTGGGTGCCACGCCGCCTGGAGCAAAGTGGCCTGTGCCACACGGGCTTCCTCCCAAGCTGTCAGCACTGGGCTTTTAGAAGTAAGTGCTTGAAAGAGAAATGGGGAAAGCATTCTTTTTCCCTTTAGAAGTAAAGATAAAATGGAAAAAGTTGCCCTGGCCTCCATGAATAAAAGCGCTGTAGACATTTGCTAGTGTTTCCATCCCATCAGTGGGTCCAGCTCCTCCACTCCTAGACTCTTAAGCCCCAGGCACCATCACGACAGCAGGAGGAGACCTTCTGCAAAGGGACAGATAAGATAGTCGCTCTGCGGGGAAGCTGTCCCCGGGGTTGAGGACGCTCCATGTGTGGGAGCCCGCTGCTCCAAGCTTGAGGTGCACAAGGGGCCTGAGCACCGCCGGGACCTCTGCCGGGGAGTGGGGCTGGGGGAGGCACGACCAGTGGGTGCATGGCCCCAGCACCCCACCCACCCCGAGATACACCCGGCCCTTGAGCCGCAGGCCAGGCTCCATGACGATCTGCCTGCTCTCTGGTGCCCGCCAGATCCCCCACCCCCTACTTTGCCTCCTCAGCAAACTCAGATCCCGCACCTGGATGTTTCTCCACCTGAGCCGAAAAGGAAACCAGGGGCTTCTGGGGCTGAGGAAGATGCTCCGAGCACAGAGTGACAGGCTTTAAACTCTCCTGCAAGGAGAGCAGGGGAGAGGGGCAGTGTTACAGAGAATCCATATGCTCACTCAGCGTCTGGTCTGTGCCAGGCACTGCCCGGCTGCAGGAAATGCCAGGGTAGAAATTGTGCTCCCGTCTAAGCATGCTCAGCTGAGGGCAGAGAGGTGAAGGGCCAGGGTGGAGCAGAGAACCCCGGGCTGATGCGCGGGGACAGTGACCCCAGGTTCCTGCAGCAGCTCCCTGGCTAAGGCTTGATGCGGGGCCAGAGATGGGGAGGGGAGGCTCCCTCGCGGGGAGGGGAGGCTCCCTCGCAGGAAGGGGGACGAGGGGGTGGAGCCGGCCCCTGGGGGAGTTGGCGGGGCCTGAGCCACACCGTGGATGCCAGGGAGGCGGTGTAGGTGGTGAGCCTGGACCCCCGAGGCTGGGGGTCTCCTGGCCCCACGTGGTGATGGGTATTGGTACGCCAGGTTGGGCCCCCCTTCAGAAGGTGCACGTCCACCCTTATGGCACCGTGCTCCTCAGATCTCTGTCGAGGAGCTTGAGCGGAACCTGGTGATCAAGGTGAACAAGGACGCTGTGATGAAGATCGCCGTGGCTGGGGACCTGTTCCAGCTGGACAGAGGGCTGTACCATCTGAACCTGACCGTGGGGGGCATCCCCTTCCAGGAGAAAGACCTCGTGCATCCTGTAAGCACTCCCCTTCATCCCTGGGGTCTGAGCCCAGGGGGCTGAGGAGGACAGAGACCACCGTCTTTAGTCCCTAGGGTCCGAGCCCTGGGTGGGTGAGGAGGACAGTTAACCACGCTGACCAGGTCTAGCAAAGGATGTGGGAAAAGGCGAATGTCTCTAGAATATAACAAGCCGCAGGTGCAGCTATTTCGCCTATCTTGCTGTCTCTTTCTGTGAAACTCATTTGCAGCTTCATCTGAATTGATCATGAAAATGTCTATTTTGGAGAGGAGACAAATCACAATGAAATTATTCTCTCACAAAAAGAACAATGAACTTACTTTTTAACACTTTTTTTGGGCAGTTCCCAAGAACATTTTGGGTTGTTGACCCTGTTGGGGTTCCCGCAGGGGAAGTAAGACCTAATGAGAGCTCGGTGTTGGTCGTTTCTGAGAGTCCTGTCCCTTCTCACCCCCGGCGTGCTGGTGTCTGTGCCAGAGCCCCTGGCTCCGAGCTGGGTTTCCACAGCGGGCAGGAGGCGAGTCCACACACTGAGGCTCCGAGTAGGGGGCAGTGTCGCAATGTGTCTCCCCTCCCCGAGGGCTGAGGGCTATCCGACACCCCAGAGTCCCTCCTGGTTTTCCAGAAGAGGCTGGGCTGGCCCGACCTGCTCAGAGCTGTGGCAGGTGCAGCTGAGCTGGAGCCGTGCTCCGGGGGCCTGGTGTGAGCACAGGCGTGTACACGTCCCCTTGCCCATCCTTCCAGGCAGCAGTCGGCACCCCGAGCCTGCCAGCCGAGGGGGACCAGGTGCCCCGAGCCTGCCAGCCGAGAGGGACCAGGCGCCCTGAGCCTGCCAGCTGATGGGGGACCAGGCGCAGGTGGGGGTGGGGGCGGCCCTGAGTGGGTCCAAGGCAGACCGACCGCCCTCAGCAGAGTCCATGCCTGCGGGCAGTGGGTTGCCACGAGCGTGACCAGCAGGGCGCCGTAGGACGGGCGGCAGCAGGGAGCCACTGGGGTCTCTGTCTCTCCAGATGAACCCGCGTCTGGACGGCTGCCTGAAGAGCTGGCACTGGCTGGATGGTGAGGACACCGCCGTCCAGGAGACAGTCAAGGCGAACATGAAGATGCAGTGCTTCTCTGTGACCGAGAGGGGGTCCTTCTTCCCTGGGAGCGGGTTTGCCTTCTTCCACCTGGATTACGGTGAGTCTCCGCTCCTGAGAGGGGATGGCTGTGCTCGGCCTTCTGGCCCAAATTCCCCGAAACAGCAGCAGCAGCCGGTCCCCCCGGGGCAAGTGCCTGAGGGATGGCCGGCCCGGGCGCTGGGTTGCAGGGAGAATGGGACGGCGGAGGGCCTGTGGCTGAGACGGGGGACGCTGGGCTTGAAGCGGGAGCTTCCAGGAAGGTTCTGAGACGGGACACCCTTGAGCGCATCTGTGGTCACAGCGCTGTGGGCCGTGGGGAGGGGCCGAACCACCAGGAGTCCAGTGCTCCAGGCTCAGCAGGAAGAGATACGAGGAGGCCCCTGACGGATGGGCCCAAGGCCCCAGCTGCGACTGTGCCTCAGAGAACTGAGGCTTTTCCAGCAGCTGCGGAAGCTATAGAGGAGCTTTTCTGTGACCCCAGTAAGAGGGGGCAGGCGGGGTGGGCAGCCGGGGGCCAGGGTGGCTGCAGGGGACGGCGGTTCGCCCAGAGTCCCTCCCGCTTCTGTAGAGCAGGGCCCTTTAGTATTAAGCGACAGTCTAAATCAGTTACCCTGCATGCTGATGAGTGGGCACCTGGACGTTAGCTTTACGTCTGCCCTGAGGGGTTGCCCTGCACCGTGTGGGCCGTTGGGGTGGGGGCACAGCGGTTCGCTTTGAGTCTGGACTCAGGATTTCCCCAGATTTCCTCGGGCAGGGCCAGAGTTAACCTCTGCCCCCAGGAGGGCACCGCTGTGCCCGGAGGCATCGCTGGGCCTGGGCGCGCGGCCTTGGTGGCCTTTGACGTGAGGCTGTCGGGCGGCTCTGTGTCGCGGCCTGGGAGACACCGCACATGGACCCGTGAGCCTCTTTCCTTGGGTGGCAAGGTGTGCCTCACCCCCTGCCCGCATGCCCCCGGCGTCTGTTTCCAGACTCTGAGCCTGTCACGGTTGAAGGTGCACACGTGACCCTCACCACCCTGCGTGGCCCAAGCGTAGGGACGGTCTATTCGGGTCAGAGGTGGGACCTGCTCCCCCCTCCCCATTTCTGTCTTGGCTTTACCTGTCACGAGCGCCACCAGGTCACCCAAGGAGGAACCTTCACTCCTGACTGCAGCTCGTACGGAGCTCACGCCGCCTCTGCAGCCCTCGCTTCTGTGCGCGCAGACCCGGGGCGTCCTTGTGGCAGTGGGTGTCACATGCAACACGCTGGCGGCACGGCCCCGCTGCCTGTGTGCCCGCCATGGAGGCAGCCACTTGGCTGCGGGGCTTATTAGATCTGCAGGTTGAAAAGGCAGAGGCCACACGGCAGTCAGGACTGGTGCCTCTAGGGCGCCTCAGGCTGGGCCGTCCTGTCCTCAGTATGACACAGAAGGGACGTGTCAGGAGTTATAGGCACCATTCTCAGTGGCAGGTCAAAGATCTGGACTCTGTGGGTCTTAACGCCCCAGAAGCCGTCAGGCAAGGGGCATGCGGGTAATACCCCTCAGCACCCAAGGAAACCTCCCAGGGGAGCTGAGGCGCTGGACCCTCAAACACGCTTCTGGCAGCCAGGCCCCTCTCCCCACCTCCGCCAGGGGACCCCGCAGAGATCGCCCCTCTCCCCACCTCCATTGGGGGACCCCGCAGAGATCGCCACTCTCCCCACCATCAGGGATGCAGGGAGACTTGGCAACAGAGGAGAAGGCTGGGTTGGGGGTTTTGTTCGTTGCCTTTTCCAATTCTACGTGTGTTCAGCTCAGTGAACAGTTTTCAGAACTGATCGTTACGTCCCTCTCTGGGGTGGGGACCTGCACACGATTCATGGGGCTCTCGGTCTGCTGGCGGAAAAGACCAGTGCAGGGCAAGGCCTGACCCGAGTGGCCTTGCCAACCTGCTGCATCCCGAGAGGTGGAAACGCTTAGAAACCGAGGGGCAAGGTTTCCTTCCGGCCCCTTCAGCAGCCATGGCTCAGCTGGGAGGAGACACGAGGTGGTGTTTGCATCTGAGACCCGGACCCACCACGGCTACCAAGGGTGCTCTGGAGCATGACATACGTGACACACGGCAGGCGGCTTGTCACGCACACACATGCCTACCGAGTCCTGTAACACGTGTCCTGTAAGCAGCGCCAGCCCCGCGGAGCATCGATTAGAGCAGAAAAGCGCGGCCCGGGAAGGAAGATTGGACGCAGTGTCCGGCAGCTTTCACTGCCTTCCCAACCCTTCCCGGTCCTTCAGTTTGCGGGGCTGAGCCTGTGCGATGGGTGGGCAGGCTGAGCCCCACCCCATTCCTGTCCTGGGGGCGGGGAGTCAGGTACCCAGGGGATGGTCCCGGCCAGACTGGGTGGGGCGGCCGGTGGCCACTCAAAGGGGTTCTTGAGGAGTGAGCATGTGGCTATTCTCGGTGGGCTGGGGCCTCTAGAGTCCAATGCCGGGCTCCCTGTCAGTTCCTGACGGCCGGGCCACTGAGCCCCGAGCTACCGGCTTCCCGCTGCCTCTGCCGCCCGGGGCCCTGCGGGGCCCAGCCTGCCACCTCTCCGCTGCGCTGTCTGGACTGCCTGGTGATGCGTGGCCTTCCTTGCAGCACGGACGTCCCCTGCTGGCGGGACGAAGACCACCTGGGCAGTGGAGGCCGTGGCTCGGGTCCGCCCTGCCGCGGACACCGGGGTGCTGCTTGCGCTGGTGGGCGACCACCAGGCCGTGGCCCTCTCCGTGGCGCTGGTCGACTACCACTCCACCAAAAAGCTCAAGAAGCAGGTACCGCTTGCTGCTGCCCCCACCCCCCAACCCTCACTCTGAGACGGAGCCACCGTGAAGCTCAGCCCCACCTCTCGCCCTCAAAGTTCCAGCGCCCACCTCTCAGCAGCATCTCAATGGCCTCTGGTGGCTCAGGGACGGTGCTGGAGTCCTGCAGGCTGGCTGTGCAGTGGGGAGACCATCCTGCCACCCCCAGCGGTGTAGATAATTTGAATTAATCACTTGTATTTAAGTCAAATGATTTTGCTCACAAATGACATGTGTGAGTGTACAAACAGGCCCAGAACCTCACCAGGCCTCCCCCGGAGGCAGGCAGAGCTCTGAGTATCCGCCCCTGGATGGGCCGCCGTCACCTCCATACAGTCCCTGCCCCACCCCCCACCGTCACTGGTCACCGCGCTGGCTGTCTTCTTAGAGAACAGGCAAGAGTAGTGGAAATGGGTTTATTCTCCCGCCTGTCCCAAGAGGGGTGTGTTCCCCACGTCAGCCTACCTGCGGGAGCCATCAGCTCCCCTCCTACTGCGGCTGCAAGCTGATGGGCACAGATCCAGGCTTGGCCCCTCTCTGCTATTTCTGTGGCAGCGCCACACGCAAGGGGCAGCTCTGCCCTGAGTCCTGGCCACACACACAGTGGGAGCCCTGGTCACTTCTGCCCAGACCGACGCATGTGTGGCCCTGTGACCGGAGCGTGTTTCCTCCACATCCCCCCCAGGGACATGCAGCTCTATATGTTGGTCTTCAATCACGTTGGAGGGGGTCCAGCTCCCCCTAATTCACACATGTAGAAACCATGTCCTTGTCACACTCTGGCCATAAGTGACCCCACCCACAGGAGACCCATGGACCTCGGCAGGACAGGAGGGCCCACGGGCATGGGGCCACCGGCCTGTCCGCCCCAGTCAGCTGTGCCTCTCCCCACAGCTGGTCGTCCTGGCCGTGGAGGGCGTCACCTTGGTCCTGATGGAGATCAAGGTCTGCGATGGCCAGGAGCACGTGGTGGCCATCTCTGTGAATAAGGACAGGGCCACCCTGGAGGTGGATGGCACCCAGGGCCAGAGTGAAGTGAGCCCAGCGGGGCTGCAGGAGCAGCTGGCCATCCTCGGGAGACACCTGGAGGGCTCCGTGCTCACCTTCATCGGGGGGCTGCCAGGTAGGGGCCCCAACTTGCTCCCCCGGCAGGGCTGGGCGCTCTGTAGGGAAGGGAGGCAGGAGGAGCCAGTCTGTGGCAGCATCGTGTGAGCGTGTGGGGCCCGGCCCAGCCGCTGTGGGGTCAGGCTGACAGCACTTGGGGGGACACATCGGCCTGAAGCTGTTCCCCACCCCACACCTTCCAGGAACACCCCCATGGGTATCAGATGGTGGGTCTGGGCCACCAGTGCCCCACCCCCGAGGCCTGGTGTCCAGCTGCCTGGGGAAGCAGGCCAGGTGAGCCTGCCACATCTGGAGGTGGTATCCCAGCAGACTAGGAGAGATGGGAGAGGCTGGGCCTCCCACCACTCAGGCGGGTCTCCACTTGTCGCGGACCAAGGCGCGCTGTCTTGGCCGCCAGACTCCAACTGCGTTTAGTTTTAGTAAACAGAGCTTTGAAGAGGATAAGAGAGCCTGGAAGGCCTGGGCGTGACTCATTCGGGATGAGGAGATAATATTTAATGGATGTGACTATCTGTGTGTCCTTCTGTGGGGTCGGGGTGCTGTGGTGCTGTGCCAAGCCTGGTGGCAGGCGTCTGCTGCCCGCCGGGGCTCGTGGCTGAGCTGCATGATGACGCTCTGCCGGAGACGCGGCGGGGCGCCCAGGCTCCGGGCGGCTCACCCACTAAGACGCACTTGCTCTTTCCCCGCGGCCCAGACGTGCCCGTGACCTCGGCTCCGGTCACGGCCTTCTATCGCGGCTGCATGACGCTGGAGGTCAACCGGAAGGCGCTGGACCTGGACGAAGCCGCCTACAAGCACAGCGACATCACGTCCCACTCCTGCCCTCCCGTCGAGCCCGCCGCCTAGGCTTCTGGGCCGCAGACGCCCCGCCCCACGCACGCCGCAGCCTCCTCTCGACCCGAAGGTGGCGGCCGCGCCCGCGCCCGCGCTGGAGACACTGAAGCCTCGCCCGCCGAGCCCCTCGGGGCCTCCCTCCCCGCGTGTAACATACGTGTACATAGAGGACTAACCTCACCGCCGCCTGAGCGGACCCGGGAAAAGAATTCTGTTATTTTTATCACCAGATGCTTCTTTCTGACTTAAAACTATGGAAAAATAAAATATTTACAGAACCTTTCTAGCTCTGTGTTGGCGGTGTCCGCTCCTTGCTGCTTTGCAGCGGGCCGTCACAGAGTCAGCCGCTGAGGGCATCCGTAAGTCCAGGGGCCGTCACCCCTGCTGCTGCCGCCCGAGGTTTCCCTGGTGGGGACGAGCTGCTTCACTGGAAGAGGCCGCGCCAGCGCCCCCTGGCGGGGCTGGAAGTACGGCAGGTCAGCACCGCAGGCTCCCCGACACGTCCCCCCAGCCTCGGAGGCTCTCCGGTTAAACCGCGGGCCTATTTGCTCATTTTGAGGGGCCGGGCAGTGAGCGGGGTCTGCAGGAGGTCAAGTGGGCGGGGCCTCGCGCTCTGGCTCCAGGAGTAGCGGGCGGGGGGCAGCCACGGGGAACGCGTGGGACCCACGGGTCTCGGGAGACCAAGCAGCTGCAGCAGGACACGCCCAGGACTGTGGGCACCATCACAGCATGGGCTGCAGGGGCATCTCCAGCACTTGCTGGCTCCATCCCCAAACTGGATTGTTTTTTATAATAGACTTTTTTTTCTCAAAAGTGATTCTTTTTCAGACACCAAACCCCAAAGTGTATCCTGAAGCAGGTAAGCAGGCAGCCAAGTGTCGGGGCGCCATCTGCTCGGGTCTTGCCTGCTACCCACGGCTTCCTGGAGCTGGCCAGCATGGCTCTGAGAAATGGGGGGCAAGCACAGTCATGCCCATGCCCCACAGGGAACCCCCTGCTGCTCACCATCTGACCACAGGCGGCCTCAGGAGCCCAAAGCCACTCAGGCTGACCCACCTCTCAGCCCTGACACCACAGCATTCCCACCGAGCTCTCTGGTTTTCATCTACTCTGGAGACGGCTCTGGAATGTTCTGGAATGTTCCCCCAGTCAGCTGGGCACCTGCACCTGGCCGCCCCCTCTCTCACAGAGGCCAGGACGGCCAGAGGGCAGACAGGACACACGCTGAGCTCTGGGACAAGACACCACAGACACAGGTGAAGGCCAGCTCTCGGGGCCATTTGACCACCGTGGGTTCATCTTCCCTCCAGGGAGAATGAGGCCCAATCTGTTTCCTAACGTGGTTTATACAGACTTCCACTGGGCTCCAAGGGTTGTTCTAACTACGGCCAAGAAAAGCTTATGGCCAATTCAGAGCCACAGGCTGCAAGACACCTCCCAGCTGTGCTGGCCAGCTCCAGGGCCAGACTGCACACAAGCCTGGGGCGGACACAGAGCTTCACGACTTCTGACTGTGCTCCAGGACGGGGAGGCAGGGTAAGTCTGACTGTGGTTCTGACTGTGCTTCACAGAGGAGGAGCGGGCTGGGTCTGAGGTGCTCCACGGAAGAGGAGGATTGGGCCTGACTGCTCCATGGAGGAGGAGCTGGGGTGGGCCTGACTGTGCTCCATGGAGGAGGAGCTGGGATGGGTCTGACTGCTCCATGGAGGAGGGGCTGGGGTGGGCCTGACTGTGCTCCATGGAGGAGGAGCTGGGGTGGGTCTGATGTGCTCCATGGAGGAGGAGCTGGGGTGGGCTTGACTGTGCTCCATGGAGGAGGAGGAAGAATGGGTCTGAGGTGCTCCCTGGAGGAGGAGCTGGGGTGGGTCTGAGGTGCTCCATGGAGGAGGGGCCGGGGTGGGTCTGAGGTGCTCCATGGAGGAGGGGCCGGGGTGGGCCTGACTGTGCTCCATGGAGGTGGGGCTGGGGTGGGCCTGACTGTGCTCCATGGAGGAGGAGCCGGGGTGAGTCTGATGTGCTCCATGGAGGAGGACCTGGGGTGGGTCTGAGGTGCTCCATGGAGGAGGGGCTGGGGTGGGTCTGAGGTGCTCCATGGAGGAGGAGCTGGGGTGGGCCTGACTGTGCTCCATGGAGGAGGAGCTGGGGTGGGTCTCATGTGCTCCATGGAGGAGGAGCTGGGGTGGGTCTGACTGTGCTCCATGGAGGAGGGGCTGGGGTGGGCCTGACTGTGCTCCATGGAGGAGGAGGAAGTATGGGTCTGAGGTGCTCCCTGGAGGAGGAGCTGGGGTGGGTCTGATGTGCTCCATGGAGGAGGACCTGGGGTGGGCTTGACTGTGCTCCATGGAGGAGGAGGAAGAATGGGTCTGAGGTGCTCCCTGGAGGAGGAGCTGGGGTGGGTCTGAGGTGCTCCATGGAGGAGGAGCTGGGGTGGGTCTGACTGTGCTCCATGGAGGAGGGGCTGGGGTGGAGCTGACTGCTCCATGGAGAAGGAGGTGGGGTGGGCCTGACTGTGCTCCATGGAGGAGGCGCTGGGGTGGGGCTGACTGCTCCATGGAGGAGGAGGTGGGGTGGGCCTGTTTGTGCTCCATGGAGGAGGACCGGGGGTGGGTCTGATTGTGCTCCATGGAGGAGGAGCTGGGGTGGGTCTGAGGTGCTCCATGGAGGAGGAGCTGGGGTGGGGCTGAGGTGCTCCATGGAGGAGGAGGTGGGGTGGGCCTGTTTGTGCTCCATGGAGGAGGACCGGGGGTGGGTCTGATTGTGCTCCATGGAGGAGGAGCTGGGGTGGGTCTGAGGTGCTCCATGGAGGAGGAGCTGGGGTGGGGCTGAGGTGCTCCATGGAGGAGGAGGTGGGGTGGGTCTGACTGTGCTCCTTGGAGGAGGAGCTGGGGTGGGTCTGAGGTGCTCCATGGACGAGGAGCTGGGGTGGGTCTGAGGTGCTCCATGGAGGAGGAGCTGGGGTGGGTCTGACTGTGCTCCAGGACGGGGAGGCAGGATAAGTCTGACTGTGTTCTGACTGTGCTTCACAGAGGAGGAGCGGGCTGGGTCTGACTGTGCTCCATGGAGGAGGAGGATTGGGCCTGACTGTGCTCCATGGAGAAGGAGGTGGGGTGGGCCTGACTGTGCTCCATGGAAGAGGAGCTGGGGTGGAGCTGACTGCTCCATGGAGGAGGAGGTGGGGTGGGCCTGATTGTGCTCCATGGAGGAGGAGCTGGGGTGGGTCTGATGTGCTCCATGGAGGAGGAGCTGGGGTGGGTCTGAGGTGCTCCATGGAGGAGGCGCTGGGGTGGGTCTGACTGCTCCATGGAGAAGGAGGTGGGGTGGGCCTGACTGTGCTCCATGGAAGAGGAGCTGGGGTGGAGCTGACTGCTCCATGGAGGAGGAGGTGGGGTAGGCCTGATTGTGCTCCATGGAGGAGGAGCTGGGGTGGGTCTGACTGTGCTCCAGGATGGGGAGGCAGGATAAGTCTGACTGTGGTTCTGACTGTGCTTCACAGAGGAGGAGCGGGCTGGGTCTGACTGTGCTCCATGAAGGAGGAGGATTGGGCCTGACTGTGCTCCATGGAGAAGGAGGTGGGGTGGGCCTGACTGTGCTCCATGGAAGAGGAGCTGGGGTGGAGCTGACTGCTCCATGGAGGAGGAGGTGGGGTGGGCCTGATTGTGCTCCATGGAGGAGGAGCTGGGGTGGGTCTGACTGTGCTCCAGGATGGGGAGGCAGGATAAGTCTGACTGTGGTTCTGACTGTGCTTCACAGAGGAGGAGCGGGCTGGGTCTGACTGTGCTCCATGGAGGAGGAGGATTGGGCCTGACTGTGCTCCATGGAGAAGGAGGTGGGGTGGGCCTGACTGTGCTCCATGGAAGAGGAGCTGGGGTGGAGCTGACTGCTCCATGGAGGAGGAGGTGGGGTGGGCCTGATTGTGCTCCATGGAGGAGGAGCTGGGGTAGGTCTGACTGTGCTCCATGGAGGAGGAGCTGGGGTGGGTCTGACTGTGCTCCATGGAGGAGGAGCTGGGGTGGGGCTGAGGTGCTCCATGGAGGAGGAGGCCGGGTGGGTCTGACTGTGCTCCTTGGAGGAGGAGGCGGGGTGGGCCTGACTGTGCTCCATGGAGGAGGAGCTGGGGTGGGTCTGAGGTGCTCCATGGAGGAGGAGCTGGGGTGGGGTTGAGGTGCTCCATGGAGGAGGAAGTGGGGTGGGTCTGACTGTGCTCCATGGAGGAGGAGCTGGGGTGGGTCTGACTGTGCTCCATGGAGGAGGGGCTGGGGTGGGTCTGAGGTGCTCCATGGAGGAGGAGCTGGGGAGGGCCTGACTGTGCTCCATGGAGGTGGGGCTGGGGTGGGCCTGACTGTGCTCCATGGAGGAGGAGGTGGGGTGGGTCTGATGTGCTCCATGGAGGAGGAGCTGGGGTGGGTCTGATTGTGCTCCATGGAGGAGGGGCTGGGGTGGGCCTGACTGTGCTCCATGGAGGAGGAGGAAGAATGGGTTGAGATGCTCCCTGGAGGAGGAGCTGGGGTGGGTCTGATGTGCTCCATGGAGGAGGAGCTGGGGTGGGCTTGACTGTGCTCCATGGAGGAGGAGGAAGAATGGGTCTGAGGTGCTCCCTGGAGGAGGAGCCGGGGTGGGTCTGAGGTGCTCCATGGAGGAGGGGCCGGGGTGGGTCTGAGGTGCTCCATGGAGGAGGGGCCGGGGTGGGTCTGAGGTGCTCCCTGGAGGAGGGACTGGGGTGGGTCTGAGGTGCTCCATGGAGGAGGGGCTGGGGTGGGTCTGAGATGCTCCCTTGAGGAGGGGCCGTGGTGGGTCCGCTGTGCTCAGTACACTGTGCTGCTGTCATATGTGGTCTGAGTTGACCTCAGTGGTTTTGTTTTTTAAATAGAAGAAGTGTAATATTTGTTTGCATTTCATTTCTAGGTTTTCGGATAGTATGGATTAATTGATAATGGTTGTTGTGTGAAGGGCTGTTCTTAGGGCATTTGGTGGCACTGAAACCTCTGCCCTCGCTGCCTGCTGTCCCCCCAGACATAGACAGACACTGTGACGGCAGAAACGTCTCTTACACTGCAGCACATGCCCTGGAGGAATCACCCCGTGACACCTCTGCACTACAGAGATGGGACATTTGACTCCAGTTCACACAACACATATTATTAGCTCCAATAGAGTACATATTTAAATGTAAAGGCGATCTATAAAGCATTTAGAAGATAAGGTAAAACTCTAGCCAGTGGGCCCACTGTGATGCACCTCTGCTCTTTTCAATAAAGCTATATTGGCACACATTTCTGCCCACTAACTTCCAATTCTCTACAGCTTCTCTGCTGCTCTAGTCAGGACTCAGTGGTGGATTCACAGCTGTGGGCCCTCCAAACCTGTGCCTTTACAGAGCAACTTTGCTGACCCCTTTGATAGAAGAGTATTTTCATGAACTAGGGTTTTTAAAAGTATTTCTTTAAAATATATAATAAAACAAAATACTCATGATAAAGAAAAATATTTAAAAATTGGGCTATGTTAAAATCAAGAACTTCAAGAAAAGGAAAGTTTCCAGAAGCTACCCAGCTTCAAGACTATGAAGCTGCAGCAGTCATACGGCCTGGTGTTGCCAAAAGAGTGAACAGTGGATCCCTGGACAGACAGAGAGCCCAGACACGGACCCCCAGAAAGAGTCGCCTGATCTTCGACAAAGGAGTGAGGGTGACACAGCGGAGAAAAGCGAGGCTCTTCCCTGATGGGGCTGCACGGAGGCCTCTGCACCGTCCTGGTGATACTGCTGTGATTCTGAAACTGCTCTAAAAAATAAAGTCCACTTCAAACAAACCAAGCGATCATCAAGAACATCTGTTCATCAAGGCAGCATAAGGAGCGTGACAAGACCAGCTGAGAAGAGGAAACACCGGGAACCTCGGTGACCGATTAACGTGGGGTAACCGTGTTAACCAAGGAAGGATAGAGCTCCTCCTGCAAATCGGTGAGTAATGACCCAACAGAAGACCGGACGCTGCTGGACAGGACAGGAAGTGCCAGTGGCCAAGGTGTCTGTCCACGGGGCCAGCTTCATCAATAAGGGGGAAATGCGGGCACAAACAGCACAGGAAGGAACCCCTGCGCCCACAGCTGTGAAAGTTTCTCGCGTAGAGTAGGACCTGATCTTGGCAGCCTGGAGCTGAGACTAGTCTGGGCTGACCCCAAGGACCAGGGCTGGGTGTTGTCCAACAAAGTCCAAGTCTCCCGTGCACCCTAAATCCACACCGGGAGCCCCACATACACATAGGAACCCCAAGACCAGCCAAGGCCACCCACAGCCGAAGGGGCAGTCACGGTCCCCATCTCAGGGCGGAGCACCATGGTCTGTCACAGGCACGCAGCTCAGCAGAGAACAAGCCACACACAGCGGAACCGCGTGCAGGTGGGCCCAGGATGGGGTGGGCAGCCCCGGCCTCGGTGACGGCCCTGCTCTGAGTAGCTGCCGCTTACACCGGGGTTCTCAGCGTGCTTTCTGTTCAATTTATAGTAGTCATTCAGTTTCGTGATTAAAGAGTTTGAGCAAAGAGGAAAGAGAAAGGCAGGTGCCATCCACGAGCTGCTGAGGAGTGAGGCCCTACCCACTCCTCTCGGGGCACCGGGAGGGCATGCCTGCTCCCAACAGCTCAGTGTGCTCTCCCCACGCCCAGAGGGGGCGAAGGACTGTCAGAACAGGAGGGCAGGCCTGGGGGGTGCTGGTGACTGCAGGCTCCCAATGCTGCTGATAATGGGTGCCTTGCTAACTGAGCACGCACGGTCCCCTGGCCATGCTCAAAGAGCGTGTCCTCTGTGATCCAGCTCACACACCAGAATGGTCACTCTCCAACAGTGTGCAACCCAGCAGGTTTTAGCACCTTCACAAGGCTGTGCACCCAGCACTTGTGTCCAGTTCTAGAACATTCCATCATGGCAGCAGGGAACCGAACATTCCATCATGGCAGCAGGGAACCCTGTTCCCATCAACAGCCTCCCTGGCCATCCCACGCCCCAGCCTCCAGCCTGCCTCCTCGTCTGTGACCAAGGATGAGGCAGGTCACTCAGCAGAGGTGGGCCCCACCAGGACCCACCCCGTGGTGGTGCCTGGAGGCACAGCAGTTACACCGCACGAGCATCAGGCCCAGGGAGAGCCTTCTGGGCTGGGGAGGAGGTGGGCCCCACCGGGCCCCACCCCGTGATGGTGCCTGGAGGCACAGCAGTTACACCACGTGGGCATCAGGCCCAGGGAGAGCCTTCTGGGCTGGGGAGGCCTTGGCAGAGATGGTCCCTGGGAAGGGTGCCTGGAGCATGCTGAGGCCAGGCCGGGGCAGGTGCTGTGTGCCAGGCAGGGGAGCTGCCCCAGAGCCTGGAGGGCAGGAGGGGGCACACAGGATGTGCGGGGGAGGGAGTCCCGGGGGCCGGGGAGAGGGCCTGAGCCACCAGCAGGCTGGGGCTGAATCGTTCACATTCTTTATGGCTGGGCTGAGGGATAGAGACATTTTTGTGGCCTGAGCAAAACTGCTGGCTTTGGAGTTTAATACTTTTTATCAGCTCCAGGCGAGATGGAAATACCTGGCGGGGAGACAGCACGGGCGGGAGACGCAGGTGTGGACAGTCCGGGGAAACGCTGAGCCCGCTGAGCCCACCGGCAGTCGTGTCCAGGGTCACAGGTCAGCCCACGTTCTGGGGCGCAGGTTTGCTGCAGGTCTACAACTGCTCTGCCGTTTGCTCCAGGGGCTGCATCTTCGCTCCCTGCAGCCCCGGACCAAGGTCCTCCCCGTCTAGTCACGTTGGGTCCGGGAACCACTGAGTAGATTGACATCGCAGACCACAGACCCCGGCTGCGCTGAACTTCGCTTCTTAAACTCTGGGCGGGTGAGGCACTTGCTATGGGACCCCGGATGGGTCAGCGGGGCCGGTGGACATCCTGACCTCAGGCAGCGCGAGGGGTGAGCCCTGGTCAGACCCCAGCGGAGGCCCACGCTGAGCTCTGCCGTTACCTGCTGAGGAAGCCAGAGGCCTGGGAGTCAGTCGTGGGATTTCTGGCTCCAGGATGCCCCCGGCTCGGGGCTCATATCCGAGTGCAGAAACTGAGGGGGCGGGACAGGGCACCAAAGGAGAGGAAAGAGAACTCCTTCCTGGTCTCAAGCACCACCCAGCCTGTGGACACGGAGTTTCTGCTCAGGTGTGGCGCCCCGCCCTCTGGAAACGCTGAGCCGACCCCCAACGAGAGCAGCTCTGGGGCTCGGCCCCGATGTCCTGTCTCCTCTCCTCTCCTCTCCTGCTCTTGCCTGGCAGGGTGGGCACCAGGTCAGATGCTCCCAAAGGGCAGGATGCCAGCGCCCCACAGGGCAGCAGCTGAGCTGGCGCCAACACCAGGGCACCAGGGAAGCCAGGCCCTCCCCCCAGAGGCTCTAGCCTCGGGGCCACAGAGGGTCCTGGGATCAGGCAGTATCCCCGCCTTGACCGACACTTCCAGGAGTGACGACAGTGGACACATGAAGGTGTGTTCACACCACAGCACGGAGCCCAGGATGGCTGTAGGCAGAGCAGGAAGCCCTCATGCTGACCCACAGCCCTGTGCCCAGAATTCACTTTCAAGCAACACAGTTGAAGGCGTTTAAACATCACGTGTTTCTGCACTTTGAACCCAAAACACTGAGTAGGTGAAATTAAGGATCCCCTGGACAGGAAGGACTCCTCCTGCAGCCCACCCGACCCAGACAGACACAGTCTCTCTGGCTCCAAGGAGCGCTTGTCCACCCAGGACTGTGAGGTGTGGTTTGTGTCCTTTGATGCGTTCAGGGCGGCGATCGGGGAGGGCAACTGGATGGGCACGCCCCGACCCTGAGCAGGCCACTGGGTGCCACACACTCAGAGCCCTAAGTGCCTGCAAGGTCCACCAGGTGTCCCCGGGAAGCGGGGACAGACTGTGCATCTGCAAACAGACGCCACGAAGGGAAGGAGGGATGACAGGACCTCACCTGATATGAAGCAAAGTGAGCAGACACGTGTGACGGGGCTGGGGAGGGGGCTCCTGGCCACTTCCCCTAATGGCGGGAAGCCAGGCGTGCCTGCAGTGGGGAGGGAGGAGCTGGGCCCTGGTCCTCAGCCTGCTGGGGTCACTCGATGGCTCCTGACTTGTGACCAACACCCTGCCATACTCCTCAACATAAAGAAATGTCTCAGTGACTATGAAACTCTATGAAAAGCCTCTAAATGTGTATGTGTAACTTTTGCCAAGTCAGGAGTTTGCCTCCCTGCCTTTGTGATGAGGACGGCTCACATTAGGGAGAGGACAGCAGTTCGTCCCCACTGCGGTCCGGACGCCCCCTTCCTTCCCTGCACAGGGCCCCCGCCCTGGGGCTTGGGGCGCACACTCAGCCTCTCCAGGCCCCAAACACCTGCCATCGTGACGTGACGCCCCCAGAAGGGAGAGCTTTGCAGAGAGGCTAAGTCCTCAGCCAGCCAGCCAGCCAAGTGAAGGACGTTTCAAAGCCTCCACACTGTTTCTCAGTGGCCACAGGGTCCCCCTCAGCCGATGGAATTACTCCGCCTAAATTTTGCTGGGTTTGTTTTTAACAATATGCCCAAAGCGAATCAAAGAATTCAGCAGGATTGGTCACGATGACTGACCTAAAATTCCAAATTGATGAGGAGTGGCCTTGCGGGGTTTGTAACCTTTGGAGCTAAGATTCCAGGACAGCAGGGGGTGGGGCCGTGTCCTGCCCACAGAGGCCGCAAGGCCAGTGCCGGGCTGGGCCCACCCGCAACACGGGGCTCGTGAGCCCACATCTGACACAACACAGGCGTGTTCGCTTTACCGCACTTTGCACACACTGCCCTTTTTGTTGTTGTTACAGACTGAAGGTTTGCGCCACCCTGAGCGGACTGAGCCTGCTGGCACATTTTTCCAGCAGCGTTTGCTCACTTCGTGTCTCTGTGTCCCATTTCAGTAGTTCCTGTGATATCTCCTGTGTCTGTGGCCTCTTGTCCCGGAGCTCAGCATGTGTCCTGTGATACCTCAAACTCTTTATTATCATAGTTGTATAGTGACTCCTGATCAGTGGGCTTTGATGTTACTATTGTGGTTGTTTAGTTATTTTTTAGCAAGAAAATGTTTTCAATGAAGCGATGTACCTCCTTCCGGCAGACACAACACTGCTGAAGGCAGACGGGGGCGGGGGTGGGGGGACGGGGCCGACACCACCCGCCGCTGCCGGGGCCAGGGAGTCCGTGCCCACCCGCCCTGCTTGCTCACCCCGGGGCCAGACACTGCACAGATCCCTCCCTGCTGTAGAGACGCATCCACTCGCTCGGAAGAGGGAGACGCGTGTGAACCTAAGGACCGTCCTGAACGTGGGGGCTGGAACGGGTCAGTTGGACGGAATTGCGTCCCGGCCGGCAGGGGGCGCCGGAGACCGCGTCTTGTTGAGACTCGGCCGCCTCCCCCCTCTTCCCCCGCTCCCCTCCCCTCCCCCACTGCTCCTCCCCTCCCCCCCACACCGCTCCTCCCCGCCCACTTCCCTTGGGCTGTAAGTGGGGGGGACTCAGGTCTATGAGCAGCTCCAGGCCTGCGCTCACCTGCTTCCTCAGGCGTGTCTGGGTCTTTACTGGGCACAGCTGCTCCCAGGTGGCCCCTGCGGGGGTTTCTCAGCAGAGACAGCCGGCATCTTAGGGGTGCCTGCTCTGCAGGCTGGGGGCCCATGTGGGGTACCCCCGCTAAGGACCAGACCCGGCTCTGCTGGACACCCCGGGGGCTGACAGTCGGACAGACGCAGCCCCAGGAGCTCGCCGCCCCCCAACCCCCGGACACCACTGGAGCAGAGCCCACGCGGATCCCCGGCCTGCACAGGCCGTGGACGCAGAGCTTGTACTCGAGCCGGGAGGACTTCCCTTGGGCAGACGCGCACCAGGAGGGCCGCGCTGAGGGTGGCCACCCTGCCCTCCCCGGGAACGCACACACGTGAACAGCACGTCTCCTGGGAAGCGGCCCTCACCGCGCACAGCCACACTTCCTTCAGTAACGTGCATGATGACAGATGAGGAGGACAGAAGAGAAACGAAACTGCTCTGTAAGTGGTGAGGCCAGAGCCCGGCCGCTTCAGCGGGAATTATAGCTCAGCTGGGGGTGTGGTCTCACGGGGCGGGGGGCGGCGGGAAGGGGCGGAGCGGCCTCACCACTGGGGTCCCCCGCATGATCCTGGCCTCTCCTGCACTGATGAGCCAAGGAGGATCTGCAGGAGGGTCTGTAGGGGGGGTCTGCAGGAGGGTCTCCAGGAGGCAGCCACAGTGGGGAGGGGGCTGCTTTGAACAGACCAAACTACTGCTTTCCATCTCCACCCTCTGCATCACGGTGTGTAGGGAGGGGGCTTCTCCCCGGGGAGGAGGTGGGTGGGGGCGCTGAGGGGGTGCCGGCAGCTGGAGCTCGGCTGAGGCTGTGAGTCCTCGGGCAGAGGGAGGTCGGAGCCACGTGAGGCCGCGAAGCCACCGGGCAGCTGCAATCAAACAGAAAAGCCTCCTCAGCCCATGGGAGCCCCTCAGAGCCCACTTGGGCTCAGCCCCCAGGCCCAGGCCCGCAGGCGGTGACTGCTCCTGATGAGGCTGAGTTCCCAGGGGCCACAGGAGGCCCTGATTCAGCCCCACGGGGCCCCCACCTCGCCTGCGGGACACTGGTCTCGACACTCAGAGGGTGGCCGTCGACCACCTGACACTGGACACATGGACATGTGAACCCTGTCCCAGGAAAAGGCTGCCCAGCTCGTGTGGGGCCTTGGGCTTACTCAATGCTTCATATTTTAAGGGGAAAACCAACATCAATGTTTTCCATAGTGCGTGATGGTTAATTTTATGCATCAACTTGGCTAGACTACAGTCAGTGCCCAGGTGCCAGACTGCCGTCTCGATGTCATCTTGAGGGTGTTCTGTAGCTGTGATGAGCATGTAGACCAGCAGCTCACACTATCTGTTACAGCTGGGCCTCATTCGATCAGTTGAAGAGGAATGCCTGAGGTGCCCGAGCAGAGGGAATTCCACCTCCAGATACCTTCAGATGCAAACTGCAAAACCCATTCTTCCCGGGGCCTCCAGCCTGTTGCCTGCCCTACAGATTTTGGACTCTCTTCCTCTAGCTCTCCATTTCTCTACCTGTGAGTCTATACATGTACCACCTCCATCTATAAATACATCTTTCTGTGTGTCTACTCTGTGCAGACACGCTACTAGCTCTGTATCTCAGGAGAACCCGCACTAACACACCTAGAGGCAAGTGATCCTGCAAAGCAAACGCTGGGGCCTGGCACAGCTTTTAAACAAACAAAACTCCCAGTTTTTTTCCACCAGCCAACAAACCTCTTAAATTTCTCTTTTTTTCTTAACTTCTAAGGGTTAGAAATGCCTGCTTAAAACCAACATTAAGTAAGTAAAGCAAGCAACCCCTTCTACAATGGGACAAGGTGAGTGCATGCAGGCTCTGGTCTGCAGTGGGGCCGAGTGGGTCCTTGAACTCCACCCATCAGGAGCCCAGGGCCAGGGGGCACCTGCCTGCCTGCCCCTCCTCCTGGAGACCCTCTAAGGGGGCTCTGGGATCCAAGGGCCCTGGGCCCCTGCCCACCTCTGTTGCTTTCTCTCTCTCAAATTCACACTTCTTTCTGACCTTAGATGACAGAGGAAGTCTCTAGAGAACATCCTCTCAGGTCAGTGGGGACCGCAGCTCCCACTGTGCACGTGCGTGCTCTGTTCTTCATTGGAAATGAGCCGCTGAGAGAACCAGGGAGTAAACCACACCAACCACAGAATCAACCAGTGGGAACCACAGAGGAGCTGGCAGGAACCAATGATAAATCAATAAGGATCACAGAGCAAATGACCAGGAACCATGAACCGAACAGATCACCATGGACCACAGAGAAAACCACCAGGAACCACAGACAAAACCACTAGGAAACAAGGAACAAACCGCCAGGAACCAGGGAGGAAGCCACCACAGAGCAGAGTTAAACCAGGCTCTGCTCACACAGGTGATACCATCAGGAGGGCAGACAAAAGTCCTTAGTAAAGGGGGCGAGGCCCTTATTTACCAGATGCGAGGCCCTTAGTGACAGTGTACAAGGGCCTTTTTTACAGGATGTGAGTTGATTATCGGTGGGTCCTTATTCCTGCATTTCCTGACCAGGCAGCCCAGGGAGTAAGGAAGGTGAGTTCCCTTCTGTGATTTCTCTTTTGACTAACTGCTCAAAACAGCCCCCGACAGCAGCTCACTCCCCCTGTCGTGTAGGAGTGTTTTCCACTGCCAGTGACTGGACAGAACACTTGCAGAGTCCCTTTCCTCCTCCGCTGGGAGCCATCTGTCCTTTTCCTCCTGACGAGACACACACGGCATCTCCTTGGAGTCTGATTACTGCTGTGCGTGGAACTGTGCTCCTACACGTGCTGCTGGTAAAAGCTGATCAGGCCCTCGTCGTCATCGATACAGACCAGAGGATGTGCCAAGACCACCCCCCAAAACAGAGGCCCTCTGCCCCCGAGGCCACAGGACAACAGTCGAGGGCACTCTGGCCATCACGCTGGGGCTGCACCGGTGGCTGGTGGCAGGCCCGGCGATGCTGCTCTATGAACAAGGCTTCGCCCCACACGCCTCCTCCCACAGCACCCCAAGGCCTCCAGAGCTGTGTGAGAGTGAAGCCTGCATGGTAGCCGCTGTCGAGGTGGGGAATGGCTGGAGGTTGGAAACCCGCAGGCACCACTCGGGGACTCTGGCACGTCCTGGGGGCCAGGCAGCTGGCCCGCCCAGTCGCTCTGGCCAGGAAACTGCAGCCAACTTCCGGGGGACCCGGATCGGGGTTAGGAAAGCTGAGGCCCCGAAGGGTCAGCTGGCTGGGTCTCCAGGGCCACAAGGAGCAAAGGACACCCAAAACGCACCCCTGGGGCCGTCGAACGTCCTGAGAGGGGCCTCGGGACGCCCTCCGTGTCATCCCGCCCCCTTGCTGGTCCACGCCAGCTTCACCACCCCCACCTAATCAGGAGGGGGAGCCACAGACCCCGCACTCCTTCAGCCCAAGCCCCCGGCCCCCGGGTCCCACCTGGGCAGCACGTCCCAGGTGAGGGCTGCCTGTGACGTGAGCCCCGCCCCGGCCAGGGCACTCGGCCTACCTGGAGGGGCAGCGGGTAGGATGAGCAGGTCGGGATGGCTGGGGGCCTGGGGCGAAAGCCCGAGCAGGCCAGGATCTGCTGGGCGGGGTCGTAGAGGACCCGAGGTGCCGTGGACGGGCCGTAGGCCAGCTGGGCCAGCGGGACCTGCCACAGAGGATGGAGATGCATCAGTCGAGCCTGGCTCTGGAGAGCTCCGTCCGGCGGTCATACAGGAGACAGCCGTCATCCTGTAGAGTCCCCAGGTGACAGCGTCCACGTCCTCCCATGGGTCTCCCTCTGACCAGAAGTAAAGCTCACCTGGGACCTGCCTCCAGAGCCCTGACAGCAGAGACCTTCGGGTGGCGAGTTAAGTGTCTCCGTTTAAGATAATTCTTCAATTATAAGACGCACTACACTTAGAAGAGCATCTACTCATAGGTGTAAATTCTAAAAAGTCACTTTGCTTGCTTCTCCTAACACCCAGAGCTCTGGGTTTGCGAGAGGAAGCTGTCCAGCACATAGCTTACACACAGCTGCGTCCTGTGTAATGAGTGGCCTTTCTGGGAGGTTGCCACATTCCCCAGAGAAGCTTCAGTGGTTCTATCACAAACTCAGTGAGCACAGGACCCATTCTGGGAAGCCCATCGGGCTGACCACCGTCCCTGGGGACGGACCAGCCACCTCCGCCAGGCTCGCAGGGCCCGGAAGCAGACACTGTGCGCCTATGGAGTCTAACCTCCCTGTCCTCGGAGACTTGCCAGGGGAACACTCTGACCTGCAGGAGAAGCCCCCCAGAGATTTGCCAGGGGAACACTCTGACCTGCAGGAGAAGCCCCCAAGAAGGCCCCACAGACCCTGGCTGTCCCAGGGGCAAGAGGACCAGCTGGTTGCCGAGGTTTGTGACCAAGCAGAAAGCGGGCCTGGGGTCTGCAGGGCAAAGTGGGAGCCAGGGAGAAGGGTGGTTACGGGGGCACCGGGGACTCTCGTGGTCTCCCAGGACTCATCTGGGGTCAGGAAACCTTCCAGAAACACATCACAGCTCTTGAGAGGCTCCAGGCTAAGCTGAGAGATGCGGGCGATAGCCAGTCTCCGGGGCAGCGGTAACAAGCCCCCCGTCGGCTGTTTGAGCGGGGGAGGCGCTGGGGTCTGGGCCGCGGGGGGCCATTTGGAGGTGCATTCACACTGCCTTTACTCTAAAGCTGGGTGACGGGAGCATGGCTGCTGGTGCGGGCGGTTGTGGGCACGCCCAGGTGTCGGGGGCCTCACGTGCGGCACCTCCGGGGATGGGGGCAGTTGTGGGAGGTGCCCCACAGGATCCACTCGAGAACATGGCCTGGAGAAGCCAGTCCCCTGGGGAGGATGCCAGCCGTGGGGAGAGCCACCCAGACACTCAGGCAGGCTCTCGGGAATGCACACGGAGTCACCTGTGCCTGGGGAAGTGTAGGCCCGAGCCCCGGACCCACAGGGAGGAGGCGCTGGAATTCCGCAGGCCTCGGGCCAGGGAGGTGTGGCAAGGCCTTTGGGGATCAGGCTCCACGTCCTGCTCTGTCCCTGAGTGGGCTCAGGCCGCTCACACCTCAGGGAGGACACTCACACCTCAGGGAGGATGGGCTGAAGGGCCGAGGCTGCGGTTAGCCTGGCAGGGGCGAGTGTACTCACCGCGTCCTTGAAGGCCCCCAGGACGGCAGCAGTGATGACCCCCAGCAGCAGCCCCAGGACGTTGAGCACGGCCGAGGCCCAGAGCAGCCAGTAGAGCTGGAGCGCGTCCCAGCAGGCGCCGACGCCCACAAACTCGTGATAAACGGGGGGGCTCCGGGTGCTGCATGGCAAGGGGCACGCGTCACCTGCAGCCGTGGAGGCGCTGCCTGGGTGGGCAGGGGGGGCCCAGGGCCCTCGGCAGGGAGACGCAGCAGGCAGCGGGCCCCGAGGCTGTTTTCACCCGGGAATGCCCCAGGCCTCTGAGCAGAGCAGGACACACTGCCCCGCTGGCCCCACATGGACCCAAAACTCCAGGGGTCCTAGGCTTCGGGGGGCAGTCCCTACAGAGAGGAGATTTACCTCCAGGAACTGGACCAAACCCTGGAACAATCCCTCCAGCGTCGGGTGGGGGGCAGGGCATGAGGCTCTGAAACACCCCAGGGCCCCGCTCCTGCGTCCAGTTGCTTCCCAGGGAACCGCACTGACACGCCTGCCCAGGCCCCAGGCCCGCGCCCCCTGCCCTGCCCTGCGGCCTCTCACCCCTGGCAGTCGTAGAGGTCACAGCAGTAGCAAGTGTTGCTCTTCACCTTCAGCGGACACCCACCGTTCGGGGAGTGACAGGTGACCTGCAAGCAGAGAGGCAGCCAGGCGCCCACACCTGCCCTGCCCTGCCCTCACCCTCACCCAGCTCTCTGCCCCCAAGCCAGGCAGCCGCCCCTCCCGAGTGCATACTTCCTGACCCGCCTGGTCTTCTACCGGCTCAGGTGCAGAGGCTGGTAGGCAACACAGCCTCCCTGCTGGGGGAGGTAGGGGACCAGGTGACCAGCGCCTGCTGCTGGACAAGGTGGGGGAGAGGGCCTAGGCTCCGTGCCTCCAGGGAGGGACCTCTCCAGGTGGGAGACCCTCCAGGGAGGGACCTCTCCGGGTGGGAGACCCTTCCAGACCTCCCAGCAGCTCCATCTGACCAAGCCAGTCCCCACACCATAGAGGCCTCCCCTCCTTCCTCAGCGATTTGTGACCAGTGTCACGAGCCAAGCACCCCCATGTGGGCGGTAAGTGGAGCAGAGACCACCCAGCTGCAGAGGGAGGCTGGGGACCCTAGGGAGGACTTGCGGGGAAGAACGAGCATGAGTGAGGACCGGGACTCGGGCAATGGCCCCCACTGACCAGGACAAGGCCCCAGAGCTCCCTCCAGGAGTGCGGGCCAGGCCCTCAGAGAAGGGGTGTCCCACATGGGCAGGCAGCAGCAGGCGGCGTCCCCAGAAGCCACGAGGCCTCAACCACGCGCCTGCTCCCACCTTCTCCCCACCACCCGGCCCACACCCCTCCTGCCTGACCTCTGCACACAGCGTCAGAGGCTGTGTTTAACCAAACTGACCAATCTTCACAGACAAGACAGTGAGATAAGAGATGGCAGGACAGAGGGGGCCACGCAGCCACCACACGCCCGTCGCTCCCAGAACAGATGTGAAAGCACGCTGTGTCCTCAGCCCGGGACGGCCAGCAAGCTGGGGCCCACGTAAGCACTAATTAGTCAATAAAAGGCTCATCTCAAAAACCACACAGACTGGACAAGTGGATGCGGGGCTACTGTGAGTCCAGGGTGAAGGTGACGGCAGATGCCCCGCTCCTCACCAGACACGTGGTAAGACAGGTCACAGACACGCTGGGGCCAGGACAGTCCAACGGGGACAGGGCCATGTCCCCGGGACACAGGCTGCGGGTCAGAGAGAGGACGAGCTCTGGCCCTTACCTCCGTCTGGTGGGCGTCATGTAGGTAGCCAGCTCCGCTGGAGTGGAACTGGCACCTGCCCGCCATGAGGGGCCTGGGCTCCTGGAGGGAAGTGGAAAGGGCAGCCTCAGCACAGATCGGCAGCCACCCGCAGTGAGTTCAGACCTGTCACCGCAGGCTCCGAGCCCGAAGGGGCGAGGCCATGGCCAGTGAGAGCCCCCGGGGGATGCGGCAGGAGCACCACGGCTCACCCCAGAGCCACGGAGAAGGTGGGGAATTCGGGTCTAATGGCGACTGGCCACGGTGGGGGCAAGGGGAAAGTGGGGAGGACAGCCCAGCGACCGGACAACACAAGGGCGCGCAGACAGTGAGGGTCACCGAGCTGGGTTCCGCAAGAGGAAACTGAACTTTCGACAATCTCTTAAACGCACACAGCACCTGAGACCTGAACCAGGACAACCCGGGGGAGGACTCACAATGTGCCGAGCGGCGAACACGCCATCCACAACGGCGCAGCAGAAGGCCGCCACCACGCCAAAGCTGACGAACACGATGGCCGCCACCAGCTGGAAGCAGAGACAGGAGCGGCTCGGGCGCGGCGGAACCTTCCAACGCCCCCCTGCTCAGGTCCCAAGGCCCCGCGGAGCCCCGCAGCACCTCCCCGGGGTCCTCGCCTGGAACCCCACAGCAACTCTATAGGATCCTTGCGCAGGGTTCTCTCCTGGAACCCTGCGGCAGCTCTGTGGGGTCCTCACCTCCCACCATTGCTGCTGGTGACCCACCACCCTGGCCCGGATGCCCCCTCCAAGCAAGGCCTACCCGGTCACTTGCTTGTTTCATGGGGTACGGGGGGTGCAGGTACACAGGGAGCTGTCATCCCACCACACAGCCTCGTGGACAAGCCAGGGCCTCCCAGAGCCTGGCAGTTCCTTGCTGTATCAAACTCTGCTACCAAGACCCTGACTGCATTCCACAGAAAAGCCTGGGCTCAGACACGAGCGTTTCTGCAGGACGGGCTCTGGGGACCCGGGGCCACAGGTGCCAAGGGATACAGTGGGCACCTCCGCATGCCAGGACCCAGGGGACGAGTGGGCCCTCCCCCACAGCCTGATGCGCGCCCCTGATGACCCCGAGGACGCTGCCCAAGGGATACAGTGGGCACCTCCACATGCCAGGACCCAGGGGATGAGTGGGCCCTCCCCCCACAGCCTGATGCGCGCCCCTGATGACCCCAAGGACGCTGCCCGCTTCCACCATGTGCCTCCTCCGATCTAACAGCACACAAGCCTCACTCTCACTCCCCGCGTTTCTATTATTCATGAGGCTAAGAACCTGTCCTCTTGTCTCAGATCGGCCATCTCTTTAACACTTTTTTTGATATTTCTTGTGAAACGATTTCAGGTTTATGAAAACAAAGAGCAAAAGTGGAAATTTCCCACGTGCCCTCCTATTAGAGTCGCTGGTGTCAGCCCTGCACCAGGACCCCTCCAAGAGCCACGCAATCCACAACGTGAGGGCGTGTTCTCCGTCTTGGGAAGTGTGTAAAGTGACCGGAACTTTCACCCAAACTTCTGTAAAACAAGCTGCCAAGTAGAGTACGACACTCATGCACATGGCAGCTCATCTTCAGCTTCCAGAACGTGGCCAGAAGCGGCCCGCTCAGCCACGGGGCTGTCCCAAGGGGCAGGTGGCCGGGCGCCTTCCTCATGGCCCCTCCTCACTGTGCAGGTACTGGGTCTGCCCAACACCTGGCCAGAAAGCCTGCTCCAGTGGACAGGCACACAGCCTCCTGGAGGGCGCTGCACCCCCGCCACCTCCCCCCAAGGCCCTGCAGCGTCCCCAAGCAGCAGAGCTGTCCCTAGAGATGGCTCTGCTGGGCCGGCAGGTCTGCGTGCAGCCATCACTGGGCCGTCTGGGGAGTGGGTGTCTGCCCAGCCCATGTGCCTAAGCTGAGTGCTGGCCCCGGGCTGAGGACCCTGCCAGTCTCATCACAAATGGGTGTGTGAGCAGAGCTGTCATCAGGCCCGCTGCCCTGGTGAGGCCTTCGGGCACCACCTGACGACCTCACAGACCCGCGCTCCTCGTCCTGGCTGACAGCTAGCTCTGAACTGCAGTCTCCGCCAAAAGACCTTCACACCACACCTCCACCCAACTGCCTCCAGGCTTCACAGAAAGCACACAAGTTCCAAAGTACCCTGCCACGCAGGGCTGCCTGCTGCAGATGTGTAAACATGGTCTGACTCAGTTTGCACAGGTCCCCACGACCTGAACGTCCTCATCAACCTTCAGGAAACGTTAGAAGCCAGTGCTAGCATGATCACAAGTGTGATAAACCCGGCTCAGGGACAACCGCACGTGTGGAATTGCCCGAGAACCCAGAGTCCAGGCAATGGTGCTGGGAAAGACATTGGAAGTCCTCTCCTTCAAGCCCTAGGCTAGAAATAGGAAACCTGTCAGGACAAGCGTTAGGAGAGCGTCCTCTTAGCCAAGACCTGCATGTCCTGGGCTCCGTCACAGCTCCTCATCCTTCCCAGGCCTCGTGGCCCCCTCCAGCTGCTAGTGGTTTAACATTAGCAGAAGGACCACTCACCCCTCAGAAGGTGCCTCTCCTGTGTGAGGGTGGCCAGACCCCACAGATGTTGCAGAGAGGATGTGTCTGTTGCCCTGGCAACCATAGGAAGCTCTGGGTTATGTTGTGAATGCACCTCCCTGTCCAGTCGGGATCTCTTCTCCGAGGAGAGGGACAGCTGTTACTCAGTAGCTAGAAGGTCATCTTCGAATCTCTGCTGGGCCCACCGTCTACATTCCAACAAGGGCAGGTGATTTTAAAATGCAAATACCAAGCAGATGAGGTTGTGATATGAAGAGGGCTGCCCAGAGCTGGGTGGAGACGGGGTGCTTCGCCCCAACAACAGGGTCCAGAGAGGACACAGCCCAGCCAGGACCCAGGAAAGCGAGCATTGTGAATCCACACACTGAAAAGGAGAACGACCACAGGCCTCAGGCAAAAGCTGGAATGTGGACCCGTCTCATGCTATATACAAAATCAACTCTCAGTGGTAAAGAATCTCTCTGCAATGCAGGAGATATAAGTGAGGCAGGTTTGATCCCTGGATGGGGAAGATCTCCTGGAGGAAGGCATAGCAACCCACTCCAGTATTCTTATCTGGAGAATGCCATAGACAGAGGAGCCTCGTGGGCTACAGTCCATGGGGTCACATAGAGTCAGACATGCCTGAAGCGACTATGCAGACATGCTCAGACCAGACTTAAACGTAAGTGATAAAACTTCTAGACCTTGGGTAATCTTCATGACCTTGGAACTGGCATGAGATTCTTAGAAATGACACCAAAACATAAGCAACAAAAGAAAAAGTGAGCAAAATGGGCTTCATTAATACTGAGACAGGACTGGAAAAGGTCAGTTTTCATTCCAATCCCAAAGAAAGGCAATGCCAAAGAATGCTCAAACTACCGCACAATTGTACTCATCTCACACACTAGTAAAGTAATGCTCAAAATTCTCCAAGACAGGCTTCAGCAATATGTGAACCGTGAACTTCCAGGTGTTCAAGGTGGTTTTAGAAAAGGCAGAGGAACCAGAGATCAAATTACCAACATCCGCTGGATCATGGAAAAAGCAAGAGAGTTCCAGAAAAACATCTATTTCTGCTTTATTGACTATGCCAAAGCCTTTGACTGTGTGGATCACAATAAACCGTGGAAAATTCTGAAAGAGATGGGAATACCAGACCACCTGACCTGCCCCTTGAGAAATCTGTATGGAAGCAACAGTTAGAACTGGACATGGAACAACAGACTGGTTCCAAATAGGAAAAGGAGTACGTCAAGGCTGTATATTTCCACCCTGCTTATTTAACTTATATGCAGAGTACACCATGAGAAACGCTGGGCTGGATGAAGCACAAGCTGGAATCAAGATTGCCGGGAGAAATATCAATAACCTCAGATATGCAGATGACACCACCCTTATGGCAGAAAGTGAAGAGGAACTAAAGAGCCTCTTGATGCAAGTGAAAGAGGAGAGTGAAAAAGTTGGCTTAAAGCTCAACATTCAGAAAACGAAGATCATGGCATCTGATCCCATTACTTCATGGGATATAGATGGGGAAACAGCGGAAACAGTGGCTGACTTTATTTTTCTGGGCTCCGAAATTACTGCAGATGGTGACTGCAGCCATGAAATTAAAAGACACTTACTCCCTGGAAGGAAAGTTATGACCAACCTAGATAGCATATTAAAAAGCAGAGACATTACTTTGCCAACAAAAGTCCGTCTAGTCAAGGCTATGGCTTTTTCTGTGGTCATGTATGGATGTGAGAGTTGGATTGTGAAGAAAGCTGAGCACTGAAGAATTGATGCTTTTGAACTGTGGTGTTGGAGAAGACTCTTGAGAGTCCCTTGGACTGCAAGGAGATCCAACCAGTCCGTCCTAAAGGAGATCAGTCCTGGGTGTTCATTGGAAGGACTGATGCTGAAGTTGAAAGTCCAGTACTTTGGCCACCTCATGCGAAGAATTGACTCATTGGAAAAGACCCTGATGCTGGGAGGGATTGGGGGCAGGAGGAGAAGGGGACGACAGAGGATGAGATGGTTGATGGCATCACCGACTCAATGGACATGAGTTTGAGTAAACTCCGGGAGATGGTGATGGACAGGGAGGCCTGGCATGCTGCAATTCATGCGGTTGCAAAGAGTTGGACACGACTGAGAGACTGAACTGGAACTGGAATACTGAAAACTTTTATGCCTCAAAGGACACCGTCAAGAAGGTGAGAAGACACCCCAAGGATGGCTGGAGCCCCTGAAGGTCCTCTGTCAGATAAGGGACTTATGTCTGGAGTACACAGACCTGACAAGACGTGACCGAATTTAAAAAAGGCCAAAGGACCTGAATAAACATTTCCCAAAAAATGACGTACAAAAACCAACCAGAACATGAAAGCAGCTCAGTGTCACTCATCAAGGAAAGACAGATCCACGACAAGCCCCGTCACACCCACCAGAGTGGCCGGCGTGAGACAGACAGCACTCGCCCTACTCTGCGGGAGCTCTGGCTGGAACCCTCTGAGGAGCTGCCAGGCTGTTTTCCAGAGAGGCGCCACCTTCCCCACATCCTCACACACCATGGGCGCCCAGTGCAGCCACTGCGGCACTGATGACGCCGCAGGAAGACGGAAGCACGTGTAGAGGCGGAAACACCAGCACCATCTGCTGTGAGACGAGGCAGAAACGGCACATCCCTTCTGAACCTCACAGAGGCCTGCCACACTGAACCAGCAAAATCAACTAGCATTCTTATAGCTCTATTTCCCAAAGGGGTACATCAGCAACACAGATTCCAGATGGAAACACTCAATAAAAATCAGGTTTGTAGCACCGATCAAGGCTGGCATGCATAGCCCACAGACAGACAGCTGTGGACATGTCCTCTGCAAAGCCCTGTGAACCACAGTCCTCCTGGCTCTGTGCTGATCCTCTCTCCCCAGTCTGGGAGAGGCTACGCGCTATCATACACCAGAGGCAGGAGAATATGCGAGGGCTCCTGACTCAAGCACAAATGCTCACACGTGCGTGGTTTTGCCTGAAGTTTATCCACAGTGACTTAAACTAGTGACCAGCCCTACACTTTTCTTCCTGTGCCCCAACCTTAGCTGCTAAGACACCACATGAAGCTGTGGGACATAACCCACAGTCCCAGGGGTGGGGCTCACTTAGACGAGGATGTGAACGGCAGCCACTCAGGCCCGAGTCTGGACTTACAGTGCAAAGCTAGGGGCTGATTCTCGGGTGCTGGGTTGGGGCAGGGCTTTCCTAGGAACACCTACAGCTAGAGCTGTGAGGGGGACATGCCCTGCCCACATCCCACCCCCCCAGCCCCCACACTCCCCCCAACACTCCCCATCCCCACACGCCCCACCCCCACACCTCCTCTATACTCCCCCCACACTCCCCACTGCCCACACCCCCCCACACTCCCCCCACACACTCCCACACATGCCCCACTCCCACACCCCCACACTCCCCACTGCCCACACCCCCCCCCCCACACACTCCACACCCCCACACTCCCCACACCCCCCCACACACTCCCCACTCCCACACCCCCACACTCCCCACTGCCCACACTCCCCCCACACACTCCCCACACACGCCCCACACCCCCCACACTCCCCACACCCCCCACACCCACACCCCCCCCCCACACCCCCACCCCCCACACCCCCCCACACCCCCACACCCCCACACCCCCCACTGCCCATATTTGAAACAACACACACTCTCACCATTTGTTTCCTGTTCTCCATCAGGTTGATGCCGATAATTCCTAAGAAAGATCCAAAGCCCAGCTGACGCCAAAGGAAAACAAGGGAGAGAGCGCTCAGGTTACAGGCCTGACAGCCTAAAGCGGACACGGAGCAGTGACCACCCACCTCAGGACATCCCATCAGAGAGCACGGCTGGCCACCCCCACCGCCGGGGCTGGAAGCATGAGTGGTGGGGATGGGGTGGGCGGTGGCTCATGCCCGACGGGTGGGCCTCTCCAGAGCCATCAAAGCCGGCGTAACAGTGAAGCTGCCGTGTTCCCAACCGTGTTCTCATCTTGTGTTCAAATACCTGAACTCCTACAGTGACAAACTTTTTTCTTGGGCTCCAAAATCACTGCAGACAGTGACAGCAGGCATGAAATTAAAACACACTTCCTCCTTGGAAGAAAAGCTATCAGCAACCTAGACAGCGAATTAAAAAGCACAGACATCACTTTGCTGACAAAGGTCCGTCTAGTCAAGGCTGTGGTTTTTCAGGTGGTCGTGTATGGATGTGAGAGTTGGACCATAAAGAAAGCTGAGTGCTGAAGAATTGATGCTTTTGAACTGTGGTGTTGGAGAAGACTCTTGAGAGTCCCTTGGACTGCAAGGAGATCCAACCAGTCCATCCTAAAGGAGATCAGTCCTGAATATTCATTGGAAGGGACTGATGCTGAAGCTGAAGCTCCAATACTTTGGCCACCTGATACGAAGAGCTGACTCATTTTAAAAGACCCTGATGCTGGGAAAGATTAAAGGCAGGAGGAGAAGGGGATGACAGAAGAAGAGATGGTTGGATGGCATCACTGACTCAGTGGACATCAGTTTGAGAAAACTGTGAGAGATAGTGAAAGACAGGGAAACCTGGCGTGCTGCAGTCCATGGGGTCGTAAAGAGTCGGACATTACTGAGTTGAACATATCACTGAGCTGAACACTGAGTAATGTGAACAACACATCATTGAACCAATTCTGGGAAAAGAGCGTCACGGGCCCCCACCCCAACACGGAGAACATCTTCACGGGGACCCGTCCTCTGTGTCAGGGGCCAGAGAGAGGCCCATCCCAGGGTTTCTCCTGGACCATTAGAGGAGGACGGCTGACCTGTTGGGGAGGATCAGGAAGCCGGAAGGGCTGTTCCAGACAGACAGGCTGACACCCGTCACTCAGCTGAGCAGGCGGTAACTCCCGGGACCATCCGCTCGCCCCCCGGCCTTGGCTCTTCGCCCGGGGGGCGGGTGACGTGGGTGCAGGGGGGAAACCCCCGGGCTGTGCACGTCTCAGCGCCCAGGGGTGCAGGCAGCCTCACCCCACCGTGCCCACCCCGGGGAGAACGTCTCAGTTTCTGAAGAGTGGAGTTCCAGCAATGCCGGGGCTGCTGCTCAGAGCAGTGGGAGACAAACCCCTTGGGGACACACAGAGCGGCCTGAGACCCGGCTCTGGAGCCCACCAGACGCTGCCCGCGGCTCTGCCTGCCTGCTGGCTTCCGAGTGACCATGAGGAGCAGGCGGGGGCGGCCAGCAGGGCTGGGGCATCTCTAAGGCCATGGCACCAAACTTAATGCATAAACGTCAGACCTACCTGTGTCCATGAATGTCTTCTCTGTGAGGACATCCATGAGACAGACATGAACACACAGATGCAGTTTTCATCAGTAATTTAAAAATTCTCAAGCAGTACAGAAAGACGAGCATTTTCTTCCAAATATTGCAGTCCTGCTCCACCATCCAAGACAGCAAAATCCCCTCCAATATAAATAAACTAAAATACGTCTATTGTTGCCTTAAGTTCCATGTTTTCAGATTTGAAAAAAATTCTCTTTCCAAAATGTTGAGGTGTTTGTACCCTCTCGCCCAATTTCTGCTTGAGACACACCCTTCGCCACAGGGTTGGAGCTGTGTGTCCCCAGAAGTGATTTTCATCCTCATTTGCCTTGAACAAAGCTCATCTGTTGTGTCCACCGTTTGCCTTCAAAACCATCCTGCTGAAGCCAATTCTGCCCTGGTTGATGCCCAGGAGGCAGGTTCTCTGCAGAGCGAGGCTCTGAACACACCCGGGGCGTTCTGAAGGTGAACTCAAGGTGAGCTCCTGAGCCACCGAAGCTTGGAGAACACGGAAGACCTCCTCGCGGCTGATCCTGACGCTCTGCGGTCACCTGGAGGACACGTCCTCTCAGCCGCCAGCCCCAGCTCCCGCCGCCGTCCAGGACACAGGCCAGGAAGCCAGATTCTCGAGAGATTTCACTGAGAACACCATCCGCACAACACTGCTCGTGGGGGTTTACTCACAAAGGTAGACAGGGAGGTAGCGTAGATTCATGCAGCAGAAAGTACAGAAAGAAAGAACAACACAAAGACGGAACGAGGGTGTTTGTAAAACACCTTCATCCTTGCTAAAATGGCACCAGGATCATTAATCCTCTGGACTCTTAGTGAGAAATTAAATAAGCTTCATCTTTAAGGTCTGTTCATCTCTGTGTGAGACTCTGCCCCGGGCATCGCGTCTGATAAAGGGCAATGTCACGGCGCTCCCCGAGTGCAACGCCAGCGCCGGGAGCAAACGTTACTGCCAACAGTGCACACGACCTCATAGTTCAGAGCCTTGATGACCCCGGATTTGGGGGCTGCTGTTGCCAGGTCTGGCCAGGCCGTGACTTTACCGCAGGGGGTCACTACCCAGAGGCAGAGATGTGGACCGCATCAGCTCATTTTTCTGCTGCTCCCGTGCGGCCGTATCAGCGTACCTCCATCCAGGCTTCGTGGCCTCTTTTAAAGTCCAAGTCCAGTTTCTGAGAGGGTTGGCTCCCTCTGGGGACCCTGGGGAGGGCCTATCACACTCCTTGGCTGTGATTCCTTTCCCTCCCCACTGCTCAGGACCCTGCACACCACGATGCAGCCAACCACCTAAACTCCCACCTCTGCGGGGCTGGGGTGGTGTGTGTCAGCACCACACGGAACCGTAGATCCTGGGCCCCCAGACCCGCCCCCAGGGACCCGACACTCACAATGATGCCGGGGTAGTAGCCGCCCACGGTCACATTTTCAGTCCTGGTGGTTGCGGCCAGGCCGACGGTCAGGATGGAGGCGGACACTGCCAGCAGAGCCCCCACAAACCACAGGGCCGTCTTCTTTCTTCTCACAAACTCTGCCGGGGGAGGACACAGGAGGAGCCGGTGGGTAAGGTGCTGGGCTCGGGGAGGGTCCCGGCACCTCGCAAGCATCCCAGCAGCTCTTGCCAGCAGCCCTCTGCTCACGGGCAGGGCCTGGGATGCACTCCCCAGGGACCGCGAGTGTCTGCCTCCATCCTCCCCGCCCCAGTCCTGAGAGCAGGGACCGCTCGCCGCCCCCTCCCATGCCCAGCCTGAGGTCTCGCCCGCTGCCTCGCTGTCACCTGGTGAACCACACAGACCCCACTGGTCCTCCTGCACGGCCGCCCTCACCCGGGCCTCCGTCAGACCGCCTACAGTGAGAACAGGAGCCTGGCCACCCTCCCCCCGAGGCCCCCGCTGCACCCAGAGTGTCTTAAGCCACGGTCACCATGCACGCGTTCTGTGTCCACTTCCGTAACGCTGCCTCCCAGACAATGGGCCCTGTGGGGGGTGGGCGGTGCTCTGCCTCGTTCCCCGACACCCCCTCTTGCCTAGGACGGCGCTTGCACATGGCGGGTTCTCAGTAAACACTGGGCTGGCCAAGCCCTCCCCAGGTCCCAAGTCCCCCAGCCCTCCACCCCGGCCCCAGCCCACGGCAACAGCCAGGCAGCCACTCAAGCAGGGGCCTGGTGCTCCCCAGGCCTGGACCCCACCCCAGCTCCAAGGCTGGTCGGAGGACCTCTGCACCCTGCCTGGACCAGGCCATGCAGGCTAGGCACAGCAAGGGCGCCTGCCCCCTCCGGGCCACCCATGAGTCCACGCTGCTCTGAGTTCGCCCTTGTCCCAGGCTCCACCCCAAGCCAATCCCACTCGCTGGCCCACCTCTAGGTCTCGGCTTAGCACCAAACTCACAAGACATCGAATGGGAGGCGCAAAAAGTATAAAAGTGTGCAGAGCTCACCACCACCCACCTGCACATCTGCCTCCCTCTCCCCCTGTCAGCGGGGCCCATTATTGGATGTGGAAATGGGCCAGCTGAGAGGTGGCACTTCCCAGCCTCTTCTGCTGGGTAATTACATCCTCAGCAAATAGTCTCCATCTCAACAAGGGTGTCAGCTGGAACCTCCTGGAAATCTCTTAAAGGAACCATTGCCTCCGCCTTTCTCCCCTTCATCCTTCCCACAGCATGGAGTATGAGCACAGAGACCGAGCCCCTGCAGCCATTTTGCTCTGCGAGGAAACCTCAACAAGGGAAGTCACACCCAGAGAGAGGCAGAGCAGAAAGACAGCCCTGGCTCACCCACCTCCAAACTCTGCTTAGGTAACAGAATCACATCTCCAGACTGCAAGGCACGACTGTGGATGCCCTGGTATCTGTAGTCACAGAACTCAAGAAAGCAAGAAAGGAACCCTTCCATCACTGGCACCTCCCTCCCCCAAGCCTTGACTTCTGGGTTTCGTGTGGAACTACCTTCCCCACACGTGTCTCAGGGAAGGCAAGAAGTCTTGTTTACAATAACCATAATTGTAATACTAATAATTATTACCGTAATCAAATCTCAGTTACTCCCATCCCTACGTGGTCATCAACAACCACACAACAGAGCCAAAGACAGCCAGGCAGAGGGCCGGTGAGAGACCCGCACGGAGCCCAGCCAGGCTGGCATGTTCTGCTTGTTGCAGAGTTACCTGTCTTGATGCCTGTGACTCCAGAACAAAATGGGATGAAAGAAAAGCGTGGTGCTTCTTCCCACACCAAAGTTTTCAAAATCGATGGGTTTGTATGTGTGTTCGCTGGGGAAGCAGCTGTGCATTTGACCACAACCACCATCTTAGATCTGGACCATCCCACGGACAGAGGGGCCTAGTGGGCTACAGTCCACGAGGTCACACAGAGGTGGACATGAGTGACATACATGTATACCATCTCAGATGACCGCAGTCCCCGCCAGCAGCACTCACCCGCCTCCGCTGCTCTGGACTGTGCATCTGAAGATTTACACGCTGTCTGGAGTCCAATCAGCAAAGCTGAACGGCAGGCCAAGGCCATGCCACCCAAAACCAGATTGTCACATACTCAGAAATAAATTACCCAAAACCCTGAGTCAACGTGCTGACTCAGAATCGCTTGGTCAGCCTGGGAACACTGCTCTACCCACTGGCCTGGCTGGGGCGAAGCTCTCCAGAAGGTCACTCCATTCCGGAGGCCCTCCACCCTTCACCTGCTCTTTCACTGCTATTTTCCGATAATTTTTATTACAAATATATAAGACCTGTTTAGGGTGAACCATTGAGAGGAGTGTCCACAGCACGCACAGCCCAGGTGTGAGCGGACGAGGCCCACCTTTGGGCCCAGCGGGCCCGGGGTCCCCGCGGAGGGCTTTCCCTCATTCACTGCTGTTCGCTGCATCGTCCTGGCACAGTCACAAGCATGCAGAAGCAATCACTTATTTTTCCTTGCATATTTAAAGCCTGAAACCAAGGATTCAAGTAGAAGCTGGTTTCCCCCGGAGACTGAAAGGTCAGCGGTTATGACTGATCTGGGGTGTCTTGTAGGGGGAAGAGATCATGGGAAGGCAAAGCCACTTTGACAATGGGTGAGTGAGAGAAAGAAAGTTCCCTCCCCACGGGCGACACCCTGTCCTGGGTGATTAACTTTAGCATGGCAGGTACATTGAAATAAAGGACGCAAAAGTTAAAAACACATCTTCTACGGTTTGGAAAATTAACGACGCTGTTACCTTGGACACTGACGTGACAACCACACCAGTGACACAGGGCTCTCCAGCAGCCAGAGGGGCCCTCTAGCCTCCACCCTGCCCACCTGGCCCGAGGCTCACCTCTCCTACGTGCTGGCCACCCTGCCCAGCCCCGAGCCCCATAGGGGAACCCACAGCCGTGCTGTGTCCTGGGCAGTGCTCGCCCTCGACCACTCTTCCCGAGGGCCCAGACCAATCTCGGTTGTAAAGCATATTTTAAGAGCAGGAAGATGCCGGAAACAAAATTTTATGGGACTAAGTGTTTGACAAAATTATCAAATGCCCTCCTCCTCAGAGGGCTTTGCTATTTTTACTATTTTAATGCATTATAGGTTCGTTATGCTCAAAATAATTAACTGACATCTCAGTGCCTGTTTCACACCACCGATCCGACTGTTGGACCTGATCTCTTAGCTCCGTGAGCCCATCTGGCTGACCCCTCGCCTCCCTGCGACAACACTCTGGTTCCGAAGGCTCCTCAGCTCCACTTTGATCGGCCCCTTTAGGAAGCTGCATGATGAGTGGGTATAGAAGGGCACCCACCGGATGAATGGTTTTTCTGGGGCCTCGTCAAGTCCGTTAGTGACGTCCTGACAGGCTTCGTCAAAGGCGTCTCCTTCAGGACCATGTGAAGCTTCCTGGAACCATCTTCAATCTAACTGCACCATTTCACTGCATTTTCCCAAGTCTGACTTTCCCTGTGAAACTGCTACATGATAAACAGCACAGGGCCCAAGCAGCTCTTTGTCAGGATTGTGTGGTAGCTTCTGAGGGAACGTGAGGTCTGGGAAGACAGCAGACGGGGAAGGGATGGTTCTGAGCGGCCTTGTTTCAATGACACAGGCTGCAATATCCAGACTCCAGGCACGAGAGAGACACTACGGCAGATCCCAGCCTGCACTCGGCGTTTAAACCTGGGACTTCACGTAACATCAGACAATGAGAAACGAGCTCAAGAAAAGACGGTGGGCCGCTCCTGACCATCACACATGTGCACTTTTAGGTCAGGTTTTGGAGAGGAGGTGGGGGCTGTGCTGGAGGGAAAAACCAGACTCCCTGACTTGTTCCTTCCTGTCCCGTCAGCAGAAGTCTCACATGCGCATCGTTTCAACTGAAGCAGCGTAAGGCTGTGCCCTGACTGTCAGCTAAGTTCTCAACCATTAGGCTTATAGCTGTGCTGGCAATTTACACGACTGTGGTGGGGCTGCCAGACACGCTGAGTGATTGCAGGTGCCCCCACCCCTCTGACCCTGCAGAAGCAAGACCCTGAGAGCAGGGGCCATGGGGTTCTTGCTTGACATGGGGTTCCCACACCTGTATCGCTTCATGCTGAATGAATGAATGATCTGCAAGTGGGGATAATGACAACTCCCTGCTCGCCTGCCGTTTCACTGCTATAGGGTGCAGTGAGAGAGCATAAATGAGGATTCTAGACGTGATTTGATGCATGTGATAGCTAGAGGGTCATGGTTGGTGTTAACATTAAGATGGCTCAGCCCAGTGTTTCTCCCCTCCCAGCCTCCTCCAGCCTCCCCTTCCAGCCTCCCCTCCCCTCCCAGCCTCCCCTCCCAGCCTCCCCTCCCAGCCTCCTCCAGCCTCCCCTTCCAGCCTCCCCTCCTCTCCCAGCCTCCCCTCCCAAGGACAGAGTAGAACCAGTCACTGTCCCACCCTCTGCACCTTCTTCACTGAGTGGAGCTGGAAGCATCACAAAGTGTTGGGGGGTGGGGGCAGTCACCTAGCCACCCACTCCCAGCGGACAGGGCCCAGGCCGCCCAGAAAGAAGGAGCTTGTTTAATCACCTACTCTTAACAGCGGCCGTGGAGACAAAGCAACTGTTCCAGGGAAATGGACCACGACACAGGGACATGCCCTCAGCCAACAATTTCCCTTTTATTCCACTTTTACACAGAACACACCCCCAAGGGTGTGAACCCAGAAATGTAAGGCAGAAAACACCCATAATCCCATCCCAGCCACACTAATGTTTAGTATTTTTAAGTAAAAAACCAACTCTTAGCATTTTTTAAAGTTCCTCCTCAGAAGAAAAATCTAAAATGTTATTTTTAAATCAAGTCATTCTAATATAATAATGGAAATAACCACAAGTATTTAATAACTATAATAACAACTATCTGTTAGCATCAGTAACTGTTTGCATTTGGTTTTAGAGAGTGTTGGTCACAGAATTGTTTCTTTTAGAAAAACTCCTAATTCCTCGGTTATCATTTAAAAATCAAGTGACATCACTAATCTGGTTTTTAAAAAGACTTTGCAGGGCTGGGAGTTAAAACCCGCATTTCCTGCTGGATGGTCTGTGAAGCCCTTCAGGACCCAGGCGTCTCTGCACCCATCCCAGAGCCTCTTCTCTTTGGAAGTCTTCCCGCCTCCCCCGTCAGGAAAACAGCCCCCTCCTGGCGGCCTCCGGCAGAGAATACAGGCGCTGGCCTCCTGTGTCCCAGCCCCGGCTTGGCTGCATCAGGCTGGGAGGGAAATCCTTGAAATTATGGAATCGTCTGGGGAGGGCGCGGGGAGCCCAGCAGCCCAGGGAAGCCCAAGGAGAAAGAAGCTACCTGGCCCCAGGAATGACCTTTTCCTAGAAAATTTTGGAGACTGAAGTTGGGTGGAAGGATGAAAACAGAGTCCGGCTTGTGCGGGCCATGGTTTACTGTCTGCAGTAGAAGACGGTGGAGAAGAGGCGGCAGAGGCCCGCGCAGTCGGGACCCTCAGATGAGAGGTGGGAGGGGGCCCGTGGGAGCTCGGGCACCGGAGAAACGGAGCCCGGCTCACCTGCGCGCTCACCTGTCGTGTCCAGCAGGGCCAGGGGCCCGGGCACCGGCGGCGGGAGCGGCTGCATCCCAGGGCTGCTCTCCCGCTGCTGCGACAGCGACCGTGGGGCGCGGGGCCGCGAGGACCAGCCGCGAGCGCGGGCCCTTAGGTGCGCTCCGTCTGGCCGCAGCGTCCCACCCGGCCCCCGCCTCGCCCCGCCCCTCGCCTCGCCCCGCCCCTGACCTCGCCCCGCCCCTGACCTCGCCCCGCCTTGCCCCGCCCCTCCCTCTGCCCCTGCCCTCGCCCCGCCCCTCACCTTCGCCCCGCCCCTCGCCCCCGCCCCGCCCTCGCCCCGCCTCCACCCCCACCCGCCTCAACCCCGGCCTTGTCATGGGCAGACCCTTAGAGGTGGGACGGTAGGTAATGTTGAGAATCTGCGGGAAGGGAGCTCCCCTGGTGTGGCCACACTGACACCGGTGTTTGGAAAGGAAGGTGGGTCCCTGTCTCCTGCGCTGCGCTCAGTCGCTGAGTCACACCCAACCCTTCTGAGACTCCATGGACTGCAGCCCGCCAGGCTCCTCTGTCCATGGGAATCTCCAGGCAAGAAAACTGGAGTGGGCTGCCATTTCCTCCTCCAGGGGTCTTCCTGACCCGGGATTGAACCCGCGACTCCTTCCTGAGTTTCTTGCGTGGGCAGGCAGATTCTTTAGAAGCCAGCAATTCCTGCTTATGGACATGACCAAGACCTGTGGTTCTAAGCCTGGAGAATCATCTAAAGATCTTTTTAAAAAGATTTACTGCTGCGCTGAGCTCAACCCAGACCCATCGACTCAGAATATCTGTCAATGAAGTCGCTTTGAGGAACCCCAGTAGTTCTGAAGGGGCTCAATTGTGAGAGAAAGCCCTGGCACGTGGGGTCTGCACACAGGACGGCTCTGTGTGTAACCTCGACCAGCTCCAGGGTCGCTGCATGGTGGGGCTGCACGCACCAGCAGGAAAAGCGCGAATGCAGCGCGGAGCGAAAACGTGAGTGCGTGGTGTTGGAGCGAGTGGAACACCAGCTGTGCACGGCCTGTAAGTGTGAAAAGCAGCGCTGTTCACCCATACATGCCCCGCGTGCACGGCACAGGCAGCCACTCTGCATCCTAGATACTGTCCCCTTCACTCGGGAAAGACCGATGGACGAGGGGACAGAGGTCCTCGTACAGCAACGGGCCCTAGGCGGAGAAGGGACAATGGAGAAGAAATACGGTACCCAAGGGCGAGATGGGCCTGAGTGGCCACGCCTGCTACCAGAGCGGGGACAGTGTGAGGCTGAGAGGAGGCTCCGGTCCCCACCGGAGCAACGTCCTGCTCACCCCGAGGGCGTGACATGGAGCCAGGCAGCCGTCTGGGAAAGATGCCCTGGGCAGACCAAGAGGGTGGCAGGGCACACGGGGACGGCAGGAGGCCTACGGGAGTGTCCAGGCAAGCCCGCTTCAGAAGGGTCACTGGGAGGACACTTGCAGGGCAGCAGGTGGGCCTGGGAGGCCTGGGAGGAGGTTCCGGTCCAGGGAAGGTGGCCATGGTGCAGACCAGGACAGGGTGCAGGTGGTGAGACAGCCATGCGGACCTCATTCTGTGCCTGTTGTTCCAAAGATCCACTGAAACCATTCTTAAAGGATGTGCTCGTGTTGCCAGAAATGATACCTTCTCCAATAAATACATTTCCTGCCAGAGGTTTTAGATGCCACTGCAGCTGGGTAGGTCTTTGGAAACTGTCTCTGGGCCCCCTGAGCAGGGGATCCTGAGGAGCATGGCAGGTGTCCAGGTCCCCACAAGGCACCCCATTGGGGGTCCTCCACCCCCCTACCCAGGTGAGGAAACCGAGGTCCAGGAGGCAGATGGACGTGACCAGAGCAGACTCGGCATGCGCACCTGGGGCGGACATCGTTAGAATCCACCCCCAGACTCCCCCACAAGAGCCCAAACAACACGACTGCAGATGCACTGGCTCTGAGGCTGATGGCGCTGACCGACCCTGGTGCCCCCGCCTCGGCCTGTGGACGCCTGTGTCCAGCCCAGCTCTGCAGGGAGCCATAGTCTGGGATCAGGGTATTTTTAAAACATAATTTAATTTAGCTCTTGCAAAGGCAATTATGAGAAGATGAGGAAATCTTTCTTCTACTGGTCTGAGGACAGTCAGAGTCTGGACCAATTATTACTGACATCAAGAAGATAATTGATTAAAACAGTCATGATCCCCAGCACCAGGCTTCTTCCTGCTGTGTGTGAAACGTTTGAAGACTCTAAGATTCCCTACCTCCACTGCCCTCACCTGAACTCAGGTCCCCACTCCCTCAGAGGGTCTCATCCAGAGGCCCTGAGCTGACCTGGACTCACCTCTCAGCTGGGATGGGCAGGCGGCGGTCAGGGACGAGGGTGATGCTAGGTGAACACATATCAGACACTTCACCCTGCTCACATCTGCCTTCATTGATTGGTACAATATTCTACCCATTTCACAGATGAGGAAACCGAGGCACTAAGAGTTTGAATAACTTTTCTGAAGTCAAGTAGCTGGTTGGTGGCAGAAACAAGATATGAACCAGGTCAGTCCCATTTCAAGGTGTAATTACGTCCTGCAAATAGGAAAGTGTGTATTTACCTGACTACAGACATTTAATCTTTTGTTCATGCAATCAACAAATATTTACTGAATTTCCTCTATGTTCAAGATACTAAGAGAACCATGAAGATGAGTCATACAGACCTGCCCTTTAAGAACTTTAAAGGTGAATAGTAGGAGAAATAAAACGTGCTGTTGTGTTATAGAGCAGATGATGACGATAGCACTCGTGAGAACCATCAGGAGAGGAGAAATGGGAATCCCCAGGGGTGTGGCCCGGCCCCAGGGGAGACCGAGGCTTCCTGATGACCGGCGTGGCGCCCTCATCTCCCACCGGAACCCCCTCGGGCCATTAACAATCCCAGTGCCCGGAACTCAAACCAGAGCCCTGGAGGGAGAAGTCTGAGGGGCCCGGGTGGTCCATGAGCAGCAGGACTGGGAACCAGGCTTGCAGGCCAAAAGGATGCTGACGGGGCAGGGGGTGCAGGGTTCGGGGGGCCATGTTGCATCCAGCCTGTTGGGGGACCACTTTCCAGGGGCCCTGGGAGCAGGGCTGTTGGGAGGATGAGAAATCACCATCAAGTCCAAGGATTCCAGACGGTGAGGTCTTCCTGCGTCTCCCTCATGCTTGGGTGACGGTGCGGGGACCCTTCCCAGCACGAGGAGACCCCCTTTCCCCCTGGAGACAAAAACAAGCATGGATGAGCTGATGGCGGGGGGCGGGCAGCCCCAGACAGCAGGAAGCGGAGCTGATCTTCCTGGGGCCCGGCCGGTCCTTGTGGCCCCCACAGCAGAGGTCCACACCCATCTGGCTGGCCCCTGCTCCCGTCTAGGCACTGCTCCGTCACAGCGGTGCTCAGTCCGCACTGCCCGCCCTCCCCACCAAGCTCGGGTGGCTGGTGTTGCTGCCGCCTCCCCGCCTGGAGAGAGGGTGGGCGTCCAGGCCACAGCAGGGGCCACACGGAGCTGCCGGGCCGAGGCTGGCACAGGCGCTGGGCGACCTCCGCTCACCTTGTGGCCATTGCCTCTCAGTTACCTGGGCTTCGGCTTTGGAGAAACCAAAGACAGGAAGAGTCCAGGGGCTCCTGCCCGTCCACCCTGCCCTAGGCCTGCCTCCTCAGAGGGTAGATTTCACGGGCTCCAGCTGGAACAGGGCAGAGGAAGAACAGTCTAGAACTTCGTTTCTTAAATTACAATCAAGGAGACTTAAAAGTGCATGACCGGCTGCCCAAGAAGGGAGGATGAGCCATCGACACTGCCTGTGGGGGTGGTGGGCAAGTGAGCCAGGCGTCCATTCAGTCCTGTTAGGAAACCGGGTTCACTGAGGCCCTGCTTAGAACCATGTCCAGCTCACGACAGGCGCCCGGTAATACCGTGCACAGAGAGCGAGTAAGGGCGGCCCCACCCTCTCGACACTGGCTCCCACCCAGGCAGGCGCCCCTGCTGGACGCACCCCTCTCCGCGGGGTCCTCCCGGCCCTGTTCCAGGAAGACCCATCACCTCCATCTGCCTGAGCAGAGAGGGGTCAGCAGACTCTGAAACCAGGGCCAGCCCTGAAAAGAGAGGGATTAGAAGACCCCCACGAATCAGCCAGGAAGTCCCTTTGGCAGCCGCAGGCCTGGTGGGGTCCAGATGCAGGGGTCCTCAGCCCCGTGCCGGCGGGACCCTCATCACTGAGGGAGCGTGTGTGGGAGCCTGGTCCAGAGCCCAGGAGCTGGCATGGGGCAGACCGCAGAGCATGCCTGTAACCGATCACCCTGCAGGAGCTGGGGATGAATAATGCAGACGGGAGGCCAGGAGACACAGGCCCCGCCCACCTGTGCCCGTTGAGGCAGTGAGGGATGCGCCAGATGGGAGACGCTCTCGGGGACATGGATGGATTAAGTTACGAACACCCTGGGCTTCGCAAGAAAGCCTGTAATGGTGATCTCCCAGCCCCTAACAAGCCTGAGCAGGGGGCTCACCTTTCAGGCGCTCAGTCCCCACAGGAAGCCCATCCCCGACTCCCCAGAGGGAAGGTGCCTTTCTGGCCTTGGATCCGCTGTCCCCTTGGACATGCAGGACGATGCCTGTGTGGGCAGAGTCATGCCCCTCGAAGGCCTGGCCTCACGTCCGTGGTCCTTATCAAACTCTGCCTTGCCAGGGAAAGGTGGCCACCCCCAGTGATCTGGACCCGCAGGGCCTGGCGAGGAGCTGGGACAGGGAGCCCCCAGGCCAATCGCCCCCATCATCTCAGGCCCTGGACCTTGATAAGCTTTCTCCCCGCAGCCCTGCATCTTGGACAAAAGGAGGCTGACCTGCAAAACTTGTTCTCTCTCACTGAGGGAGTGAGGTTTGGTTTCTCCAAAATCAAATCAAGCCTATTTAACCTCCATTTGAAATTGTCTACATAAAGCCTGAGAGCCTAGCTAATATTTATTTTAATTCTATGCTTTCAAATTGAGGTTTTCCTTTCAAATTATTCTTCGCTTGGCTGGCAGAAGGCCTGTAAGGTAGACGCTAGGTTTTCGCTCAGGCCCAACCTGTGGGTCCGGACACTTGCGGAGGGGCTGGTCCTATCGTGGAGTAAGAGGAGGTGACCTCAGCCTTCGCTGAGCTCAGGTTGCATGATTATTAGCAGTTATGTTTAGTTAGTTATTGTGTTTATCAGAATCAGCTCGTATCACTTGAATAGCCCCAGAATCTCCATGGATATGCCCTGGCGGGGGGGCCCTCCTTCAAGGTGTCTCTGCCTCTCCCGGGCCTCAGCTCCACTCAGACAAGTGTGGGACGCAGCTTCAGAAAAAAGGGGACTTCTGTGTACACACAGTAGGGCCTGACAGGCTACCGGGACCTGCCCAGATGGGGAGCAGAGCAGTGTGCAGACATGGAGGCTATGGGGCTGCGCCAGCAACTCTGGATCTAGAGAGAGATGGGGACAAAGTGTGCATGCATGTGTGCATGTGTGTGCATGTGTATATGTATACATGTGAGCATATGTGCACGAGTGTTCGTGAGTGTGCATATGTGTATGCAGGTGCATGTGTGCACACGTGTGCGTGAGTGCATGTGTGTGTATACATGTCTGTGTGGTTGTGTACATGAGTGCATGTGTGTGCCTGTGTGTACATGAGTGCATTGTGTGCGGGTATGCATGAGTGTATATATGTGCATATGTATGCATGTGAGCGCATGAGTGTGTGCATGTGTGTGTCATATAAATGTATGTGTATGTCTATGCATATTTATTGTATACTTGTGTGTATACATGTGTGTGCGTGTTTGTGCATGTCTATACATGTGTTCACATGTATTTGTGTGTATGTGTGTGTCTGTGTGCATCAGCACGTGCATCTTTGTGATTTTGAAGGAGAGTGTGCACCAGGACCACAGCACAATCTAGAGAGTGCATCCCTATTTTTAAACTCTATTTTTACCCATTTCTACTTGGATAGAAATTGCATTTTTTGTTTTTTATTAATACAAAGAAAAGTTTCAGTGAAGTCATTTTCAGCTTCTCCAGGTCAATAAGGAAATATGCTCAGTGGGGGTGGGGGCAGTGGGGGACATTCTAACACAGGTCTCGTCAGAGCCCACCGCAGGGTGGGAGAGTGGCCTCTCCTTGGGCTCCTGGCGTGGGGACGCCCGCAGGGCCCCAGTGCCCACCCTGCTCCCTGCAGGGGTCCCGAGGTGAACGCAGAGGGCCAAGGGAGCCAGGGACGAGGGCTTCTCCTGGGGGAGCGGTCACCCGCCCGGGGCACACGGGCAAGCTGCTGCTGCTGCGTTTGGGGGCCGCAGGCAGCCCAGTTATCTGGGCTGGATAGCCTGTCCCCTGCCCAGCGCGGCGGGGAACCGCTGGAGTGACAGCGAGACCCCTCCAGGCGTGCCTGGTCAGGGGGTCTGCACCAAGACAGACGCCAGCAGAGGTCCCGAAGACACACGAAGCGTCACCGTGAGCACCGACCAGGAGCCGCCCTGTGCACCTCCCCCCGCGGCCTCAGCCCGGCCCGGAGGTTTCGACTGGCCGGAACGGGAGGCCGTCCCTGCAGCTCAACTGGGAATGACAGTGCGAAGGGATCAGAGTCCCAGCCTCACGATGGGGCGTTTAAGTTCGTGCTTCGGGCGCTGCTTATGCTGTCTGCAGAGTGGTGGCGGGGTTGGAGAGGGGCGGGGGGGGAGGGGGTGGAGCAGAGGGCGAGGGAGGGGGGTGCCGTTGGGGGGCCAGGTGGGGGCTTCGAGGTGGGGAAGGGGCCCACGGGGCGGGGCGGGGTGGTGGGGCTGGGGGGGCGGGGCCGGGGGCGAGGCGGGGCCGGGGCGGGGCCGGGGCGGGGCCGGGGGCTGGTGGGCGGCTCCTTGCCCCTGCAGGGAAGCCTGCATCAGTGTGGGCCTTGGTGATTGATTTTTTTCTATGTGACAGTTTAAGTTTTAAAGTTTTTTAAAATAAAAGTGGGGTGACTAGAGGACTTTTGCTGCCTGTGCCTACATGCGGCTGGCTGTCACTTTATCAGGGTGGGGGTCCCCGAGCAGACCGTGAGAGAGACAGCTGAGGTCCCGTGTGAGGCTTCTGTGACTGTGTCCACACAGACCCACTAGTTCCTGGAATAACTGCTGACCCACAGGTCCAGTGTATCCTCTGCCACAGCTGGGCCAAAAGTATTGAATAGTTTTAGGGTACGTCCCACGCAATTTTTGGGACACACATAAAACAGTTGTTTGCTGTTTATGTGAAGTTCAGCTGCACCCCAGTTATCTGGCCGTCTAAGCACGAGAGGAAGGCAGGGGGGGCCGCAGTGGGGGTGCTGACTCCCCGTCAGGCCGCTCCCGGCCCCTGAGGGTTAAACCACTCTGTTCAGGCCACGGGGGCCTGGAGCAGATGAAATGGTTGAGAAAGGCCAGAAGTGGCGTTTCCTGCCCCTGCTGTAGGCGACTGAGGTCTGCAGCCACCCGATGACCATGTCCTGTCCTAGGACACACAGCGGCGTCAGTGTATGGGTGCAGTTCCAGGTCACAGACCAGGAGTGCTGGATGGCTCTGCCGGGTTCTTCCAGGACGTTCTGTGACCAGCGCACAGGAGAGAGACCCATCCTGCAGGTTTATTCATCACGAAAGGGCTTTAATGTCCTTGGTGCACGAGGGGCCAAAGACACACTTGAAACATCCCCACCAGCAGGCTGCTCTCTCGCGTTGATGGACAGCCATCTGCCCACACCCGCTGGGGAAGCGGCTCCAGATTGGCAGGACCGACGGTTCCCAGTGGCCGAGCCGCGGCCTCCAAGGTCCGACTTCTCAGGATCACGCTGTCCTGAGGCCGCGGGGCCGCAGGTGGCGGGTGCGCTAACTGCACTGACGTGGTCTGAGGGAGGGGTGCTCAAGACGGGGAGGGGCCTACCCTGGCCATCAGGCAGCCAACCCCACAGAGCTAGACCAGCCCTGCGCTGGCCAGGCTCTGCAGGCCCAGAGGCAGTGAGGGGCAGGAGCAGGCCTGCAGGGAGACAGCTCTGCCCCCAGCTGCCCGGCCGCGCGGGTCCACACGCACGTGTCGTTGGCTGGAGACGGTCTCAGGAGGAAGGGAAGCCGGAGGGTGGCCGGCGGCCATCTCACCCTGGGGCCCTATGCCCTTCCCTGCTCTTGGACGCCTGGGACTCAGCACCCCTGATGTGTAGGGAGGGACCAGCCCAGCCCCACCATGACTGGTGGCTGTAGCAGGTCCAGCAGCTGGGCACTGAGGGAGACGGGCTAGGTCACCAGTCCGGCCTCTCCAGGGGGGGCCACAAGCCCTGAGGCCAGGGTTTGCCAACCTCTGCACCAGCCCTGAGAAGCCAGGGCCTGGCCAGCTGCCGTGAAGGTGTCAGGAACCCCAGCCCAGCCCCTCTCCTGGGGGCCGACAGCTTGCTCATCTGCGCCAGCACCCTGGAGAGCCGTGTGTCAGGGTGGACTCCATTCGAGAAACAGCGCTGGATCCTTTCTGAGCGAAATGGTACCAGAAAGTGGACCATTTCCCACTGGCGCTCCTGACCCGGGGCGGGAGGTCTGGCTGGACCGGCCTCCTCCTCCTGTGCTGAGCAGCTGGTGGGAGGGCTCGCTGACCCACCGGGCACCGTGGCCGGCCTAGGAAAGCACACACATGCCCGACTTGGATGAGGGGGCTGCCTCCTGCCCAGAGACGCCCTTCATGTCGTCTGGCATCTGCCCGTCGGGCCGCCACACGTTCAAGTCCCCAAAGACGCCCGTCTCGATCATCTCCTCCTGCCAGGGGATGGGGCAGGTGCCCGAGGCGAACTCCTGGAAGAATTCCGTGTCCGCTTTTTCAAAGGCCACGCCCTTGACCGTGGAGAAGGCACCCACATCCTGGATATTCTTTGCATAGACGGTCCTGGAGTCTGGGACGAAGGGCGGGGTCAGCATCCCTGCAGGGGGACAGGAGACCCCGAGCCTGAGCCGACAGCCGGGGCCAGGGGGCCGCTTGCTGAAAGCCCCGTGTGTCTGCCCCCCCAACGCTGCCCTGGCAGAGACGAGCCATGAGACCCCCCCCAGGGTGCCGAGAAAGGCTGGACACTCAGTCCAATTTGGACTCCTGTCATCAGAACCCAGCCCACACCTGCCACCCTCTCCGCCCTCCCAGGAAGCCCATCACAAAGGTGGGCACTGTGCCAGCCTCACCACCCTCACCCCGCCGTGCCTCCGGCCCCGCACTGGGCTCCGGCCTGCAGGTGGACCCAGACGCTCAGGATAAACGCCTGCCCTCTCGCCCCACCTTCATCTGCGTGGACCCCGGGCGGAGTCAGCCCAGCTGGGTGTGGCCTCGGGACAAAAGTCCAGCTCCAGCTTCCTGGGTGCTGACCGCTCGGGCTGCCGGGCCCCCTGCACACTACCAACTCCACCCAGGGCTGGTCTGGGTGGCTCCCCGGGCGCCGGCACCTTCAGCTCAGCCAGGGCTGCCTCCACCCAACCCTTCCCTCAAAGGTGACTCCTACGAGAGCATCGGGCCGTGAGGTCTCAGGCTCGAGCTCCTGGGATGTGGCTCGGGGGGTGTGGTGGGTCCCACATGTCTCCCCCTGATACACACATGCACACACTCACATGTGCACACACTCGTAAAGTGCACACACTCGCACACGCCCATGCTCACTTACACCTGCTCACCAAAGACCCGGCAGCAAACTCGGGTTGGATGACGACTGGAGAAACCCTGCTTGACTTGGCTCGCGGGTTCCTTAAAGGAAGCGCCCAGCCACGGGTTCGGGTGCTTAGCACAAAGGCGGGTCAGGGTGCCTTTAACAAGACCCGTTCAACCCTTGCCACCTCCGAGGGTGCCCGAGAGGCCCGACCCGAGAAGGTCCGGTCCAGGGCTTGTTGTGACGAGCGGGAATGGGGCCCATGGCACCGTCGGGCAAAGGATGCTGCGGGGGTTTTGCCAAGGCCGCCCGCCCTGCCAGCTTCAAACTGAGCTTCCAGATGCCCATGGGACAGAGTGGTCGTGGGTTTCACCCAGCCCCAGCCCCCCATGGGCAGTACCAGCCTCCAGCTGCCGCCAGCTGACGTCTCTGAAGAGGGGGTGCGTGCGGAGCCCATCACAGGAGCCGTCCCGGAACCCCAGGCGCTTCTCAGGGTCCTTCTGCAGCAGTGCCTCGCAGAAGTCTTTGCTGACCGGGCTGAACTTGTCGGGGTAGGTGACCGCCTGCTCCAGGACCCTCTGCTTCAGCTCCTTGTTCTCTACCTGCATGGCGGGTGCAGCACCGTCTGCCCAGTCACTCCACGGGGCCCCTCCCGCCGCCCGGCACCCCCGGCAGCTGCAGACACAGTTGTACCGCGGCCCAGGCGGCCCAGCCTCAGGAGGGGTGCACACCACCCTCCCAGGGACAGGCTCAGCCTCGCTGTCAGGGCACAAAACCCTGAAGGCGGAGACTTGCACCCCTACGACCTTCCCCTCTAGCTTCTAAGGGGCAGGCGTCCACAGGGTCCATGAGGCCACAGTTCAAGCCAGCTCCCCAGAGCATAGGGGCCACTTCCAGTGACTCCATCAGCAGGGAGCTCCCTGACAGTCGCTCTGGAATTCTCTACCCCACCTCAGCCAAACGCTGACCAGGCCTCTCCCTGTCGGTCAGATTTGCCCTTCCTGAAACTCCTAAACCTTCCCGGGGGTGGAGTCTTCTAGAGTCACTCTTCGGGGCCCACATTCTTGCATCCATCGTGACCTGTCCATGTCGTGGGTGTATCCAGGGCCCCTCACCACTGAACAGAGCAAGGATGGACCACAGAACATTTGGAGGGACCACGATGGACCAGAGAGTGGACAGACCGGGATAGTTCACTTTCTCATAAAAGCTCCTTATGTTGGTTTTCACCAGGACACAGGGACCCTGGCAGGGCTGTGGGGTCAGCACAGGCCCTGAGGGGCCTTTGGTCCCGAGGCCAGCGTGGATCCCATCCTGCTGCTCTTCTGAGCCGCGGTCGGGGAGACTCGCTGGTTCAAGGCAGAGGTGCAGACACAGAACAGCCCTACATGTTTGTCGAGGGGAGGTCCTCACTCTTGGGGGACCCAGTCTATTCTCCCAACTGTCTTGGGAGAGGCACAGGGACTGGATAGGGGTGCCCCAGGGTGGTCTAGCAGAAGAGGCGGACAGCTGAGACCTCCAGGCAGGCCGAGGGGCCGCGGGCACAGCAGATGAGCCTCGTCTGAAGTGCCGTCCACACCGAGCCCCCTCACCCCAGCTCCAAGCTGGGTGGCGTGGAGCCCACGGGACAGTCTGCTTTGGTCTTCTTGTTCTGAACACAGACGGAGCCTCCGGAAGGCCTCTGCTCACGGCCCTGCTGGGCAGGGCAGAGCGCCCCAGGGAGGCGACGGGCCGCCCCCAGGCAGGAGTGGGCCTCCGCGGCCCAGAGCCCCTCAGTGCCTACTGCCCCAGGATACCCAGGGACGCTGCTGTGCCTGGAGCAGGACCTGCAGTCAGCACAAGGGAGAAGAGCCCCCAGGCCGAGCTGCTCCTGGGGCAGGGCTGGCATCTGGAGACCAGGGATGACGTCACCATGTCCCCCTCCTGCCCAGGGCAGACGTGCCCCAAGAACCCAGTGCTTCCCCACGGAGGGCCACAGGCAGGTCAGCGGGGGACGCTGCCCCTGTGACCCACACACACACACAGGACCACCGGCACTCCTACCTTCTCTCCACGGGCTCGAAAGGGCCCTCTGGCCGCGATCATCTCGTACAGCGTGACACCCAGCGCGAAGTAATCTACGGAAAAGTCGTACTCCTCCCCCAGCAGGAGCTCAGGGGCCATGAACCCTGGGCAAGAAGAGCGGGACTCAGCAGCCAGCAAGAGGAGCAGACACCCCGTCTCCCTGGAGCCAGCAGGGTCCTTGTACCATGACACATGGGGCAGACCCCCGCCCCCTGGGAGGTGCCCCCCTGTCCTGAGTGTCCCCTAGGCACAGCTGCTCCCAGGAGAGACCCTCCCACCCAGGGTGGATCTTGCCCCACTTTGGTGCCCATGGCAGATGGATTGGGCGTCTGAGGCTCACAAGGGGTCTGCGGGTTCGCGGGGCTGTGGTCAGAGGCAGGCGCTCAGTTGCCACCCAAAAGGGCACAATAGGAGAAGCCGGAGGCCCAGTGTCCAAAGAGCAGACTGGACGCTGGTGGCCTGTGCGCTCCACCTCTGGGGAGCTGGGACCCACCAGCTGAAGGGGACACCCTGGAGCCCGCCCCAAGCTCCAGCCCTGCAGGCCCAGTGTGGAGGCCAGCCTGGCACGTGGGGAGGTAGACAGGCAGCATCTGGGGCCCGTGGGGCACTCCTGGGGCAGAGGGGTGCTCGGGAAGTCGGGGGCTTCTGTGCTTGGATGACTGGATGTCCCCCCAAACCAAAGCTGAACGTGTGTCTGTTTCCAGCCTCTCTGAGCCCTGCAGGGTCTGCCCGTGTTTGTGGCCAGTTCCCAAGGGGGATGTGACCACAGGACATTCTCCCAGGGGCTGCAGGTCAAGTTCAGAAGAATCACTGGCCCCGAACGCAGCCTCCCATCAGGGAATTACACTGCCGTCCAGGTGCCGCAGACTCAAGAAAGACACGTTCACCAACCACCGTTCTCCATGGAAACGTCCAGGAGGAGGCCCCGGAGACACAGCGTCCCGGCGGCAGACAGCCCGCTGGCCCCTGCCCTCCGCGCCGCGCGGTCTTCAGTGGCGACGGTGAAAGTCGCCGCGTGAAAGAAGGATCAGTGGGGGGCCAGGAGTGAACCGGGAGGGTGTCAGCTCCTCGGGGGGAACCTCCCGTCTCCTCCCCACTGCTCGGCCATGCAAGTCCCCGCTTGGGTGGACTGCGGCTGACCCGGGCTGGAGGAAGCGGGGCCGGGGAAGATGGTACGGCGGGCTCCGTGAGGCCTCACTGGACACCCCTGACCCCAAGCCCTGCGGGGCGGCTCGCGGCCACACCCGGCGCCTGACCTCAAAGGCCCGGCTCAGCGCAGCCCGCGGACGGAGCGCCAGCCGGGCGAGGCCTGGCGCCCCCTGGCGGCCAGCAGGACCCCCTGCAAGCGGGGCGGGCCACACCTGCGGTCCAGCGGCCTGCGTCCTGGCCCCGGGCAGGAGCCCCTGTGGCGTTCTCCTAAGGACGCGGTTCCCGGGAAGAGGCGAGAGGCGTCTGCCTCACACGCTCACGCCCAGGGAGGAACCTCAGAGATCTGGACCAAGGTCCGGAATATTCAAGACAGAACCTTTACCTAAATAAAGCCCTAGATGAGAAAGACCTACCGTGGGGACAGACAGCCCCCAAAGGAGCTGAGAGCACAGGATAGGACAGAACGTAACCCAGAGGCCCCAGCCCCGGGCCCCTCTTTCTTCCCAGAGCTGAGCAAACGGGAGGAGCAGAGCTGCCGAGAAAGCCTGCAGAAATCCAGGGCCGTCGGGAGCATGGAGGGCGCGGCAGTCTGCGTGTGAGTCTCGGTGCCCGGCGGCCCCCAGGGGCCTCAGTGGTGAGACCCCTACCCCGTCCCCCGCTGTGAAGCCTCTGTTCCCACCCGCCAGGGGTGAGAGGGGACGGGGGCAGGACCCCACAGGCATGCTCGCGTGAACACACACACACGCTCTGGACAAGGGCAGCCCCCACTGCACAGCCTCCCCGTGGCCATGTGGGGTGGGGAGGGGTGGGCCGGGGGCCCCCCGAGGCCATCTCCCCGTCTGCCCCCCAGGATGCCCACAGCTGAGCCCCTGCCCGGCCCCCACCCCGTGCCCCCTCCCTCTGCCCCTCCGCCTTCAGCACGGACCCCAGGCTCTGTCCACGGCGGCGCTGGGGAGCTTCCGTCCCCAAGGGTGGGTGCAGGTGCCGCTTCCGCACAGCTGTGCAGGCCCCCGGCTGTATCCCTGCCTACTCTGCGGATGAGGGAGCAGTTTTCCGACACCCCAGCGTTCACCATACCCCCTACCCCAGGCCACGAGACCCCAGGATGTGGGACCCCAGGACGGGCCATGCCCCTTGCCCCCTCTACAGATGGCAGAGCAGTTTTCCGCCACCCCAGTATTCACCATGCCCCCTACCCCAGGCCACGGGACCTCAGGACAGGCCCTGCCCCCGCCCCAGAGAGGCTGCGCCCCCAGAGAGCCTTCACCTGGGGTCCCCGCATAGCCCTTGGTCTTGGTCTGCCCTGCCTTCAGCTCCACGGCCAGCCCAAGGTCGGAAATGCGGACGTTGCCTGGAGAACAAACACAGCTCAGGTCACCTACAGCCCCACAAACAGAGGCCCTGGTCTTCCTGGAGCTGCGGGAGCCCTGGCCGGCTTCTGCACACACACACACGCACACCAGGCACACGCACAAGCATGGCACACACAGGAGACCCCACTCCGCGCTGTGGGCAGACGGGGGTGTCCCCCAGCACCTGCAGCTGGAGTCCAGGTCACCGGCCCCCAGCCAGCCTCTTCCGCGAGCTCTGCAGCCTCGGCCTATGGGGACGTCAGGTGTCCAACCAGCCTCTGATGGGGAGGGGGCCCTAAAGTCACTTACAGGAGGCCTCGGCCTCTGGAGTCGCTTTCTTATAAGAAGCCCGGTTTGACTCCTCACAGAGGCAGCAAGGAAAGTGATGAGTGGGGACTTGGCTGTAGCCCTAACTGTTTACTCACAGCTCCACACACTCCCGACGCCTGGACCAACTCCCTGCAGCCCTGGGTGCCCAGGCACGCTCCAGATTTCCCTTGGGGATAATCACTGACCGAACAATAAACAGGCGTCAGCTGGTCTTTGTGCCGTGGAACTATAACCAGCGCTTATCAAAGCTGGTCCCTCCCCTAATGATGGCCTGTCAGGCTGGAGAGGGGAGGCAGGAGGGGAGGCAGGAGGGCAGGGAGCCCGCCGCACCATCGTCGTCCAGCAGCACGTTCTCGGGCTTGAGGTCTCGGTAGATGATGTTCCGCTGGTGCAGGTGCTCCAGGCCGCTGACGATCTGGGCCGTGTAGAAGACGGCACGAGGCTCCTGGAAGCCGGGGTTGTCCTCGTCCACGTTGTAGATGTGGTACCTGGGGGCGGAGCGCGTGGAGCCCGTGCATCTCTGGCACAACCACAAGCCACGGGCCCACAGTTCTGACGGGAAGTAAAACCTTGGGGAAACGGCGAGGGCTGAGGCCGCCCGGCCTGAGGAGCCCGCGGCAGAGCCGGAACCCCAGCCCTGGTGTCCTCGTCCTCCTCCTCCCTCTCCAGAGCCAGTACCGGCAGGAACAGGCGGTTCTCCCAGCCACACCCCCGCCCCCCGGCCCTGGCCCACAGGGCTGGGAAATGGGCCCCAAAGCCACCAGCAGAGGAGCCAGGCAAAGGGAGGTGCAGGCAGGCCGTGAGCAGCCCGAGGCCCGCTCGACGCGAGCGGCTGACCCAGAGCCTCGCTCCAGCGTGGGTTGCGGCCTGGTATAACGGAGTATGGTGCAGAATAACATAACCCAGTGTAAGAGCACCACGCTGAGCAGTGGAGCGTGGTGCAGCAGAGGCTGCGACAGGGCGGGGTGGCACGGGCAGCCGCACCCAGCGCGGCTCGGTGCAGTGTACAGGCCGACACAGTACCCGGCGCAGCGCAGGGCCGTGCACACAGGACATCACACCGCCTCCCCAGCACCCTGCAGGGCGTGGTGGGCGTGGAGGCACGCGGAGCGTCAAGGTCGGTCTCTTGTTGTTTGCACACTCCAGACCCTTGGCTCCTCCTCCATGAACACGCATAGGCAACTCAGCCAGAGCCTCAGCCCCTCACCTGGAAGGGCGGCCAACAACTCACCCAGCCGAGTTTCAGTGCAGGAGCGCCCGGACGGGGGCCGGGGCCCGGCAATGGCCCTGCATGCTCGGGAGGGACGTGTGAGTCCCTAAGTGTCTCAGAGGCCCTAGCTGACTCTCCGTGGCAGCCACGGAGCACCGGTGTTTATCCTTATCCCCATCGCACAGACCAGCGCTGGCCAAGCATGGCCGAGCTGCCCAGCTGACCGGCGGGTCCTTTCCCTCGTGAGAGCCCAGGGTCAGGCCCCTGGGTCCCCCGCAAATCCAGACCCTCTGGTCCTCCCCACGGGCTGACGGCCAAGCTGCAGTTCCAACGTCCTCACGCCTTGCTTCCAGCTCTGTCATTGACCCCGGGGCCCCCACATCTCACTGAGACCACGGACGCTTCAACGACCAGCAAACGGAAGACAGAGAAGAAGGCTCGATAAGGACAGGATTTCTCCTCCTCGCCACTCACTCTCAGCACGTGGGAAGCAGCCCCTCTGGCCCCAGAGACCCTGCACAGTCAGCCAAGCCCTTCCAGCCCTGCTCCCACGAGGCTGAGAGGAGCCTTACCGAATGTCACCTCCATTCATGATGGTCATCACTAGGCAGAGGTCCGTCTTGGTCTCGAAGGCGTAGGCCAGAGACACAATGAACCTGCTGTGCACTTTGGCGAGGATCTTCTTCTCCACCATCGCGCCCTGCAGAGCAGGCCCAGGTTCAGGCAGGAGAGAAAGGCCGCCCCAACAGCCAAGCACCACCAACCGGAAAATGTCCCAATAAAACACAGAGCTGCAGATATATTTTTTCAGTTCAGTTCAGTCGCTTAGTCATGTCCGACTCTTTGCAACCCAATGAATCACAGCACGCCAGGCCTCCCTGTCCATCACCATCTCCCAGAGTTCACTCAAACTCATGTCCATCGAGTCAGTGATGCCATCCAGCCATCTCATCCTCTGTCGTCCCCTTCTCCTCCTGCCCCCAATCTCTCCCAGCATCAGAGTCTTTTCCAATGAGTCAACCCTTCACATGAGGTGGCCAGAGTATTGGACTTTCAGCTTTAGCCTCAGTCCTTCCAATGAACACCCAGGACTGATCTCCTTTAGAATGGACTGGTTGGATCTCCTTGAAGTCCAAGCAATTCTCAAGAGTCTTCTCCAGCACCACAGTTCAAAAGCATCAATTCTTCGGCGCTCAGCCGTCTTCACAGTCCAACTCTCACATCCATACATGACCACTGGAAAAACCATAGCCTTGACTAGATGAACCTTTGTTGGCAAAGTAACGTCTCTGCTTTTGAATATGCTGTCTAAGTTGGTCATAACTTTCCTTCCAAGGAGTAAGCGTCTTTTAATTTCATGGCTGCAGTCACCATCTGCAGTGATTTTGGAGCCCAAAAAAATGAAGTCTGACACTGTTTCCACTGTTTCTCCATCTATTTCCCATGAAGTGTTGGGACCGGATGCCATGATCTTCGTTTTCTGAATGTTGAGCTTTAAGCCAACTTTTTGACTCTCCTCTTTCACTTGCATCAAGAGGCTCTTTAGTTCCTCTTCACTTTCTGCCATAAGGGTGGTGTCATCTGCATATCTGAGGTTATTGATATTTCTCCCAGCAGTCTTGATTCCAGCTTGTGCTTCTCCCAGCCCAGCGTTTCTCATGATGTACTCTGCATAGGAGTTAAATAAGCAGGGTGACAATATACAGCCTTGATGTACTCCTTTACCTATTTGGTTGTTCCATGTCCAGTTCTAACTATTGCTTCCTGACCTGCATATAGGTTTCTCAAGAGGCAGGTCAGGTGGTCTGGTATTCCCATTTCTTTCAGAATTTTCCACAGTTTATTGTGATCCACACAGTCAGAGGCTTTGGCATAGTCAATAAAGCAGAAATAGATGTTTTTCTGGAACTCTCTTGCTTTTTCCATGATCCAGCAGATGTTGGCAATTTGATCTCTAGAGGTTGTAAAAAGCAGAGACATTACTTTGCCAACAAAAGTCCGTCTAGTCAAGGCTATGGTTTTTTCAGTGGTCATGTATGGATGTGAGAGTTGGACTGTGAAGAAAGCTGAGCACCAAAGTATTGATGCTTTTGAACTGTGGTGTTGAGAAGACTCTTGAGAGTCCCTTGGACTGCAAGGAGATCCAACCAGTCCATCCTAAAGGAGATCAGTCCCAGGTGTTCATTGGAAGGACTGAGGCTAAAGCTGAAACTCCAATACTTTGGCCACCTGATGCGAAGAGTTGACTCATTGTAAAAGACCCTGATGCTGGGAAAGATTGAAGGCAGGAGCAGAAGGGGACGACAGAGGATGAGATGGTTGGATGGCATCACCGACACAATGGACATGAGTTTGGGTAGACTCAGGGAGTTGGTGATGGACAGGGAGGCCTGGTACGCTGCAGTTCATGGGGTCACAAAGAGTCACACACGATAGCAACTGAACTGAACTGAACAGAGCGACTGGTTCAAAATTGGGAAAGGAGTACCACAAGGCTGTATGTTATCACCATGTTTATGTAAATTATATGCAGAATACATCACGTGAAATGCCAGGCTGGATGAAGCACAAGCTGGAATCAGGATCGCCAGGAGAAATAACAACCTCAGATATGCAGATGATACCACTCTAATGTCGGAAAGTGAAGAGGAACTAAAGAGCCTCTTGAAGGTGAAAGAGACAGTGAAAAAGCTGGCTTAAAACTCAACATTCCAAAAACTATGATCATAGCATCTGGTCTCACCACTTCATGGCAAATAAAAGGAGAAAAAGTAGAAGCAATGGTGGATTTTCTTTGTAGGGGCTCCAAATCACTGCAATGGTGACTGGAGCCATGAAATTAAAGGACACTTGGTCCTTGGAAGAAAAGCTATGACCAACCTACACAGCATATTAAAAAGCAGAGACATCACTTTGCCAACAAAGGTTCATCTAGTCAAGGCTATGGTTTTTCCAGTAGTCATGTATGGATGTGAGAGTTGGACTGTGAAGAAAGCTGAGCACCAAAGTATTGATGCTTTTGAACTGTGGTGTTGGAGAAGACTCTTGAGAGTCCCTTGGACTGCAAGGAGATCCAACCAGTCAATCCTAAAGGAAACCAGTCCTCAATATTCATTGGAAGGACTGATGCTGAAGCTCCAACACTTTGACCACCTGATAAGAATAACTGACTCACTGGAAAAGACCCTGATGCTGGAAAAGATTGAAAGCAAGAGGAGACAGGGACGACAAAGGATGAGATGGCTGGATGGCATCACCAACTCGATGGATGTGAGTTTGAGCAAGCTCCAGAAGTTGGCGATGGACAGGGAGGCCTGGCACGCTGCGGTCCATGGGGTCGCAGAGTCGGACACGACCGAGTGACTGAACAGCAGCAGCAGAGCAGCTGTAGGTAACTGAGTGACGTGCCCCACAGGCCGCATCTCGCAGGGACAGGGTGCAGCCTGGGAACCCGTCATGTGCAGGGACTGCAGGGTTCCTGGAGCCTGGAGCAAGCGGGCTCCCACCACCAGCCTTGCAAACGCCCCTGAGGTCACGCGGGTCCCTGGGCACCTGTGAGCACTGGCCTTCCCTCCAGCTCCACCTCTGCAGACCTGCCTCTCCTCCTGTCCAGGCCTCTGGACAGCGGAGATCAGCCAGGCCCACTGGCCAGCACCCTCCCAAGCCACCCCGCACCCCTAGTCACTTTCTATGCTCATCTTAAAACCCTATGAAGTCTGTTTAAAGTGCTTCTAAAAGTTGTGCTGGGTAAGGACAAGAGCCCTTCTTGATTTCGGAAGCCCTTTCTCTCCACTGCATGGGAAGATCTTAGGCAGATTTTACTGTAAAAGTTCAGTAAGTTTCCTGAACTTGGGAGAGAAGCAGCTTAGTTCCCTAACGGCTGGGTTAAGATTACAGGTAGATGGCCCCGAGGGTGACCGCTGCCCCAGAGTCCATCGGGCAGAGTGCCATCAGGGGCCTGGGCGGGGTGCTGCGGGGGGGCTGCTGTTGCCCCAGAATGGGAACGACGGCGCTAGACGGACTGCTGCCAGAGACGAGTATCCGAGACACTAAGCCACTTTGATCCCGCCCAAATGGAGCCTGATGCCAGAGGCAGAGCAGGGGAGCCTCTGCCCCCTGTGCGCCCCTGCCCCCTCCAGGACCCGGGCAGCGCTGAGCTAGGCGCCCCAGCTTCCCCGCACTGGCCACGGGGACACCCTGGGCAGCCTCCTCACTGTGCAACCAGGGAGTCCCGGGAAGCCAGAGGAAGGGGTCTGGGGAACCGATCCAGCCTCCCCGGCACTGGCTGCTGCGTCTCGTGGGGGCGCCGACAGACCGAGGAGGACGAGGAAGCTGGCACAGCATCCTTGCCAGCTACACCCAGGCCGCGCTTTGCGGAGGACGGCCACCCGGCCTGGCCCAGAGTAGGCGGCCGGGCCGAGCCGCAGGTCCAACATGGAGCCTCACCCGCGCCCACGGCCCTGGCCAGGCGCTCGGCCGCTGTGCAGACAGGCGGGTCTGACCAGGGGGCGCAGGGTTCCGACCCCCACCCAGGCGCCCCGAGCAGCGCAGCCCACCTGGTACCCCTTCCGCTTTTTCAGCCGCTTCTTGTTCAGCTTCTTGCACGCGTACAGCTTGCCGGTGGCCTTCATCTGGCAGGCGAACACCTCCCCGAAGCCGCCCCGCCCCAGCACCCTGAAGTCTAGGAACCAGTCCTCGCCCATGGGCTGGGCCTCCAGCCACTTCCACTGCAGGAAGCGCAGGAAGTAGAGGCTGTCCAGGAACTCCTGGAAGGGGGCCTGGCCGAGGTGCCCCAGGACGGCCTGCAGCAGGGGCTGGAAGAGCCCGTCCCCCGCCCCCGCGCGGGCCCGTGCCACCGTCTCCGCATCCAGGAAGCTGCAGAAGAGCTGGGCCTGGGGCTCCAGGTACGCGGCCCGGAGGGCCTGGGCCTTCTGCGGCCGGAGGGCATCGTCGGCCGTGTCGTAGTCCTCGATGTCCTTCCAGAGCTGCAGGGCTGGCCCGTGCTGCTCGTGGGCCCGCAGGAACTGCTGGAAGAGCCGCTTGCCAATGGGCTGCTCCAGGCACATGCCCTCGAAGCCCAGGTCCAGGCTCTCCCGGAGCGCCTCGCACTTGGACAGCGGGGGCAGCTTGAGCCTGGCCAGGTACTTCCTGTCCCGAGAGGCCGGGCCGCTGCTCGCATCGAAGCTGCCCCGGGCCGCAATGAAGGCTGAATTGGCCACCACCGTCTCCAGGGACCCGAAATCCATCCCGGCGCCGGGCCTTCTCCACGTCCGGCTCCCGCGTCCCCAGCCGGACTGATCCGCCGCCCTTGGCCTGTGGCCTGTGCCCGCCCTCGGGACGGGAGGCTGGCCGGGCGGTGGGAGCCCCGGGAAGCCCGCTGACGCAGCTTGGGCTAAATCCCGGCCAGAGTGGAGGACGTGCAGGGCAGCGAGCAGGTGCCAGCAAAAGACAATCCCTAAGCTGCTCGCAGGCGGATTAGCCCGGCCGTGCGCCCACTGCTTCCTGCAAGGAAGGACACGTGGGGCCCAGGCCCACCTCACGAGCCCGGAGCCCCTGCCTCATGGGAGCGGCCCTGTCCAGCCTGCTGGCCTGAACAGACAGGCCAGACTCTCCTCTGTTTCCTGGTGGGGACACGGGGCCCAGGAGGAAGCTCAGTTCACGCACATGGCTGGTTTTCCTCACCGAGTGCCATTTTCGTCTTTAGAAAAGCGATCAGTGAGAAGACCGGCGAATGATGGTTTAGGCGTAGACTTCCCGCATGTCCACAGGCGAGACCCTGGCCAGGGCACTGGTCAGTACGTGAGCCCTGACACGCGTCCCGACCTGACACGGAGAACAGCGTGTCAGGCTGGTGGCGCCCTCGCCCTGGGGTAACCCTGGCTCTTGCCGAGGAATCAGCTCCCTGTCAGCCCCTGCCCTCACCTGTGTGGCTGGTGGAGCAGGAATGCCAAGAGAAGCATCCAGGTTAAAATAGAAAGGGACGCAGGACACACCAACTGTACCTGGGGGCTGAGCCCCCACAGAGAGAGGCAGGAGGGAGAAGGAAGAGGCCAGGGACAGGCCCGGGCTCCCCCAGGGGATACGCCCAGGGCTTACCCGGGGCTCACCCAAGACACACTGTGGGCTCACCCGAGACACACCTGGGACATGCCTAGAACATACCTGAGACACGCCTTGGGCTCACCTGGGGCTCCCCCGGGGCTTGCTCGAGACACGCCCAGGGCTCACCCGAGACACACCTGGGACATGCCTAGAACATACCTGAGACACACCCGGTGTTCACCCAAGACACACCCAGGGCTCACCCAAGGCTCACCTGGGGCTCACCCGAGACACACCAGGGACACACTTGGACACACCCGGGACATGCCTAGAACACACCTGAGACACGCCTGGGACTCACCTGGAGCTCATCTGGGGCTCGCCTGGAGCTCATCTGGGGCTCGCCTGAGACACACCAGGGACACACTTGGACACACCTGGGACATGCCTAGAACACAGCTGAGATACACCCAGGACACATCTGGGGCACACTTACGGGGCACCTGGGGCTCACCTCAGTACAGCCTTGCCGGTCTTGCTCTAGTGGGCAGTAGGTGCTCAGTACCTACAGTAAGGGAAAGAATGACGAGGAAGTGATTGGGGTTGGTGACAGTTAAAGAAGGGAGGAGAGAAGGGCCACAGAAATGCAGAACAGCCCAGCCAGAAGAGGCCGGGTGGCCAGCCTCCATGGCGGGAGGGGAGGGCAGGGAAGCTCCACAGGGGTGGGAGAGACGGCAGACTCTGCAGCAGCTGGGGAGGCAGAAGAGAGGGCACATCACTGAGAGGGCGGGTTGGCACGTCCAGCGGCACTTCCTAGCAGGTGACCTTGGGCCAGTCGCTGCAACCCCTTCCTGCCTTTTCTTTAGCCTGCCAGGGATCAGATGGGACAGCAGCCCCTGCGCAGGCATGGGCTGGAGTCCCTTCCTCAGTGTTCCTGAGTCTGTGTCCTGAGCCACTGCCTCCCAGTGGCGCCAGGCACTCGGGTCACCTGAAGAAATAGAGATCTGCCTCGGCGGGCCTGGCGTGGGGCTGGGACTGAGGTCAGGACGCAGCCCGAGAGGCAGGGTCTGAGGACAGCGAAGCCCGCTGGGTGAACTCGTAAACAACTTTAACTGTGTTTATCACGGGACTTAGAGACTGAAGAGCGAACGCGGCTGAGAGGAGTCAAGTACACAGAGCTTTCTAAACTCATTGGGTCCTTTTCCAAAATTAAAGCTTTTATTGAGAGCAACTGTAGCCTCCCGTGCAGTTATAAGAAGTAATGCAGAGACCCCCGTGCCCTCGCCCCGTCCCCCAGTGACAGCATCTGCCCCACTTAGCGCAGGATCGAAGCACATGTACCGACGAGGACTCAGCCAGCACTCAGGACCCCCAGCACCACATGGTGCCTTTTTATAGACAGCCACCGCCTTCCCACCCTGACACTGTCCCGAACCTGGATAACCACTCAGCTGTCCATTTCCATAAAGCTGTCATTTCAAGAATGTTGTATGTTGCAGTCCATGGGGTCACAAAGAGTCAGACACAACTCAGCAGCTGGCAAACAACTCCACGTAAGTGGAGTCGCACATTATATACTTTTGGGGACTGGCTCTTTTCACTCAGTGTGACTCCCTGGAGGCAAGCAGGTGGCTTGCCTACCCGCGCCTGCAGGACTGCTGAGTCCTACAGGTCACTCCACGGTGTGAGTGGACCGTGGCTGGTTTAATCATTCACTTGTTGAAGGACATCTAGGTTGAGTCCAGTTTGGGCTATTGTAAATAAAGCTGCCATAAACATCCAGATACCCATGCAGACATGAAATCTCACTTCTCGGGATTAATGCCGAGAGCATTGCTGGGTCGCATGCACTTGCATATTTGCCTGTTTAATTTTTTAAGAAACTGGCAAACTTCTCCCCAGATGGAGCAGGATGAGATGGTTGGATAACATCACCAACACAATGGAGTAAGTTTGAGTAAACTCTGAGAGATAGTGAAGGACAGGGAAGCCTGGTGTGCTGAAGTCCAGAGGGTCGCAGAGAGTCGGACATGACTTAGCGACTGAACAACATATGCTATTTTCCACTCCCACCAGCAACATGTGAGTGACCCAGTTTCTCAGCATCCTCACCAGCACTGGGAGTTGTCACTATTTTTCATTTCAGCTCTTGTGATAGGTGGTACCCACTGTGGTTTTAATTTGCATTTCCTCACTGGCCAGTTATGTCGAACATTTATCCAAGTGTTTATTTCCCCCTACAAATCCTCTTTGGTGAAACGTCTCTTCACATCTTTTGACCACATTCTAACTGGACCACTTGCTTTGCTGCTGCTGTATTTGAAGTCCAGTTTTTCAGTTTTTTTCTTATAGATGGTGATTTTAGTGTCAAGGCTAAAAACTCTCTGTCTTAACCCTAGTTCTTAAAGATTTTCTCACATTTTTTTCTAAAAGTTTTATACTTTTACATGTAAATCCATGACCATTTTGAGTTAATTTTTTTGCAAGCTGTGATCTGGATCAGGGTTATTGGACATTCAGTTGCTCAGGCTCCATGTGTTAAAAAGGTCGTCTTTGCTTCAGTGATCTTCTTTGGCCCTGTTGTCAAAATCTGTGGGCGCACGTGTGTGAATCTGCTTCTGAGTTCTCTGTTGTGTCTGTTGGCCTCTGTCCCTCTGTCCCTCACTGTCTTGATGGTGTGTTTATATCTGCCCTTGCGGCCTTGAGGTTGTGTAGACCAAGTCTTCCTACCTTATTTTTCATTTTTAAAATATTTTCTAAAGAAGTAAGTATTTCAAATAAAGAATAAAATATTTAACCTTTCTAGTTCCTTGGCCTTTCTGAATAAATTTTAGAGTAGCCTTATCCCTAGACACCAAAAATAGATCTTGCTTGGATGTTGATAGAAATTGTGTTAAAAGAGCATATCAGTTTGGGGAGTATGGACATCTGCGTAGAGTCTTCCAACCTGTGAGCACACTATGCATCTCCATTTACGTAGGTTTCTGTCTCATTGTCACTTTGTGGTCTTCAGTATAAAAGTCCTGTACATGGTTTGTTAGATTAACACCTAAGTAATTCCTTTTTATTTTAAGCAGTTGCTTTCTAGAGTTTCTTGTGTGTGTCTTTGATATCCAGAAGTTTGATTACAATGTGGCATGGGCTGGGGTGCCTTGTTAGCAGTTCTCTCAGCTTCTTGGATCTGAAGGCTCACTCCTCACCCTGCTTTCTTCTGTCCTGCAGGACCCCGATGACTCAGGCGTCAGTCTTTACCACGGCTGGGCACCGAGCTCTGCACAACTTTTTCTGGCTCTAGTTTCTCTCCATTTGTTCAAACCTGGAAACTTCTATTTTTTTTTTCTTCCATGTCACTGATTCTTTCCCCTTTCCCCTCCCCTCTGCTGAGGAACACATTCTTTGAGCTTTTTAGTCTGGCTTCTGTATTTTTTAATCTAAAATTTCCGTTTGGTTCTTCTGTGTATGTTTGGTTTCTTTCCTTAAACTTCCTACTTCTGTTTTCCCATTTGTTTCAAGCATGTTCACAGATGCTCACTGAAGTATTTTCATTGTGGCAGCTTCACAACCCGTCGATGATTCCAGCCTCTGTCACCGCAGTCTTGACACCTATTGACTCTCCTGTTTTGATTCCTTTTGAGATCTTCTCGGGTCTCGCTGTGATCAGTGATCATCCACTGGGCATCTTCCTCTCATCTAGCCCTTCAGTTTCTGCTGATTCCTCGGACCCCCCACCAGGGAGAGGGGTGGCTCCCGCTCCTTACGGCCCCCAGGTGGGAACCTGGGGTGAGCCCCACTTGGTCTGGCATGCACCCTTTTCGGGGGTCATCTGCTCAAGTGGTCCCACAGGCATGCTGGGCAGGAAGCTGCCCTCTCCCAGTGCCTACCCCCCAACCATGGACACGTGTCCCGAGAAGGTCGCTGTGATAACACGTGTGCAGCTCAGCACACATGTTCATGTTTGTGGGAATTCAGAGACTAAGTGTGAGGGTTCAGTCCCGAGACTAAGCCCCAGAGAGTCTGCACTGTCCGTGCCGCGGCGGCACGGAGTCTGCGTCTGCCAGTTGCTGCCCTGTGCCTCGAGCCTCCTCACCTGGAGTCCTGGCTCCATGGGCGTGGACAGTGAGACCGAAGCCCGAGGCCACACTCTGCGTTTCTACTGCCCTGAAGTTCCAAAGCCGTGACTGGGAACAGTGTGCAGGAAAGCGCCTAGGAGCCGCCCATTAAGAAACCCAAGAAATTATGAGTCCAAGCTAAAATGCTACAATTCCATGTGAATTTTTATCATTTTGCTGACAAACTCTAAATCACCCTAAAGAAAATGGCATAATGACTGGAGGTTTTTCATAATTCTTACCCTGGAAGAAACCTTCCGATTTGACCCTGTGTGTCCCTCAGAGTGAGTGTGACACTGGACAGTTGGACAGCTGGAGCTGTGGGCGATCCCTCTCAACCCAGCCAGTTCTGACGTGTCTGAGAAGGGGCCTGTGGCCCATCACCCCTGCCTGGTGTTGCCTCTTCTGCCTCATCGTGGAGGAAGGAGTCACATCCCCGGGCCATGTCTGCTCCCTGGGAAGCCAAGGTCACGGCCCCGGCTACATAGCCCGCCAAAGCTTCTTGGTTCTGACCACACACCACAGGGGTCAGCACTGGGGGGTGGTCCGGATACTCAGGCCCCCCGCAGGTCAGCTCACTCAGAAACTTGGGGCTGGGACCAGTGTCAGAGGCCGCCAAGGCTCCCCAGGTGACTCGGACGTGGCTCCGGGCGGCATGTCCGCTGCCCAGACATGGCTGTGGCCCTGCAGCCGCAGGCGAAGCCCCCGGGAGCTCCCGGCCCACTGGGCCCATCCGGGTCAGAACCTGCCTTTGAACAGCACGCCCGGGGCCTGGCGTCATTGAGTGAAAAGCATGTCTCGCTGAAGGGCGGTGGATCCCTCTGTGGCTCTTAGGGCAGCATGTAAGTGGTCACCCGAGCTGTGCTCGAGTGTCGGGACCCCTGAGCCCCCAGCCCGCCTCCCAGGGCGCCGGTGAGCTTGGCTGTCCCGCAGCAGCAGTGACAGAGACAGGAGTCCCCGGCTCCCACCCCTCCGGGACCCCCGCCGCCGCCTGCCACGACCTCAGGCTTCTGCCCCTTCAGCTCGAGCCTCTCGGCCATGGCTGGGTGCTGGGTCCAGGCCTGGCCTCGCCGACCTGCTCTCCTGCCAGCCCCTCCCAAGCACCTGCTGGTCTCCTTGCTTGCTTGTTATCAGAGCAGATAAAGTTCCCGCCAAGGGCACGCGCGAGGAGGGGCTGGCGGTGGTGGTGCGGGGGTGCTGCCCCGACACGCCTGGGGAGGCGGCAGAGGGCACCTTAACAGCAGGGCCGATAACGCCTGCCGGGGCCTCCCTGATCTGGGCGCCGAGTGCCCTTGGGCTCCGAGGAGGAGACCTTAAAAGCCGGTCGCGCGGCCTCCCTGCAGCCCTGGCAGCAGCGGTCAGCGATGGCGGCGCTGCAGGAGAAGAAGTCGTGCGGGCAGCGGATGGAGGAGTTCCGGCGCTACTGCTGGAACCCGGACACCGGGCAGATGCTGGGCCGCACGCTGTCCCGCTGGGGTCTGTGCGCGGGGCCCGGGAGAGGGCAGGGGCCGCCCCGCGGCTGCCAGGGACTGGCGGTCCCAGGGTCCAGACCAAGCCCCCCCAGCCTCCCGTCCCCGCCGGCAGACCCCAAAGGCCTGCCCAGGCCCTGACACCCCTGACCCCGGGTACTGGAGGGTGGAGGGCAGCTGAGGACGGGCCCCAGAGGCTCAGCCCTGGATTTCAGAGCAGTGGGTTTAAAGCTAGGTTCCCAAAACTGTAATTTTTAAGAAGACTTTTAAGTGAAGGGGCACAGGGTTTTTGGGGTGAGCATGTTCTGGAGCAGGTGGAGTGCCCACCTGAGAGGTGAGGCGGTGAGCGCGCCCATGCTCCTGGCGACCGAGCCCCTGACCCGCCTCTGCCTGCAGTGTGGATCAGCCTCTACTACGTGGCCTTCTACGTGGTCATGACAGGCATCTTCGCCCTCTGCATCTATGTGCTTATGTGCACCATCGACCCCTACACGCCCGACTACCAGGACCAGCTCAAGTCGCCAGGTAACCGGCGGAGGGCCCCGCTCCGCCAGCCCCCTGGCACCAGGGGACTAGGAGGTAGGGGGTGGGCATCCAGCTCCAAGGCTACTCTCCCAGGGGACCCTCGCCTCCTCGCCGGCAGGAGGCCAGCAGACCCAGGGCTGGAGTCTTGTCTAAGGGGGGGCGGCCGCTCCCCATGTGGAGTCGCTGCCCAAACAAGGGGAAGCGCTGGGGAGACGCGCGGGCCGAGGTCAGGCGGGCAGCCCCTCTGAAGCCTAGGGTTGGCACCTGGACCAAGACCTCCGCACGCAGCCCGCTGACCGGGCTGAGAGCAGACAGCAAAACAGAGAGAGGCGGGAAGGGTGCTAAAGGAAGCTCGGCTTTTCCAGCCCAGCGACTCAGTGTTTGCCAACCCTGCGTCCTCAGTGCTTTCTGAGGAAAATAACCCAAGACCACCCAAGAGCAGTGCTGGGCTGTGCCTGGAGGCGGCGCGCCCGCCGCCCTGAGCATCGTCCACAAATCCTCGTGACAGCTGGGGTCAATCTTTACAACCAACAAACAGATCAAACGTGGAGGATCTCAATGCAATCTCAGAACAGGATGTAGTAGACTACACGCTTGAAACCACACCCTGATAGAGTTTGTCTCAAACCCGCAGGCTGGCAGGCAGGGTGAGGGGCGGGCCTCTTGCAGAGGGAGCCCGGGGGCCTAACCAGGCCTCGTGCACCTGAGCGGCCCCTGGCTACTGTGCAGTGTCCCAGGCCTTCCTGGGCGCACCTAGGGAGGCCGGGGGCCTTCGAAGTCCTGGCCCCAGTATCCTGGGCGCTGCCCCCCCCCAGGGAAGGCCAGCAGCACAGCACGCAGCCTAAACATGCAGCCAGACCCCAGGCACTGCGTCCTCTCTCCAGGGGTGACCTTGAGGCCGGACACCTACGGGGACAAAGGCCTGGACATCTCCTACAACGTGTCAGACAACAGGACCTGGACAGGGCTCACACAGGCCTTGCGGCACTTTCTGGCAGGTAAGGGGTGACCCGGGCCCTGGTCTCCATTCTCCTTTCTTAAGGAGCTGGGTGGGGGGCAGGCTGCTGCTCGGACAGGACCACAGGTGCATCCCCCCCAGGCTACTCGCCTGCAGCCCAGGAGGACAACATCAACTGCACGTCCGAGAGGTACTTCTTCCAGGAGCGCTTCCTGGCCCCGAACCACACCAAGTTCTCCTGCAAGTTCACAGCGGACATGCTGCAGAATTGCTCTGGCCAGCCTGACCCCACCTTCGGTTTTGCAGAGGGAAAGCCGTGCTTCATTATCAAGATGAACAGGGTGAGTGTGGGGTCAGAAGGGAGAAGGGCCCCCACCCTCTGCCCCTCCAGCCCCTGGGCTGGCTGGGGAGCCTGCAGCCCCTCACCCGGAAGTAGCCATCCGGACTCGCCACCTGCTTGACTGGAGAGCCGCAGAGCCCAGGGCAGTCCTGTGCGCAGGACGGCTGGGAAAAGCCAGGCGGTCAGCATGGGGAGGGCACCTGGGAACCCGCCGGGGCCAGGCGCTGAGGGACAGACCGAGAGGACTCGGCAAACCTCTGGAGGCCGCCCACGATGGACAGGAACCCAGGGGGCGCGCGACCTGGCAGGGGTGACACTGTTCACTTTCCTCTCCGAGAGGCGGCGGAGGCCATAGACCTGCGCTCTGCGCTCAGCCTGGTCCAGCCGGGGGCTGTTCCCTGGCGGGCACGCAGAGCAGGAAGGCTGGGGTCCCTGTGAGTGAGGCGGGTGCTACCCTGGGCCCTGGGCACCAGCTGGGGGACCCAGGGGCCAGGGCTTTCAGAGGCGGAGCCAGGCGGGGTGGGGAGGCACAGAGCGGGCACTGCACAGGGGCGGGAGGCGGATGCCGCGGCGTGGGCTCTGCTGCCGCCCAGCTCTGCCACACGGCAGCCAAGACCGCAGGCTTGGAGCATGAGGGGGCACACCTGCCGAGTCCTCAGAGCAGGACCCCCAGGCCCTCCCCGCCCCCTGCACTCACAGCTGCTCCCTTGCAGATCGTCAAGTTTCTCCCCGGCAACAGCACGGCCCCCAGGGTGGACTGTGCCTTCCTGGTGAGTGACCCACGGGCCATGGCCGTCCTGTTTGGGCTGGGAACCCCTCGGGAAACCCTGATCAGGTTTCCCCTACAAACGTCTCAAGGGTCGCCTAATAAACCAGGTCACGGATGGCAGGAAGCTTCACGCTAAGTGGTTTTTATCACAGGGATGAAAACCCAGTAAGAAAAACAGCACTTTGTTTTGCTTCAAAAAAGCATCTGAGACAGCGTATCCCCAACACACTTCAGGATGTCTGTGGCAGTTTGGAAAACCCAACTCACCTCTACCACACTCTTTTGTCCTTTTGTTTGCTTATTGACAAAACGATGCTGACTAACACCAGCACCGTTGATTAACAGTGTGAGTTTACACACTGCCAAGAATTGCCATTAATTTAGTCCAGTTTTTCTCAAAATGCGTTTTTAAGTACCACATGGATAAAACTAAACTTGTCTTCACTGAGTACTTTCTAAAGTTTGCTTTCTCAGTTATGCCTGGGCCCAGGCTCTTTGCCGCCTGCAGGCACACCCCACCAGGGCGACAGCACACACCTTGGTGCGGCCCCCCAGGCCATGGGGTGCGTCCTGCCCCAGCTTCCCGTTTCCAGCTTCCCTGACCGCACACGTGTAGGCTGACTTGAGATTTTAACAGACACCAAAGTGCTCCTTCCTGCTCTCGGACGGGCTTGGGCTCCGTCGGGCCGTGTGCCAACCCTGACGGACGACGAGGGCAGCCCCGGCGGCAGGCGGGCCCCAGCCTCGCGGGCTGCCAGCCCCACACACTTGGCCCTGGCTCCTCTTTTACCCTGAGAGAGTTTAATCTGAAAGGTACGACTTCGGTAAGTCACCAGGGTCTCATGAACTAACAAGTTACACCATGAGTGGATTCCTGGTTGATGATACAGACTAGATCTGGCTCATGCCAACTGCCCGTGCGGTCACCTGCTTTGCACCCGTGCACACATGCAGACACACACACAGCGCATGCACGGAGACACACGCGCGTGCGTCCGCCCGGCCCGGCCCGGCCTTTCTCGCACAGCTTCTCACCCGCAGGACCAGCACCGGGACGCCCCGGCTCTGCAGGTGGAGTACTTCCCGCCCAACGGCTCCTACAGCCTGCACTACTTCCCCTACTACGGGAAGAAGGCCCAGGTACGTGGGCCCCAGGGCCCGACCGCAGCCGCCGCCCGCGAAGGGACGGCCGGAGACGCTTGCCTGTGAAAGGAAGCCAGACTGTACTTAGCCCATGCTAACCGCTTAACCTCCTGGGGTCTCCCAAGCCCACGTTCTCACCCAAAATTGACATCAAATCCTATTTTTACCTTCCACGGGCCTCCTTAGACAACTGCATATCCACTTAAAATTATTTTTCCCAAAGCTCTTGCTTTATCCTCTGTGTCGGTCAATTTTTATCAGGTGTAGTTTGACGTTGGATTGGTCACGGGTCCGTCCCTCTGGGCCGGGTCTCCTCATTTCCAAGCAGGAGACGTCTGTAACTCAGTGAGAGCTCCGCCTCTGAGCTGAGCACCCAGCCGCCCTCTCACGAGGACCCTAACCGGCGTCTCTTCAGCCCCACTACAGCAACCCGCTGGTGGCCGCAAAGCTCCTCAACGTCCCCAAGAACAAGGAGGTGGTCGTCGTGTGCAAGATCCTGGCGGAGCACGTGACCTTCGACAACCCCCACGACCCCTACGAGGGGAAGGTGGAGTTCAAGCTGACAATCCAGAAGTAGTGGGGCCCAGGCTGGCCCCCAGGCACAGGACGACCCCAGCGCCTCGTCCAGCGGGACCCGGCACCCGGGCGGCGCGGCACCAGACAGCCCCACTCCAAGCTCGCACCGTCAAGATCCCATCGGACCTCTTACCTTTCAGGCAGATTTGTAGCTTCGAAAAACAGGCTCACACGGGGACCGTAAGATGTGGGAGGACACAGCTCGGCCACGCGGACCGCACCATCCTCGCTATAACTTACTGTTCCTACACGTGACTATGAACACCAGAAACCTGACTTAGGACTTCAGGCATTCTGGACTCTGTAAAGTCCTAAACTGTAAAAATCAAGTTTACTAAACTTCACTCTTAACCTGCGTAAGAGTCATGTCTTTCCTGATGATGGGGAGGAGTTAACTAAAAAAATGGAATGAATTAAAATTTAGTTAGTTAACTTTAAAAGACTTAACTAAAATTAACTAAAAAATTCTCCTTCTATAACACTTTCGACTGCAAGTCGGCTAAGTTATGAAGCAGCGTGGGAGGGGCTGCCCCAACGACACGGCCAGGACGCAGGGTGTGGCCATGTGGTGGAGCCTGGACCCCAGAGGTGGCCTTCCTCCCAGCACAGTCTCCCCTCCAACCTCCAGGGCGGGGGTCTCCAGCCCCAGCCTGTTCAGAAGATCCCAAACCAGAACATTCTGTCCCAACGACATACCTGCTATTATTATCTGTCACCCAGAGCCTCCAGAGGAAGCCCCATGGAGCCAGGGGACAGGGGCCCTGGGCTGGGGACGTCCTCCCTGCTGACCCCTCGGCAGCAACTCTGAGCCACCTGGGAAATGTCAGGTCAGGGTCCAGGCCATCCTGGGGATGCCACGACACATGGGAGGTCAGAGGTCAGGGGTATAGTTACCCCGGAAATGACTCCAAGGTCTCGATGGGGCCCGTGGTGTCCATGCACAGTAGGCAGCCTGCCCAGGTTCCCCCTACAGACCCTGGAACGTGGGGCTGCTGACCCAGTTCAGGGGGGGAATCAGTCCAGCTGCTGAGGGGCTGTCCCTGCCGGGTGTGGGGAGGGGAGTACACGCTCTCAGACCTAGCTCCAGCTGGCCACAAGGCGCCCATGGACAGGAGGGCTGGACCTGCCCATCAAGTTGCTGCTGAATACACAGGCTGATCAGCCCCTAGGGTAGGGGCGGCCAGGCTCTGGGGTCAGAGGTCAGAGGCCTGGGTTCAAGTCTGGATGCTTCTCCTGCCAGGCCTCGCACCAAGGTCACCGATGCCTCAGGTGACCACCGGGGACTGGCAGGAGCTTGTGGACACCCCCAGGGACCATCGGGGACTGGCAGGAGCTTGTGGACACCCCCAGGGACCATCGGGGACTTGCAGGAGCTTGTGGACACCCCCCAGGGACCGATGCTGCACTAACACCAGAGTCAGGGCTTGGCCCGAGCCGCCCCAGGCTGTCCTGTCTGCAGAACTCAGGAGTCACTAGCTTATAACTGTGACCACCCCCAGAGGTCACAGGCCACCACCACGGGGACAAGGGGTGGAAGGAGGCTGGTGTGGAAGCCCTGAGGTATGGCCCTCCAGGATGACTGGGTCGTGGCCGAGTGCCACCAGGAAGAGCGCTGAGGTGAGGATGCCAGCTCCTCACCCTTGCCCAAGCTCCCCACCCACACCACAGACCCTCAGCCCTGCCCCCAGGTGTGTCAGCTCTGCAGCACCCTGGACGAGCAGGAGCACCACACTGGGGACGCAGCTGTGGCTGTGGTGGGTCTGTCCTCACCCACGTGGTCCACCCTCAGCCACACACGGCCCGCCTCCCTGCACACGACCTGCTCACCCACACGTGGCCCCCCTCCCCTGCTCACGACCTGCACTCGCCCACATGTGACCCACCTCACCCACACATTGCCCGCCTCACCCACACGTGACCCGCCTCACCCACACGTGGCCCCCCTCCCCTGCACACGACCTGCTCACCCACACGTGGCCCCCTCACCCACACGTGGCCCCCCTCCCCTGCTCATGACCTGCACTCGCCCACACGTGACCCACCTCACCCACACATGGCCCGCCTCACCCACACGTGACCCGCCTCACCCACACGTGGCCCCCTCATCCACACGTGGCCCGCTTCCCCTGCTCACGACCTGCACTCGCCCACACGTGACCCGCCTCACCCACACATGGCCCCCCTCACCCACATGTGGCCCGCTTCCCCTGCAAATGACCTGCACTCGCCCACATGTGACCTGCCTCACCCACACGTGGCCCCTCTCACCCACATGTGGCCCGCCTCCCCTGCACATGACCTGCACTCACCCACACATGACCCGTCTTCACCTACACGTGGCCCGCCTTTGCCCACTCATGACTGTCCCTCACCCACACGTGGCCCATCCTCGCCCACTCATGACTGTCCCTCACCCACACGCACCTGTCCTCACTCACATGTGGCCCATCTTCACCCACTCGTGACTGTCCCTCGCCCACTCATGGCCCTGACGCTGCCCCGACCTCTGCCGCATCCCTCAGCACGTAAGTCCGTCACAGTGGGGATGACTGTGTGGGTAAGGCAGGATAAGCTGCCACACTCTGGGGCACAGGACTGCTCGAGTCCACACCTTGTACTGAACCTTTGCTCGTGACTTCAGACAACCTGAATAAAGCATTGACCTTGCCCATCTTACCATCTTACTCTTTTTCTGAAAGTCAAAGCCTTAAACTGTGTTTCAGCTCCTGGGATCCAGGAAGAAGGTAAGGAAGGGCTGGCCTGGTCATCTTACTATGGGCCCATCACCTGCGAGGGCATCACCCCCGTCCTTCCGCCCTGGCTTCCCCGCGCTTTTGACCTTTGGGGGATGTGTCTGCAAAGGTCACGTTTCACAAGGATTCAAACGTTAAAGGTAGTGGTCATATTCACACACGCTAGGTTCTGTCTGTCCAGTCCAGTTGCTCAGGCGTGTCCGACTCTGCGACCCCACAGACTGCAGCCCACCAGGCTCCTCTGTCCATGGGATTCTCCAGGCAAGAGTACTGGAGTGGGGTGCCGTTTCACCCTCCAGGGGATCTTCCTGACCCAGGGACAGAATCCACGTCTCCTGCACGGAAGGCGGATTCTTTACCACTGGGCCACCTGGGAAGCCCAAGGTGATGAGTACGGTTCTTCCAAAACCAGACAAGGGACAGACGTTCTCCCCACCACCAGCCAGAGGGGACGCACCACTTCGGCTGCGTCCTCGGGACCACCTTCCTCACCCACCCCCGGGGCAGTGCAGGAGAGGCTGGGGCCGTGGCAGGTCCTGTATCTGCAGCAGGGCCCGCACCCGCTCCTCCCTGCAGAAAAGGTGGGGGCAGACGAGCTCCAGAGAGCATCCCGAATCACAGGGACACGCGGCTTGTTTGAAATGCCCATGCGCACTTTATTAATAAAAACCAGCAGTGCCGAGTTAAACAAGTCAAACAATTAAAGTCTCTTTATTCCACAAAATATTACAGAAAAGCTTATCTGTGTTCCAATAAAAAGACTATTATTTTAGAACAGGCAGCTAACAGCAACTGTGCAGTTAATGGTTCTGGTGAATACATTTTAAAAGAGACTACTGCCTGCCCTGAAATTCTTTTTTCTTTTTATAAAAAAAGAACTATTAAAAATGATTGACAAATTTTGAGTTAAAAAACTGTTAAAACATTCTCTATATTTAATTTCAACTTTATAATAGATTACAGGAAGATGCTTATGAAACAAATACAACATTTGTTTCAGTACATGTCTTTAAATGATAGACTTATAAGTATGTAAACAACTATATAATAAAAAGTTTCCAAACGCTGCCTGTAAGAATCAGGCAAATTTTACCATAAGCAGTAAACCCTTCCAAGCTTCAGTTTCCATTGCTGCACCAGCACGGCAGTAAACTTTCACCAAACAAAATGAAACGAAAAGGGACCTTGCGATCCATTTGCTGCAACACAGAGCAAACCAAAGTGTAAACCCGCTGGACTCACGCAGTCAGTATAACTTAAGGGAAACAAAGTCAGAACGAAACGTCGAGAAGCAGAGCTGGGCGCTGCCGGGCCCGCAGTGCCCCCGAGCGCTGTGCTGGGCTCGCCGGGCGGCACGGAGGTGGCACAACTTCTCCAGCAAACTCAGCAAACTCAGGGGGCGAAATGAACCCCGAACTTAAAAAACAGCAAACGAAAACACAAAATCCGAAAGAGTAGAGGTCGTGCGTCGGTGTCAAACACAGGCGGCTCGTCGGGACCCCGGGGGCACGGCGAGTGGCTCGTCAGAAGCGCCCTGAGCCCGAAGGTCGGTGAGCTCTTCCGGGAGGAGGGCGCGGAACGGACGTCTCACCCCGCGCGCTCCTGGCCGCGGGCGGCGGCTCAGTCCTCCTCCTCATTCTCGTTGAAGTCCTCGTCGTCTTCGTCGTCCTCACCGACGCACGACACTGGCGTCTCCACCCGGGACCCGCTGTACTGCGACCCGCTAGAGCTCGTGGCCAGCGCCCCGTCCGCGCCGTTGGCCAGGTCGCTGCAAGGACAGGGGCGTCAGGGGCCGCACGCCCGGCGGCACGGAACCCGCCTCTCCCAGGCTGAGCTCACCGTCACCCTCGCCCAGCACGACGGAGCGAGCGGCTCGGGCGGGCTCCTGTTTCTCACCGAGCCAGGAACAGAAGCCCCAGCACACCAACCGAGACCCCGAGACCCTCCTCCAAAGCCCCCACTGTGCCCGTCGTGACCTCCAGGGGAGGAGAGGAGTGGGGCGTGTGACACACGTGTGTGCATTCATGGGTGTGCACACGGTTTTCCAACACTCAGAATGTTTTCGTTTTAAGAGAAAACCACACGCGTGTCTTAATACCTTTTACTGGTGTTTACTGATGCTGCTCAGCACAACCTAGGCCGTATCACGCTAACAAAGTAACCCCATATCTGGGAAACCCCCATCTAGCGACCACGTCGGAAAGAGTGGAAAACAGGCTGAAGCTGTAGCTGCCTGCAGCCAGGAACCCCCTGAATGCACGACCAGAGAGGGCAGCTCAGTAAACCGGGGCCCCAGGGTCAGCTTTTCTTCCGAAATGGTACTGGCTTTCATCTTGTTAAAAACACAGACAAGAGCCCGAAAGTTCATTAATAGAAAGAATTTCTTAAAGAGCAAAGTGTAGAAAATACCCGAATTCCACCTCTCAGAATAACCAGTGTTCAGACTTTACAGACCGGGCCATGCACAGTGGCAGATTCAGAATTTAAAACCAGCCAACCTCTGTCAAACGCAACCAGGTGCGGGCACCCCGCGAGGGGCCGGGCGCCGGGACCCTCACAGGGAGCCTGCCCTCCCTCAGGCGCACTGAGGCCGAGCCGGGGTCAGAGGCAGCCTTCGAGGCAGGTACACAGGGTTTACTAGCCAATCCGGTTTCGTTGGACCCACACGCGGCTGACTTCATGTGTGTGAGAAACGAGACGTTCTTTACCAGGACTGATATGAACATGTATGAGGCCACTCGCACGGAAATCACCTTACACTTATCTTTACGAACCAGAAGGAATGCCGAGGCCTGACCCAGCCCTGCTCCGGGGGCTTGTGAGGTCACGGCTCAAACACACTCTGGCTGAAATGATAGAAGTTCCTTCAACACGTGGAGGAATGCACACAACAGACGGAAAATAAGAAACAGCAACGACAATATCACACGTACATGGTGACTTCAAGAGTGTTGAAAAGAAAAGGGAAAAAAAAAAAAACAGATGGAGAAGCAGCCGGTCACTCAGGCTGCCGGCCACGCAGTTCAGGTGGTTTTGCTGCCACTGCGCTGAGTTACTTTAATAGAAAATAAAATCCATGTACCGCTACTGATCTTTGGGGGGAAATCTCACCAGGACAAACAGCTTCTCTGCTCAGAGCACGAGCTCCGGGCGACCCTGCGGCCCTGGGGTGTCTGCTGCGCAGGGAGCCCCGCTCGGAGCAGGACGGAGGCCGCTCACATGAGACCCGGGCCTCCCGCCGAGGAGGGTGGCCGCGTGGCTCCCGGGGGCGCAGTTACCTGGCAGACAGCCGCGTGCCGTTAGAGGTCGACACTGCCGACGCGACAAACACACCACCGAGGGATCCCTGAGCCATCTCTGCAAAGAGGAAGAAAACGAGGCAAACGTCACGAAGCAAAGGCCACAGGACTCTGAGACAGGGCGGATGGCTCCGGGCCGGGCACCCCTTGGGAAGGTGGCGACGACGGCACTGCAGGGCCGGGAAGGGACACGGCCTCCAGGAGACGGACGGACGGGCCAAGAGGGGACGGCTCCCCTGCCCCTCCTCCCGGTGGGACCCCGCCCCGCCCCTCCTCCCGAGCACGACCACAACGCCAAGAACAGGTGGGCAGCAGGGGTCAGTGGGGCAACCGCTGGCGTCGGGGGTCAGCAGGTAGGAGATGCTTCATGGACGTGCTGCAGGGCTCGGGAGCCCCAGGCCACCCAACGCGGGGCTCACCAGAGGGGGCACAGGGAGGCCTCTCCTCCCACCAGAGCGCCCCCACCCTGCGCCAGGACCCCCAGCTTGGCCGGAGGGGCAGCAGGACAGATTCCGGGACCCCTGATCAGCTGAGAACCCTACAGGCAGCACACCCACACCCCGAACCCCAAGCCCCCTCAGCCCCCGCCCCCCTTGCTTCTGCTGCCCCCGCAGGCGGGCGACCCCCCAGGCCGCTGACCTGTCACGTAAGGCTCCAGCGCCTTCGGCACCAAGCTCCTGGCCACCCTCAGGTCCTCGGGGGAGCAGCTCCCGGACTCCAGCCCGCAGGCCATGCCCATGCGCTTCAGCACCTCGATGTCGTCATGGATCTCAAACGTGTTGTCGAAATTGAACAGGTACTCAAACCTGGAGGCGATGGTCGCCGTCAGAAAAGCACCGTCTCCAGAACGGAGCCGATGCCTGGCTTGGGACCCCGAGCCCCCAAACCTTCCCCGGCATATGACCCACCCATCAGAGGCAGCGACGCCCCTGGGACGGGCCCCAGGTGCCGCCTGCCGTCCTGACAGCAGTCCTTACGGACCCTACCGCCCTCCCTTCCAAGGGGCCGCACAGCCTGGGGGGTGGGGCGGGGGGGGGAGGGGAACCCGCCAGTGGAGGAAACCCTGGGAGCCTCGCCTGGCGACCCCGCAGACACGCAGCGCTGCGCAGAGCAGGCCCCTCCCCCACGGCCTACTTGTCGTTGGAGATGCTGCAGTCGATGACCGTCTTCTTGCTGGTGTTCACGATGATGAAAGGCAGGTGGATGACAGAGTTGGGCGGGGGCGGCCGGCTGGCCTGCTGCTCCACCTGGCGGTTCCTCTGCACCAGGTTCTTGAAGGCGATTTGCTAAAAAAGACGCACAATTGGCACACACTGATACCCACGGCCACCGAACAGCTAGCCCCGCCCTGGGCATATGCGACGGCCCTGCCCGGCCCCAGCCAACACCAAGAAGGCTGGTCCGCCGAGAGGTCAGAGTGGCTGCCCAGGGAGCCGCCAGCCAGGGAAAACACGCCCAGAACCAAATGGAGGCCAGATCACAGGCTCGCGGCGCCCGCACCACCAGGTGGCCTCCCGGGCAGAAGCCCCTCACCTGCAGGATGAGCTCCTGAAGCTGTGACTGTTTCTGTTTTATTCTTTCCAGCCTTCTCTGTCTCTCCACCTTCAAAGACCAAACACCAAAACAAAACCATCACGGTTCGTTTCTGAAGCATATTTTAAAATCCAAGGCAACACATCGTCACCAAAGACACGAGCCCTGAGCCTGATGGAGGCCAGGGGTCCAGACGAGGCAGCTGCTGCCAGGCACGCGGGCGGCTCCTCTGTCTCAGGACTGCACCGCCTCCACCCGGCTTCCCCTCTTCTGGGCGTGGATACAACATTCTTTAAATGGCCAAGATGCAGAGTGTACCCGCCCCGGGCCATCAGCCTCCAGCCCCGGGTCACCACCAGGGGCAGCACGGCCGTGCCCAGCACCCCCAGGCCCGCCCAGCACCCCAGGGCAGCCAGGCACCTCCAGGCTCTGGCACTCCTGGGCGGAGTTGGTGGGCAAGCCGATCCACTTGATCTCCTTCTTCTCCTTGGAGATGATGTTCATCGCCATGAGCACGTTCAGCGCGTCATACACACGCCTCCGGATGTTCTTCTGATCGTAGGCCTGGCAGAGACGCGGGGGGTTCCAGACGGCCCAGGACCGCGTGCAGAGCAGCACGTGAGCACCGGACCCTGGACACCCCCAAGGCCACACGCTACCCCCCGACCCAGGGCGGCCCCCGCATGGCCCCACAGGAGCCAACAGATGCCACAGGGAGGCGACAGCTTCCCGGCGCCAGTGGGTCAAGAAACGTCCTTCCCAAGGGCTCCGGGGCCTCCCCTGCACCCGTGGGAGGCGGCAGGGCGGCCTGCCCGGCGCACTCACCGACTCACTGGGCAGGATGTGGCTGTCGGCTGCGCTGAACTCAGCCACCAGCTCATCGGCCACCTCGTTGTAGGACGTGGTCCCTTTGCGCTGCACCTTCTCGCACACCTTCATGGAGAAGTGCCGCAGCCCCTTCCCGTTCTTCTCTCCTTTCCGGTTGCGCTTCCTGTGGGGACAGCACGGAGCAGCCGCGGCCTCAGTTCACAGCGCAGGCCGGCCACACCCACGTCTGGGGGCCGGCTCCTGCCGCCAAGGGCCCCCATGGGCCATGCCCAACAGAGGAGGGGTGGGAGCCTGGCTCCGTCCCCCGTCCAGGGACCCCCCTCCTTGAAAGGGCGCAGGACAAACTTCCACATGGCCGCGCCCCACACGTCTCTTCAACTCTAGGGAAAAGCAGGGCAGGACCTGGGACACGTCGGACGGGTGTCCAGACGCTAAACAGTGCTTCTTAATAAAACGTCATCAGACGTGAGGAGCTATGGAAGTTTTGCTGCAAATTTCGGAATTTGGGGCAAACGCAGCCCAGCTGAGATGAGGCCACACAGCAGCCAGGAGGGAGACCCAGCACCTGACCTTCTAAGTCGCCACCTGAGGGGAAGGGCCACCCAGGCTCCCCACTGAGGGGTTTTGGGGACTGACGGCTGTTGCTCTAGAACCAGTAGCTTTTTGTCTCTAAGGAGAGCCGCACAGCTGACCTCTGAGCAAAACTGTTTCACGCCACTTTGCTTTTGGAGGAAAGGATTAAGGCAACAGTGTGACCGTGGCAGGCGGCTGCACACAGCCACGTTTAGCAGCAGGGGGAGAGGCTGGAAGACCCGCCCGTTTCCTGGGGTTCCACAAAAGGTACTTTCCAAGGACAGTGCGCTCAGAAGCTGGAGCCCCCCCCCAGTGGCGCCACCCCTCCCCCCAGAACTCAGGGCGGCTGCCCGCGGCCTGGCCTCGCGAGGCCATTCGGGGCCACTGCCCGCTCCTCCGGCGCGCCGGTGCCCACGCGCATGCAGAGGCTGGGTGGGGGGAGTTCTAGGCAAGTGCTCACCCGGCAGACCAAGGTGAGGGGTCTGAAGGCTGGTTCTGGGAGACAAAGTGAGTGTTAGGGGTGTGTGGGCTTCCCACCACGATAGTGTTTGGCGCTGCAGGTCTCTGAGGCGTACCAATTACCTACAGTCAAAAAAGACAATTCAGAACAGTCAGAATCTCCCACACACGACGCTGCCGCCTCATCTCCTCCTGCTACGTACAGCCGCCGCTGAGTGTCGTTAAGCAGAGGCTGGAGGAGGGTCCGAGAGCCCCGGAGCCCCGGCTGCCGTCGCACACCTGCTGCACACGGGCAGCTGGAAACGACCCCGAGACCCGCACACTCCACTTCACCGCCTTCCCCCGCGACCCGGACGGAGATGAGACTGCTTCACTGGGGCAGCAACGAGCCCCGAAGACGAAAAGGAAAAGAACCCAGGGCCAGTGGGGCTCACTGCGGTGACCCCAGCGCCCGCCCACCCACACAGGGAGCCCTGGGCACCCCGGCCAGCGCATGGTGGGGGCTGGGGGCAGTGCCACTGGGGTGGAGGCAGGCGCCCACTGCTCGGGCACAGACATCTGGCCCAGAAGCCCTGACCCGTGGCCCCATGTTCACGGGGCATGCACACACTGCCTCATCCAGCCAGGTAGGAGCTCAGCTTCCCAGAGACTCGTGCCTGAGCCGGGAAACCACTCAGAAGCAGCGCTTCCCGGGGACCGGCATGGGAGCCCCAGGCCCCCGGCGCTGGGGGCGGAGAGCGGGCACGTCTGCGCTATTTTAAGCTGGATGCTCCCACTAGGCCGCTGCTTAGCAGGATAAGGGCTGCTGCCACAGCCCTGACACAGCTGACCTGGCACTTTGCAAATTATCCCTAAGCCCAGGTCACCTAGGAATATCAACGGTCCACAAACCACGGAAGGGGACAGCTCAGCTGAATCCGTCTCTTAACCCACGTTCCCAGCGACCAAAGCGCCACCATGTTTCACTCTCATTCGAGAGACACGAAGGCAAACGGCACGTGTTCTGGAAAGCGATCAAACGGCACGCGTGTCCCAGACTGGGCCAGGGTGGAAGGCGAGGACCCCCAGAGCCGAGGCCTCGCGAGTGAGTGCGAGGGAGCCCCAGCTCGCGGCTTATCTCCTCGCGAGCCGTCCCTCCAGCGCTCAGGAGAGTAGGCTCGGGACGGCAGCCCCACCTGCGGCCAGGCTGCTGCTGACCCCCCACCTGGGGCCCTGCCCCCCGAGAGCGCCTGCTCCCCGCCCGCCCGGAGGACACCCCTCTCAGCCACAGCTGCTGTGCAGGGAGAGCAGGTGCCCACTGGCTGTCCGTCCCCAAGATGGCCTTCCTGGACCACACAGGACACGGGGGTGGGCAGGGCACCCCATGCCCGCAGGCGGTACTTCAGCCTCACAGAGGGCCCTGCAGGTGCTCAGTCCGCCCTCACACCCCGATTTCCATGGCTCTCCACCGACCGACCTCCTGTGAGAACCCCCAGCTCTCTGCGCTCAGCCTCCGTGTGCAGCTGGAGAGGCACCAGGGCGCGGGGAAGATCGCGCCGCCTGACTAGCTCGGCCTGAGCCAGCTCTAGGAAGCCGCAGGGGAGCGTCCGCTGGGGGGCTGAAGGTTGGGACACCGACAGAAATCTCCGTGTCACTCCTGCTCCCCACTATTTAAACTGGAAACAGCAACAGAACTGTTGCTACACTCACCGAGCCACTCTCGGCCGTGACTCTGCTATAACACAACACACAGTACCTCTAAGATAAAATGATGTGAATTATAACTTCCGTCAGAAAGACATTTATTGAGTATCTGTGATGTTACAGAAGGCCCAGGCTCCATGTACTATGGACTTGGAGCGTTGCAGCAAAGCTGCTGAGCCAACATGGCCAGCGTCACAGTGGGGCTGAGCGTCGGGGCCGTCACACACCTGCCGGGGGCCAGGCTGCAGGTGCGGGTGGGCCACGAACGCCCCGCCCCTCACAGCCACAGGTCACATCAGGAAGAGGCCGCCGAGCCTGCGGGCAGGAGTTGGTGGGGGCTCCTGGGGGGCACTGGGCAAGGCCCCGGGAGTCTGACCCCTCCCATCAGCCAGGAAGGCCAGAAAAGCCACAACCCGCATCCGCAGAGCCCCAAACCCACGAGAGGTTGGCCCGGATGCCAGCCTCGAGTCCTGGGCAGGCAACAGGCCCTGGCCAAGGAGCAGCCGGCTCACCCGAGAGCTCGCACTGCCCAGCAGACCCCACGAAAGCAGAGGCAGGAGTGGCTGGGAAGCCGTGGGCAGGCAGCCCCGAGCCGGGGGGCGCCCGGCACTGGCCCTGCACCCGAGACCGTGGCCTCAGACAGCAAGCCTCCCGGCCTTACCACTTGCTGAGTGATGTTGACGTTGGACTGTCCAAAGGTCTTTGGCAGGAGCTGCTTCCCGAGAGAGTTCACTGTGGAGGGGTGGACGGCAACCAGGGACACCACGCCTGCAACCAAGAGGCAACGCTGCAGCAGCCCGTGTCCGGGCTCGCGGCATCTGCACCAGCTGATCGCCACTCGGGCGGCCCTCCTGCCCTGGACCACGTCAGACCCACGGGCGGCTGCGGGCACCTCAGCTGAGCCTGACTCCCAAACCTGGCGGCTGTGCCCACACCGCCCTCTCCTGACCACCACACACCAGGCCCTCGCGTGCAGGGCTCAGGGCTCCGCTGCACCCTGGCTGCCCCCAACCTGCCCGAACCCCATGGGCTGCCTGCCCCCCGACAAAATGTTCTGGTGGGACCACGGGACCCAGCGCTCACAGCTCTGATTTTCAGAGAACCTCAGTTAGAACTGAGTGCGCTCAGACGCCTCCCCGTGTGTCTGCAGACAGGCGCAGACTCACAGGCTCCTCCTCCTGCAGCAGCAGCACGTTTCTGCCCAGGAGGAGCGACCACAAGGACACTGTGCCCCACACTCGGACACCCGGACACACAGCCAAGGGACAGACACCTTCCCGCCCCGGGGACGCAGCGGTGGGCACGCATCCACCACTCACTTCAGACCACCGTGCACACGGGGCCCCTGCCACTCTCACATGCCAGGGGTCCCGGGGCTGCCCTGGGATGGGAGGAAAGCGCACCCAGTGCTGTGCTCACGTCCTCGCACGCTTCCACTTGCCCTGGCTCTCCACAAACAGCAAGGACTTACAAGCCAGGTAGACGCGGCCGCTGAGCCCGGACCCCCGGGACGTCAGGGACGCCAAGACACACGAAAAGGGGACGGGCCGAGCCGGGCGCCCTTACCTTTCCCAGGACTGAGGTTCTGGTCTATGAAGACCTTGAGTTCCCCGTTGGCTTCAATTAGACCGGCCTGCGGGGACAACAACACAGTGAGATGGCGTCGGGCCGAGCTGCCAGCCGGGCGCACGCGGGGTTACCCACCGTGATCGGCTGCGTCACCTGCAGGAAGATGACTGCTTCCGCCTTTAAGCTCAGCCCTTGGGACAGTGCAGTATTGCCCTCATCACTGAACTGCATGTCCTTCCATCAGTCACGTCTCAAGTCAGCGAGGGGGACCCCGGGGGGACCACGGGGGGAGCAGACTGGTGCTCAGCCTGAGCACAGGGCTCCAGCTAGTTCAGGACGCCGGACACGCAGGCGCCCCTGACCCCGGGACGAACCACGCCCCCAGCCATGCCCGGCCACTGCCCCTCGGGGAGCCCTGGCTCAATCAGAGCGCTGGACACGCGGGTACTCCTGACCCCAGGATGGGCCACGCCCCCAGGCCGTGCCCGCCCACTGCCCCTCAGGGAGCCCCGGCTCGGTCAGAGCGCTGGACACGCGGGCATCCTGACCCCAGGACGGACCACGGACCCCAGCGCAGCAGGCCTTGGGCCCTGGGCCCTCGAGGCCCTGCCCCACCACCCATGGCACGCCTATGTGGCAGCCAGGACTGGGGCGGGGGGCACAGAGGGAGACGGGGCGGGCTCCCTGCTTCACCCCCAGAGCTCTGGCCCGATTTAGACAGCTGGTTTAGCACAAGACATTTTCACTCAAACCCTGATCTTTCTGAAAAGCAAAGGAGACAACAGAGAGAGGAGACCCCTGCCAGGCCCTCAAGTCTAACCCCAGGAAGCACAGGGCTGGGCGGCGTGGGGCGGCACGGACCCCGCTGGGCCTCGGCCATGCTGCACCAGGACGGAGGGTCGGGGGGCGCGCAGACACCTGGAGGCCGCCTGCTCGCAACGCCAGACGCCAGCTGTGAACTCAGGCGTGCTCTCCAGGGGTTAGCCTGAAATGACAGTGCACTTGCCCCTCGTGCTGAAGGATGACAAAGGCCACATGAACGTCCTTAATTCCTGGGGTGCAAATCGAGAGGAAACCACTGCCTGATGGGGACATTCAACTCACAGAGAGACACATCCCGCCTCCAAACCAAAGATGCAAACTGAAACTGAAACCAGCTTGAAGCTTCACCCACCGAGCGCTGCGACTTTGTGGGCTCTTAGGTTATCATCAAACTCGGCGCTGAAAACAGGGCGTTAAGATGGGTGGAAGCAGGTGTGACCGGCACGCCCGTCTGGGGAGGCCATCTGAGCACGTCTCAGATGCAGGGCTGTGCAGCTGCTCCACTGAGGACCCAGAGTGGGCTATCGTGCACTCGTGCCAACGTGAGAGACCCCTCAGCTCTGGCCCGACCGCGAGGGACCCAGCGGAGGGCACGTGGTGAGTTAACCCCCCTTTCAGGACTCTCACGAGACTGGCGCCTCGGGCCACCATGCAACAGCTTCACTTCTAACACCCACTCGTGCCGCCTGTACCTGTGACTGAAAGCCCAGGAAAACTGCAAACCACCTAAGAAGGTGGCCTTCAGGGTCTTCAGATGGCCTCCACCCTACAGAGATCAAAACTGGCATCGCGGGCCAGTCTACGCGACAAACACACACGGGTGGACCCGCTCACCAAGAAGGGGCTTGTGCTCCACGCCAGGGGCCTGGGCTCACACACGTGTTCCAGTTTTGCAAGATGAGCTTAGGGAGAAGGTCTCATTTTTTATTATTTCCCGTCTTAGCTCACTTTTCCTAACCGACCACCTATGATTCCCCAACAGATCAAATAAACAAGCAGCTGCTAAAAATGAGGTAGAAGGAAAAAACAAGCGACTTTGGAGCAGCGGCAGCACAGGGCCGTGAAGCAGGCAGGGCGGCAGCTCGGGGCGCCCACACACGGGGAACACGCCTTCACCACGGATGACCACGTCCTCCCCAAGAGGGACGACACAGGCTCCCAGCTACCGCTCTCAGACGGGCCGGCAGCCCACTCTGCTCTCTCACTTGCCTGGGTTTTCTATTCAAGTACAACTCACGCCACATTTACAGCCACAAGAAACGCTCCTTGAACTGTTTAAGTAGCTCACATTCGCTCCTCGTGGAAGGTTTGCTACGTGGGAAACCCAAAGTCGGACACGGAAAAGCTGCTGGGGTGACACCGTCAACCAACACAGGGAAGTCCCCGCTGAGGAGGCACGCACCGCCAGGACGCTCCGAGAGGGGCCAGCACGCCTGCACCTGTCAGCGGGGCGGGTGACGCCGTCAACCAACACAGGGAAGTCCCCGCTGAGGGGGGCACGCACCGCCAGGACACTCCGAGAGGGGCCAGCACGCCCGCACCCGTCAGCGGGGCGGGGAGGCCCAGGAGGCCAGGCCCGAGGGGCTGGCTCAACTGTCAGCGGGGCGGGGAGGCCCAGGAGGCCAGGCCCGAGGGGTTGGCTCTCCTGTCTCTGGGGCAGGGAGGCCCAGGAGGCCAGGCCCGAGGGGTTGGCTCAACTGTCAGTGGGGCAGGGAAGCCCGGGAGGCCTGCCTGAGGGGCCAGCAGGCCCTCACCTGTCTCTGGGGCAAGGAGGCCCAGGAGGCCGGCCTGAGGGGTCAGCAGGCCCTCTCCTGTCTCCGGGGCGGGGAGGCCCAGCAGGCCGGCCTGAGGGGCTGGCTCTCCTGTCTCCTGCCGTCTCTGGCCTGCAGGCAGAGGCCCCTTGAGGTCTCTCCAGTGCTGCTCCCCAGCCCCAGCCCAGGCCCCCGGCAGCACGCACCTGGTGGACAGGACCTGGGACACGAGTGTTGGAGGCACTGTGTTTGCGAGCCCAGCAGATGGATGGGGTTCGCTGTGTCAAACCAGAATCCCCTTTATAACTGGATCCTGTGAAAACAGGAGTCCGACAGACAAAGTCCTGAGGCAAACGACAGAGGCTGAGAGAAAGAAGACCAGCTTCGAATTGAACCCTCAGAGCCACACATGTCGCGTCAGCTCAGAGCCTAGACGGGCCACGGCCAGGGCGCCCCAGCAGTCCGCCCCCGCCAGGCCCTCGGTGCTGACCGACGCTGGCGGCAGGCGGCCGTCTGACGGAGGGGCCCGGGGAAGTCCCACCTCTACCTGGGCCAAGGCAGCACCACCCCCAGAGGCCCGGCCCTCAAGCAGGGAGTGACCCCAGGGCTGTGCCCCCAGCCCAGCCTCGCCTAACAAACACACGAAACCGCAGAAAGAGGAGCCAGGCTTGGCATCTGAGCAAGAGCCGTCCGCTCGTTCCATGCTGGAGAAAAGCGAGACTCGTTCAATAGCAGAGAGAACAGCTTTGACAAGGTGACTGTGTGCGGGGATCAGCCCCGGGGTCACACTGTGCCAGGCGGGGTCCCCCGAGCCCTGGGGACGCCCCCAGCCCAGGGCCGGGGCCGGGCGGCGCCCGACGGTCAGGACGCGGGCAGCACCGGTGTGTCACCGGGCGCTCGGGGCCGGCTCGTCACCAAGCCACGACCTTCTACTGTCCACACCATCTCGGGTTTTCTCCCATTTTATCTCGTGTGGAAAAGTTAACTCAGACACCAAAACCTGTCGTAAGACCAAGCACGGCAGTGCTGCCTCGGTGCTCAGCGCAGCGGGCTGGGTGTTCTCACTCAGGCCTCGGGCGGGAAGGAAAGGGCCGCCCAGCACCTGGGCAGCTCAGCCCGGCGAGGCCTGGGGACCAAGCAGGTGCCCGCCGCCCCGGCCGCTGGAAAGCGGCACGCGTAGGACGGGTGTTTTAGACAAGCTTGCTAAACCAGACCTGGGAGCTCAGGCTCCGCAGTTTCTTTGGGTTTCCTGCCCTCGATAGCACGATCCAGGGACGCTACCATAAACTCAGAACACCACGCGCAACCACAGAGCAGCTACGACCACGACTCACAGGCCAGCTCAGGGCTGAGCTGGGCTCTCCCGCCAGCACAAGGCCACCCCGGCTCCCACAGCCGAGGGAGAGGGAGGCACGCGAGAGTCCTGGAGCACCTGTGTAAAAGCAGGCCTGTGACTCCACACAGCGACCGCCCCTGCTCATTACAGACCTGTGTGACACTGGATGAGGACGAGGACGGGTCCTCCCGGGGGGACGGCGGCCCTGCACCCTCCTCCCCTGAAAGTTGAGGGCTGTCGTGGGCTCTTCGATGGCCCTCTGGCCAATTCCAGAATAGCTAGAGCCACAGCGCAGGCTCTCTATAACCACAGTCTTCCAGAGGCCAAGGACTCCCAGTCGCTCCTGGGCCACAGACTGGAGGGGGGGACAGCCCAGGCAGGGGCACGTGGGCACCACACGCTCAGCACACACACACGTGCACATGTGTGTACACACACACACCCAGCACACATGCACACATGTGAACACACATGCTCGGCACACATATACACACTCATGTGTGCACACAATAATCACACACGCATCCAGCACACGTGCACACATACCAAACATGTTAAGGTACTCACATGCTTGGCACACACATGTGCACATGCACACACACCCAGTGGGCACGTAAGTACACACACTTTTAACACACATGTATACACATCCCACACACATGTGTACACACAGCACACACCCAGCACACACACGTGACACACATGCTCGGCACACACATTTACACATATGCTCAGCACGCATGCACACACCCAACATGCACACACACTGTACACATGCTCAGCAGACATGTGCACACGTAACACTCGGCACACACATGCACACATCACACATGCACCCGTGTGACACACAGTGCACACATGCTCACACGCTCACATGTACACATGCTCAGCACACACGTGTACACACTCACACACCTGCACACACTCAGTACACATCAGACCCCGTCCCCCTGTACGTCACACAACTGCAGCGTTCAGTGCAAGATGTTTCTGATGGTGACAGTTGCCACTGTCATATGGAAACCCGTGCCTACATTTCCGCCCAGGAGCGTCCCGCACGCTGAAAACCCCCCGATCAGGATCTTCTCACCAGACCCAAGGCACAAAATAAAACCCGCAGACACCCAGTTCCGTAAATCAAAAACCAATGAACCACGTGTTCACTCACCAGGGCAACAGGTTCCCATGGGGGAGGGAACAGGCACCCCTGGACGGCGCCCCCAATGCCACAGTCTCCCCGCCGCAGGCCTCACTGACCTGGGGGTCTCACTGCAAGATTCCTGGAACTACCCCACGTGCACACGAAAGACAGCCCCCAAGCTCTAAGGCGAGTCCCACAAACCAGGGCCGAGGGCCTGGGGGCAATGACGGGCCGGTGAGTGAAGGACGGCGCTAAGACCCACTTTTCAAAGGAAACATGCAGCGAACCCCGAGGCGTCGGGCTTTGTCCCCTACCACAGGAAGGTTAAACTCAGGGATAACAGTGTCCCGTCTGCGTGTCTCTGTAAACAACAGAGACTCACACCTCTCTGAGCACTAGAAACAGCAGCCCCAGGACAGGCTCAAGCCTTGAGCTCAGAGCTCAAGCACGGCCCCCACCTCACCCTCCAGGTTCAGGGGAATAGCACGCTTCTTCCTTGACTCGGGCCCACCCTGCCCGCCACCACTCCTGCAGGCCCCACAGCCCCAGCGAGGCTGACGGAGCACAGGGCCCGCAGTTCGGAGGTGCAGGGTTCTGAGCCCGATGCCTGGAACAGGGCGGGGAGCATCTCCAGCTCGCCGGGGAGACCTGCCCGCCCAGTGGGGAGGCCCAACGCCACCCCTCCCCAGCCCCTCAACCTCCTCCACTGGGACCCCCAGCATCAACTCCAGCCCCCCAGGCCCCAACAGCCCCCACGGCGCCCCCAGAGTTCTGCCCCCATGCCCTGGCATCCCAGCCCACCCACTTCACCTTGAGGGGCTTCGACTTACATCTGAGACCACAGTGAGGCCCTGTGACCTAAGTCAACACTGGCTGCAGAGTCATCTTCCCAGACTCAAACGTCACACGCGCCTTAGACACAGTCAGCAGGAGAGGGGCCAAGCCTCCATCTGCCGACAACCAGCCCGGCTGAGACCTGGCTCCAGCACACCGGACAGCTCAGCTCAGCACAGGCACAGCCACCTCACCTGCACCCCACTCTCAGCCCGGCATCATCTACTCCACAGGCACCTCCCTACCCCACGGCAGATGGGCCGTGTCACTCCATCCACCACCGGGCTGCGCTCCGTGAGGCTGCATCTCCAGGAGGGACGGAGGACAAGGTCGCTGGGCAGCGCTTCTCCTGCAGCCGAGCGGGGCAACAACCATCTGCCCTGATACCCTCCAGGTGCCTCGGAGGAGTCAGAACCCTCGGGGGTTCACATAGCAAGGCAGGCAAGCCAGGCCCCCGCCCGGCCTTCATCCTGGGGCAAACAGAGCAGAGGACCGCGTGGAACCGTGGACTCTCAGAGATGATAAGTCACCCCCACGGCACACGCAGGTCACGACATTCACTACAGACACGCCACCTGGGATGCGGGGCTCACCCCCACGAAAGGGCTCTGAGTGTGCTATTCTGGTCCCACAGATACGGATACACTGTGCCTCGGGCTGTATTTCCAACTCCGTGCAACTGATGAGTAAATAAGTAAACAGCCTCTCTTCCCTGACATTCACAGAACAGCAAAGTTCTGAGAAACACCGACAGAGCTGGGGTTTCAGGGAATTTAACTGATGCTACCAAGGGTAGGACGGAGCGCCACGGCCCATGAAGTCAGCTCCGCGTGGAGGCCTAAAAGCCTGTTTCTTGCAAAATGCGAAAAAGTTTACTCACGATATTCTATGGGTTCATGACAAATGTAAACAAAGCAGATTGTTCACATTTGTTTATCACCACATTTCATTTTTTTCTGAGAAAAACAGTTGCCAAGCCCAGTGCTGAGCGTTTTCACGGCTGGAAGCTGAACTAATTCCCAGCAGGCACACAGAGCAGGTGCTCAGGGAGGCTCCGCCAGCCCAGTGCCTCCGCAGGCGGGGTCCTCCCACAAAGCCCCGACCGATTCACAAGCAACCAGCCTCCAAGAGACCAAGGAACGCGGCGGTGAGCAGCCTCGAGACGCAGCTTGCCGCAGCTCAGGCCTGCATGGCCCAGGCGGAGGCCAGCATCGCTCAGGCCGCGTGCAGCACCACCGGCTGTCCCCACCTCCTCACCTTTACTTTGTCTCTTTGCTTGAAAGGTCTGAACACCAACACGCCCGCAGTTTATGGGTGGTCATTCTGAAACAAGGTGGGGAGTGACCGAGAACGCAGTGCTAGGCAGACATCAGTCCAGCACAGAGCAGACACACGTACTCACATCTTTTGCCATGTTACCAGATCCGTGAAATCGATGCTAGTAATGGTCACCCTCCAGAAAAGAAAAATGGTTTTCCTGGTAAAAAGGAGGAGAGAGGAGGGATGAGCCAGGCTGAAATGAGAAGTTGACACCACCACCATCCCCTCAGCATCACCACCCATCTAAGCGGCAGGAGTCCCTTCCTCTCCAAGCCCACACTCCGTCCCGGGGGTGCGGCCCAGAAACGCCCCCCACCCAGGGACTTTAAAGTCATCTCAGGCAGGGAAGCGTCCACGACCCGGCTGCCCGCCGGCCTCCCCGAGGCGCACAAAGACCCGGCGTGGATCAGCCTGGCACCGCGGCCCGAGCCCCCACCCGGAGCGGCCCCGCGCGCACGCGCTACCCCTAGACGCCCCCGGCCCACCCGCGACCACCGGCCAACCGGTAACTCTGACAGGTGGGCTTCCGGGGCCCCGGCCTCCGGCCTGTCACTAGGCCGCGGCCGCCTCCCGCGAGCGCGCCCCGCGCGCCGGAACCGGCAGTCGGCGGGCAGGTGGGGCCCGCGCCCCGGACCTCGGACCCCGGCCCCGCGCGCCCGGGCCCGCCCCGCCCCGACCCTGCCGGGCGCGGATGCGCGCGCCGCTCCGCCCGGAGGCTGCCCGCAGGCCCCGCCCGGGCCCCCGGCCCGCGCCCCCTCCGGGGGTCACCTGGGCGCCCAGGCGGCGGCCCCGGCGCGCGGGGACCAGGGCGGCGCACGCGGCGCGGGGCGGGGGCGGCGGGTCCGGGCGCCCGGCGCGCGCCCCTGGGGACCCCGGCCCGCCGCACCTGGCGGGCGGGCGGCGCGGGCAGCGGGCGCGCACCCGCGGGCGGCGGGCGGGGGGCGGCGGTCCCGGCGGCGCTCGGCCGGGGTCCCTGCCCTGCCGAGGCGCCGGGCGCGGGGCTCACCCTGCGAGCGTCGGGCGGCGTGACGTGCGCGGCGCGGTGACGTGGGCGGCGGCCCGACTCCCGCAGCGCGCCTGCGCGCCTTTTCGCGCCTTCGGCTCCCTCCTCCTCCTCCTTCTCCCCCTCCCCCTCCCCCTCCCCCTACCCCCCACTCTCCTCCCGCCCGGCGGCCCGCGCTCGGAGAAGATGAGCTGCTCGGGCGCGTGCCCGCGTGTGTGCACGCGTGCACGCGTGTGTGCGCGCGCCGGCTGGGGATGGAGAGGAGGGCCTGGTCCAGGACTCCGCGGTGCGCGTGCAGGGGAGCTGAGTCAGGGATGTGAGCACATGTGCGCACACGGGGGACAGGCATGGGTGCGCGCGTGCGTGTGTGTGCACCCTGGGGATAGGAAGTGGGACGTGTGCACCTGTGCGCACACAAGGACAGAGGCCTGGTGTGTGTGGATGTGCATGCACCTGGGGGTCACGGGCTGAGGGGGGTGGTGTATGCATTTCGTAGGCACTTGGGAAACAGTGGAAGGTGTGCAGATGAGTGTGTACACACACGGGAGCCAGGGATGGGGGTACACTGGAATGTGTGCACAGCCAGGAGTAGGGGATAGATGCAAGAGTGTGCACACAGAGGCCAGGAGTCAAGTGTGTTGTGGGTATGTGTGTGTGTGTGCATGCATGTGCAGATGCGGGGACTTGGAGGAGCGGGGTCGAGTAGCACACAGTGTGTGTACTCTCGGAGGAGAAAGGCAGGCTGGGATTGTGCCCGTAGGCGTGTTTGAGTGGGTGCATATGTGTGTGCACAGGAAGGAGAGGTCGGGTGTGTGCTCGTGCGGATGCTCGGAGGAGACAGTGTGTGCACGCGCAGCGCCCTGTCCGCCAGGTGCTCACCTGTTCCTGCCCAGCCCAAGGTCTCCATGCCCACGCCCGGCCTCTGCCCAGGTTCTGAGTCTTCTGGACGGAAGGGTGCGGGCCTGTTCCTCATCGCCAGGTGGCCTGGGCAGAGTGGAGTCTGAGCCCTGGAGACTTGACCCGCCCGGTTCACCATCAGCAGGGCCAGGGCAGGCGGGGCGTGCGGGCCGAGTCCAGAGTTCATGGGGCACAGAGGACTTGAGCGTGGATGCACCCTCAGGTGCTATCGCCTTACACGCCGCCTGGGACGGTTTCACAGTTTAACCACTTTCAACCTGCTTCTCTAGCAAGCCACTCCAGTCTTGAACTGTTAACCCTTAATTAGCATTGGTTTCTTGAAAAGCAGGAATCTTCCCATTCTTTCTACTGATCAGTACACTGCTCTTAGAGTAACAGGGATGATGAAAACAGGGTGGGAGGGGTGGGAAATAAAAGGCTTCGGAGGGACCGTTCTCTGTCCCTGCAGGCTGGACACCTCCGCTTCCCTGTGGAGAAACATGCATAGCTCCCCACTGGGAGGGCCGTGGTGCCTGGACCTCCCGCCCGTTCTTTCTCAGAAAGTCTGCGTTCCTCGCCCCGCAGCTTTTTCCCAGAAACTCCGTCTTTCTCACAGTGTTGGAGTCTTCACCCCCACGTAGCAGCCAGAAGCCCCTCCCTGGGGCTCAGGTGCACAGACGGACAAGCCTCTGGGTGAGGGCTGGGTGCTCGGAGAGAGGAGAAACACAGGATCAGAGTCCGAACCCAAGTCCTCTCCCCACAGAGTCCAGTCTTTGACCAGTATTTACAGGGGATAACCAGCTCTCATATTCAAAATCATTTCTGCACAGAAATCACTCGTGAAACACTCTGAGCTCGCAAGCGCTGCCGCAGCATTGAAACAAACCTCTGGTTTGCTCAGAACCTCTGCCTCTATAGTCAGTTACCCTACAGCACGCCTGTGCCTGTGTTGAAAAGTGACAACATAATTTTGGTTGAAGATCCAAATGTTTTTGGCCACATCTCGCCTTGAAACCACTAGGCTGGCAGAGATGTGACCTAGGCAGGTGATGACCCCACGCATGTTCCATCAGTCCTGTCTGCTTTGGGGAGTGTCCCAGAAGTTGGGGCTTTAGTGAGCCTTCCACCAGTGTTCAGTTGGTCCTCCTCCCTGGGGCTGCGCCGCCACTGTGTGGGATGGTGCTGCTCTGTGTTCCGTTAGAAGGCTGGCCCGTGCTTCCCAGGAGAATGCCCACCTGTCACAGCGCCCCCTTTCTTTGTGGGTTTGATACAAAGCCTTACCCCACCCCTATTAAACTCTCCTTTGAAGGAGAGAAAGTTTTCTAATCCCTTGAAAATCTGAATTCTAAGTCTGTTAAAATATCCAACTTGTCTTCTGCTCCCTCCTCCGTGACAGGTCTTTTCTCTGTTTTCCACCTTCTTGGGTGACCACGGCCACGGTGACATCAGGAGGTGGGGAGACAGGGAGCGGGGCAGAGGCTCAGAGACTCGGGCGGGGATTCTGCGTGTGCACAGGGGACGTTTGCTCTTTCTTTGACCAGATAGCAATAAAGGTGTCTTTGGAAAAATTTGTTTGCTTGCTTCTTTCTCCGTAACAGGAAATATAAGCGAATCAGGTGGCTTGTTGGCAAGCCTCAGGAAAAGCCCCTGGCCCCCCACAAAGAGGCCACCACTTCTGAGCCCCACCCACTACCTGGACACACCAAGGCAGCTGTGTTTCTCCCTCTTCCTTACTTCACGACTCTGTTTGAAAACTTCTGGCCAAAACCAAGCCGCCCTCCGGGAAAGATGGTCAAACCCTGGCCTTCCTGTGTCACTGTGCCTTTAACGTCGCTCTGTCTTAAACACCTTCACAACCACCTACAGACTGAAGTTGTAGTCCTTTGAAAAGCTCCCCTTGGACCTGACAAGTTCTAGAAGGTCATGGCATCCAAGCTGACTCAAATTTACTCAAAGAAATCCCTTTCATTCCTTTGCCCATGAACTCCACAATCCACCCAGCGTTCATCTGGGTGACCTGCCTATGCTCCTGTTAAGATGATATCCAGGTTGTTCTCCATGGACTCATACGTCAAGGCTCAGATTACTTCTCCAAGGTTGTCTGACTTCCCTTCATCTCAGCTTCATCGTAGCAGGTGGGCTGGAGGGCCTTTCTCTGAATCCACAAGGTAAGTGGACAGCAGCGGGGAAATGACCAGAGATGTTGAACATCCACCTCTCCTTGTGTTACTTTCTTCCTCAAAATAATCCAGCCAGGAGCCCACAGCATGGTTTTAGGAAACCTGACTTTGTGTAGAAGTTAATGTCTCTGGTCATTTCCCCGCTGCTGTCCACTCACTTGCTGATACAGAGAAGTGCCGTCTAGCCCACCTGCTACGATGAAGCAGAGACGCAGGGAAGTCAGATGACCTTGGATAAGTAATCTTAGCCTCTCTGATGCGCAAATCCCTTTAGCTGAGAAATAAATAGATAAAAATAGTTCTTTGCTAAAAAGACAAACCACAATTTCAAAGGCTTTGCTGTCCTGCATTCCTCACTCACCTAACATTTCTGAGCCATGAATATGTGCGGTTTAGTGTGCTGATGCAGATTAATAAGACAGGGTTGCTCAGACGGGACAGCCAGACTCCCGTACGACCAAATATGATGGGGACAAGGGTCCCTTCATGGCTGGAAACGGGAATTGTGGAAGCAGAGAGCCAGAACCATCATGGCTCCTGCAGGCAATCAGGGAAGGCTTCATAGCGAAGGTGACATTGAGATGGTCTGCGAGCAGCTGAGGGGTGTGTGTGCAAGTGTGCACACGTTAGGATTCGCGTGTTCCTGCAGAAAAGGACACATCTTGGGAAATGCCTGTGGCTGCTTACATCCATGTCTTAGGCAGGGCAGCTGCAATAAAACCCCACAGACTGGTGGCTCATAAACAACAGAAATTATTTCTGACAGTTATACAAGCTGGAAGTCCACGCTTAGGGTACCAGCCTGGGGGGTTCGGGTGAGAGCCGTCTTCCTGGCTCACAGACGGCTCCCGCCTCGTCCTACGCGCAAAGGCTGCTGCCCGGCCCTCCTAACAGGGCACTAACCCCGTTTGCAGGGCACTGCTCCCAGGACCTGATTCCCCCCAAAGGCCCCACCTCCGAATGGCACCTGCAGTGGAGGAGAAGTGATTCCCCCTCCACTCTAGGCTGCAGCCCCCATAAAAGACAGGTTAACGAGAGAAAAGCAGAAGCTGAAAGTGTGCACCTCATGAGGACGGGGCACACCAGGGAAAGTGGGGTGCTCTCAGAGCGGCTCAGAACTCAGGCTTAAGGACCGCCTTCAGCTGAAGACAGAGCGGCTGGGCGAGGGGGAACGCGGAAAGGAGAGAAGGGCGCCTGCGGTGACACCCGGTCCCCTACCTGAGGAGTGCCGCATGTGGTCTCCCTGCCGTCTCCTCCCAGGTGGACAGGGAGGCGCCTGCAGAGACTCCTGTAGGTGGTGGAGAGGGCGGCTGTGCTCTGGGCCGTGAGCCGCCCCACAGCAGGGGGGTCCTGCCGGTCACTCCAGCTGGGGGTGAGCTGTGAGTGGCGCACACTCAGACCATGAAGTCCTACTGGTTTGGTGGGGCCGCACCTGGCCGTGAGGGATGCTAGAAAATGCAGGCACGGTTCTGGGCCCTCTGTCTGCCCAAGCGCTTCCAGGTCTGTAAAGAAAGGGGCAGAGAGCTGATGTTCCGAGATGACTAGCAGTTTGTTCTGAGCAAGGAAGAGAGGACTTTCGTCTCCGAGACGTGAGCCCCACGTGGAGTGGGGAGAAGGGCTGAGCCTCCGGCGCCAGTGGAGAAGGGCTGCAGAGGCAGTGCCGGAGCGCGCGGCGTGGAGGCTGGAGGGGTTCTAGACGGCGCCCAGCGGGAAGGAGCCGCGGATGGGGGCCCCGGGGTCAGACCCGGACCTCATCCCGTGGGCCTCGCCCCACTCCAGCTCCTGCAGTGGCGCCCCTGGGCTCCCAGGGTGGCACGCAGCACCTGCCTCCCGCCGCTGATGACGAGGGCACATTTGCTGACCACCTAGAATTGCTTTGGACACCGGCAGCCTCCAGTGCGAAAGAGCCTGCGGCGGAGAGCGGGCGATGCAGCTGCCCGGGGAACAGCAGGGCAGCCCCAGGGCCCACGTCCACGGGCGCTGGGCGGAGACCCGGAAGGCGGGTGAGGGAGGGCTAAGCCGCTGGGCAGAGGACGGGGCTGGGCGGTCGCGCCGGCGTTTCTGACAGTTGCCTCGCAGGCCGCAGAGAAACGTGACAGAGACACGGGTGGACGTTCACGGCGCGAGGCCGCCGGGACTGCACTGGCCGGGCGGCGCGCACAGGCCGGGCGCTCTGGGGGTGTCTCCAGGCGCCGGCGGAGGACGCGTTCCCGGGAAGGATGACCCCGCTGCCTTCCCGGCTGGCCTCTCATCCCCACCCCGCCTCCGGGCCGTTCTGCCGTCCCTGGATTCGGCCACCGGGACGAGCTGCAGAGAGATGCGGGAGAGGTCGGCCCACGGGGTTCTCCTCCTCCCCAGCCAGCGGGCTGTGTGCGCATCCCTCTCTGCCCACCGCCCGTCCTCCGACCCAGGCCGGGGGACCCTCCCCCGGGTACTCGCCACCTGCCCCGCCCACACCCACCTCTGCAGACAGTGCGGTCAGATGGGCCTCTATTCCTGTCAGAACGCTGGCTGCTTCAACCTCCAAACATAAAAAGTGGTCACTAATGACACGGGTGGACAGACTCACGGACCAAGAAAGTATGTCTTTCAAACAGGAGGGGAGACAACAGCGTCAGGTGAAGAGCGGTCATTCAGCTCCGCAAGCAGATGATTGATATTTATCTGAGCATTTTCAATAAAGTAGAGCGGCAAAGCCCTGCCGAAGATCTGCTGAAGGGAGGCAAGGAGGAGGGCGTGGAAGGGCAGGCGAGGGAGGTTGGCAGGAACCCAGTGGTTTGGGGGCTCCAGCTGGGGGCTGGGGGGCACCGCTGGGGAGATGAAGACCTGAGGGGTTTTTGCAGGCTGAGAAGTCTCTGAAAGGAAAGAGATGAAGAAGAGAAAGGCACAGGACCCAGGGGAGGCAGAGAGCGCATCAGAGAGGGCAAGAGAGTCTGAACTAGAGACCCACATTCTAAAACTGGTGGGGGAGATGGGCATTTAGTTTTGTTTTGTTTTTTTTTTCATCCAATCTATGATATTTCTGGAGAAATATCTGGAGAAGGGAATGGCAACCCACTCCAGTACTCTTGCCTGGGAAATCCCATGGACGGAGGAGGTGGTGGGCTATACAGTCCATGGGGTCACAAAGAGAAGGGCACAACTAAGCAACTGAGTGTGATATTTCTCTAAATTTTCATCTATACCGTTCTAGACAGTCTCCTCATCCATTCTTTCCTCTCCCCACTCTAAACCCTCCAACACGACCGAGGTATAATTTTTTTCCATCTAGTTTTCCATTTTATGACTAGAAAACAAAGTCCATCAAGGCAACCTTGGTTTAAAATCTCGGTTTTGTATGCCATTGATGGGAGTGTTAGCTGGCGCAAATGCTCAGTAAAAAAAACTGGGCAAGATGATTGATCTTTAAAATGTCATGTGATACAACCAATGGTGAACTCACGACACTTCTCTCAAACCAGCCCCTCCCCACCCGGCTCCAGCTCACTCAGGAGAAGATCTGTGTCCACCCAGTTGTTCAGACTAGAGATGTAGACAGAACTCAAACACCTGACTCGTCCTCAGCAATTGAAACCAACTGCCAGCCTGAGCTATCTCGAGTTCTCCTGCTTTCCGCCCTGGCCAGCCGTCCTCTTCCTTATTGAGGGCTGGAGCAAACAATGCCCATCTCCTGTTCCTCCAGCCTTGACCTCCTCTCCCCTCTCTTCAGCAGCCAGAGTGATGTCTTAAAAATGGAAACTAGCTCAGGACTTCCCTGGCTTTCAGTGGTGGACTCCATGCTTCCACTGCAGCGGGTGCACGTCTGATCCCTGGTCAGGGAGCTAAGATCCGTATGCTGAGCCTTTCGGTCAAAAGACAGTAATGTGCTCGTCCTCTGCCTCCTGTTGGCCTTCTGTTCGGGTGTTCCATCCACTATCAAAAGAGGGACACTGAGGACCTCCATGGTCCTCAGTGGATAAGATCCACCTGCCAACACAGGGCTCCATCCCTGGTTCGGGAAGATCCGACATGCCGCAGAGCAACTAAGCCCACACACCACAACTACTGCAGCCCGAGCACATTAGACCTTGTGTTCCCCAACAAGAGAAGCCCGTGCAGTGAGAACCCCACATACCACAGCGAAGAACAGCCCCAACTCTACAGCTAAAGAAAGCTCAAGCAAAAGCAACAAAGCCCCAGGGTAAAACATGAGTAAAAATGAATTAAACTAAAACATCTTTTTTTTAACATAAATTTATTTATTTTAATTGGAGGTTAATTACTTTACAATATTGTATTGGTTTTGCCATACATCAACATGAATCTGCCACGGGTGTACATCCTGAACCCCCCTCCCTCCTCCCTCCCCATACCATCCCTCTGGGTCATCCCAGGGCACCAGCCCCAAGCAACCAGTATCCTGCATCGAACTTGGACTGGCAATTCGTTTCATATATGATATTACACATGTTTCAATGCCATTCTCCCAAATCATCCCACCCTCTCCCTCTTCCACAGAGTCCAAAAGACCGTTCTGTACATCTGTGTCGCTTTTGCTGTCTCGCATACAGGGTTATCACTACCATCTTTCTAAATTCCATATATATGCGTTAGTATACTGTATTGGTGTTTTTCTTTCTGGCTTACTTCACTCTGTATAATAGGCTCCAGTTTCATCCACCTCATTAGAACTGATTCAAATGTATTCTTTTTAATGGCTGAGTAATACTCCATTGTGTATATGTACCACTGCTTTCTTATCCATTCATCTGCTGATGGACATCTAGGTTGCTTCCATGTCCTGGCTCTTATAAACAGTGCTGTGATGAAAATTGGGGTACACATGTCTCTTTCAATTCTGGTTTCCTCAGTGTGTATGCCCAGCAGTGCTGGGTTTGCTGAGTCATAAGGCAGTTCTATTTCCAGTTTTTTAAGGAATCTCCACATTGTTCTCCATAGTGGCTGTATTAGTTTGCATTCCCACCAACAGTGTAAGACGGTTTCCTTTTCTCCACACCCTCTCCAGCATTTATTGCTTGTAGACTTTTGGATTGCAGCCATTCTGACTGGTGTGAAATGGTACCTCATTGTGGTTTTGATTTGCATTTCTCTGATAATGAGTGATGTTGAGCATCTTTTCATGTGTTTGTTAGCCATCTGTATGTCTTCTTTGGAGAAATGTCTATTTAATTCTTTGGCCCGTTTTTTGATTGGGTCATTTATTTTTCTGGAATTGAGCTGTAGGAGTTGCTTGTATATTTTTGAGATTAGTTGTTTGTCGGTTGCTTCATTTGCTATTATTTTCTCCCATTCTGAAGGCTGTCTTTTCACCTTGCTTATACTTTCCTTTGTGGTGCAGAAGCTTTTAAGTTTAATTAGGTCCCATTTGTTTATTTTTGCTTTTATTTCCAATATTCTGGGAGGTGGGTCATAGAGGATCCTGCTGTGATTTATGTCAGAGAGTGTTTTGCCTATGTTCTCCTCTAGAAGTTTTATAGTTTCTGGTCTTATGTATAGATCTTTAATCCATTTTGAGTTTATTTTTGTGTATGGTGTTAGAAAGTGTTCTAGTTTCATTCTTTTACAAGTGGTTGACCAGTTTTCCCAGCACCACTTGTTAAAGAGATTATCTTTAATCCAATGTATATTATTGCCTCCTTTGTCAAAGATAAGGTGTCCATAGGTGCGTGGACTTATCTCTGGGTTTTCTATTTTGTTCCATTGATCTATATTTCTGTCTTTGTGCCAGTACCATACTGTCTTGATGACTGTGGCTTTGTAGTAGAGCCTGAAGTCAGGCAGGTTGATTCCTCCGGTTCCATTCTTCTTTCTCAAGATGGCTTTGGCTATTTGAGGTTTTTTGTATTTCCATACAAATTGTGAAATTATTTGTTCTAGCTCTGTGAAAAATACCGTTGGTAGCTTGATAGGGATTGCATTGAATCTATAGATTGCTTTGGGTAGTATACTCATTTTCACTATATTGATTCTTCCAATCCATGAACATGGTATATTTCTCCATCTATTAGTGTCCTCTTTGATTTCCTTCACCAGTGTTTTATAGTTCTCTATATATAGGTCTTTAGTTTCTTTAGGTAGATATATTCCTAAGTATTTTATTCTTTTCATTGCAATGGTGAATGGAATTGTTTCCTTAATTTCTCTTTCTATTTTATCATTATTTGTGTATAGGAATGCAAGGGATTTCTGTGTGTTGATTTTATATCCTGCAACTTTACTATATTCATTGATTAGCTCTAGTAATTTTCTGGTGGAGTCTAGGGTTTTCTATGTATAGGATCATGTCATCTGTAAACAGTGAGAGTTTTACTTCTTCTTTTCCAATTTGGATTCCTTTTATTTCTTTTTCTGCTCTGATTGCTGTGGCCAAAACTTCCAAAACTATGTTGAATAGTAGTGGTGAAAGTGGGCACCCTTGTCTTGTTCCTGACTTTAGGGGAAATGCTTTCAATTTTTCACCATTGAGGATAATGTTTGCTGTGGGTTTGTCATATACAGCTTTTATTATGTTGAGGTATGTTCCTTCTATTCCTGCTTTCTGGAGAGTTTTTATCATAAATGGATGTTGAATTTTGTCAAAGGTTTTCTCTGCATCTATTGAGATAATCATATGGCTTTTATTTTTCAATTTGTTAATGTGGTGTATTACACTGATTGATTTGCAGATATTGAGGAATCCTTGCATCCCTGGGATAAAGCCCACACGGTCATGATGTATGATCTTTTTAATGTGTTGTTGGATTCTGATTGCTAGAATTTTGTTAAGGACTTTTGCATCTATGTTCATCAGTGATATTGGCCTGTAGTTTTCTTTTTTGTGTGGCATCTTTGTCAGGTTTTGGTATTAGGGTGATGGTGGCCTCATAGAATGAGTTTGGAAGTTTACCTTCCTCTGCAATTTTTTGGAAGAGTTTGAGCAGGATAGGTGTTAGCTCTTCTCTAAATTTTTGGTAGAATTCAGCTGTGAAGCCGTCTGGACCTGGGCTTTTGTTTGCTGGAAGATTTTTGATTACAGTTTCAATTTCCGTGCTTGTGATGGGTCTGTTAAGATTTTCTATTTCTTCCTGGTCCAGTTTTGGAAAGTTGTACTTTTCTAAGAATTGTCCATTCCTTCCACGTTGTCCATTTTATTGGCATATAATTGCTGATAGTAGTCTCTTATGATCCTTTGTATTTCTGTGTTGTCTGTTGTGATCTCTCCATTTTCATTTCTAATTTTATTGATTTGAGTTTTCTCCCTTTGTTTCCTGATCAGTCTGGCTAATGGTTTGTCAATTTTATTTATCCCTTTAAAGAACCAGCTTTTGGCTTTGTTGATTTTTGCTATGGTCTCTTCTGTTTCTTTTGCATTTATTTCTGCCCTAAGTTTTAAGATTTCTTCCCTTTTACTAACCCTGGGGTTCTTCATTTCTTCCTTTTCTAGTTGCTTTCGGTGTAGAGTTAGGTTATTTGACTTTTTTCTTGTTTCTTGAGGTATGCCTGTATTGCTATGAACTTTCCCCTTAGCACTACTTTTACAGTGTCCCACAGGTTTTGGGTTGTTGTGTTTTCATTTTCATTCATTTCTATGCATATTTTGATTTCTTTTTTGATTTCTTCTGTGATTTGTTGGTTATTCAGCAGCGTGTTGTTCAGCCTCCATATGTTGGAATTTTTAACAGTTTTTCTCCTGTAATTGAGATCTAATCTTATTGCATTGTGGTCAGAAAAGATGCTTGGAATGATTTCAATTTTTTTGAATTTACCAAGGCTAGATTTATGGCCCAGGATGTGATCTATCCTAGAGAAGTTTCCGTGTGCGCTTGAGAAAAAGGTGAAATTCATTGTTTTGGGGGTGAAATGTCCTATAGATATCAATTAGGTCTAACTGGTCTATTGTATCATTTAAAGTTTGTGTTTCCATGTTAATTTTCTGTTTATTTGATCTATCCATAGGTGTGAGTGGGGTATTAAAGTCTCCCACTATTATTGTGTTATTGTTAATTTCCACTTTCATACTTGTTAGCATTTGTCTTACATATTGTGGTGCTCCTGTGTTGGGTGCATATACATTTATAATTGTTATATCTTCTTCTTGGATTGATCCTTTGATCATTATGTAGTGTCCTTGTCTCTTTTCACAGCCTTTGTTTTAAAATTTATTTTATCTCATATGAGTATTGCTACTCCTGCTTTCTTTTGGTCTCTATTTGCATGGAATATCTTTTTCCAGCCCTTCACTTTCAGTCTGTATGTGTCCCCTGTTTTGGGGTGGGTCTCTTGTAGACAACATATATAGGGATCTTGTTTTTGTATCCATTCAGCCAGACTTTGTCTTTTGGTTGGGGCATTCAACTCATTTACATTTAAGGTAATTATTGATAAGTATGATCCCGTTACCATTTACTTTATTGTTTTGGATTCGAGTTTATATGAGTATTTGTGTTTCCTATCTAGAGACTCTCCTTTAGCATTTGTTGGAGAGCTGGTTTGGTGGTGCTGAAACATCTTTTTAAAAAGAAAAGTGGGACATTGAAGTCTCTTATGACAAACCTAGATAGCATATTAAAAAGTGGAGACATTAGACAGAGGAGCCTGGCAGGTTGCCGTCGTGTCTGACTCTTTGCAACCCCATGACCACAGCATGCCAGGGCCCCCTGTCCATCACCAACTCCTGGAGTTTAATCAAACTCATGTCCATTGAGTCAGTGATGCCATCCAACCATCTCATCCTCTGTCTTCCCCTTCTCTCCCCACCTTCAATCTTTCCCAGCATCAGGGTCTTTTCAAATAAATCAGTTCTTCATATCGGGTGGCCAAGGGTTGGAGTTTCAGCTTCAAGATCAGTCCTTCCAATGAATATTCAGGACTGATTTCCTTTAGGATGGACTGGTTGGATCTCCTTGCAGTCCAAGGGACTCTCAAGAGTCTTCTCCAACACCACAGTTCAAAAGCATCAATTCTTCGACACTCACCTCTCTTTATGGTCCAACTCTCACATCCATACATGACCACTGGAAAAACCACAGCCTTGATTAGATGGACCTTTGTTGGCAAAGTAGCGTCTCTGCTTTTTAATATGCTATCTAGGTTGGTCATGTCTTTTCTTCCAAGCAGTAAGCATCTTTTAATTTCATGGCTGCAGTCATCATCTACAGTGATTTTGGAGCCCCCCAAATAAAGTCAGCCACTGTTTCCACTGTTTCTCCATCTATTTGCCATGAAGTGATGGGACCGGATGCCATGATCTTTGTTTTATGAATGTTGAGCTTTAAGCAAACTTCTTCACTCTCCTCTTTCACTTTCATCAAGAGGCTTTTTAGTTCCTCTTCACTTTCTGCCATAAGGGTGGTGTCATCTACATATCTGAGGTTATTGATATTTTTCCTGGAAATCTTGATTCCAGCTTGTGCTTCATCCAGCCCAGAGTTTCTCATGATGTACTCTGCAAATAAGCAGGGTGATAATATACAGCCTTGACATATTCCTTTTCCTATTTGGAACCAGTCTGTTGTTCCATGTCCAGTTCTAATTGTTGCTTCCTGACCTGCATACAGATTTCTCAAGAGGGAGGTCAGGTGGTCTGGTATTCCCATCTCTTTCAGAATTTTCCACAGTATTTGAAATGATCCACACAGTCAGAGGCTTTGGCATAGTCAATAAAGCAGAAGTAAATGATTTTCTGGAACTCTCTTGCTTTTTCAATGATCCAGTGGATTTTGGCAACTTGATCTGTGGTTCCTCTGCCTATTTTATAATCTTTCTATAACCTTTTCTTGAACATCTGGAAGTTCACGGTTCACGTATTTCTGAAGCCTGGCTTGGAGAATTTTGAGCATTACTTTACTAGTGTGTGAGGTGAGTGCAATTGTGTGGTAGTTTGAGCATTCTTTGGCATTACCTTTCTTTGGGATTGGAATGAAAACTGACCTTTTCCAGTCCTGTGGCCACTGCTGAGTTTTCCAAATTTGCTGGCATATTGAGTGTAGCCCTTTCATAGCATCATCTTTTAGAATTTGAAATAGCTCAACTGGAATTCCATCACTCCACTAGCTTTGTTCGTAGTGAAATGTTCCTAAGGCCCACTTGACTTCACATTCCAGGATGTCTGGCTCTAGGTGAGTGATCACACCATCATGATTATCTGGGTCATGAAGATCTTTTTTGTACAGTTCTTCTATGTAGTCTTGCCACCTCTTCTTAATATCTTCTGCTTCTGTTAGGTCCATACCATTTCTGTCCTTTATTGAGTCCATCCTTGCATGAAATGTTTCCTTGGTATCTCTAATTTTCTTTAATAGACCTCTAGTCTTTTCTAGGTTGAAGTTCATGGGGTCACAAAGAGTTGGATGGACACAACTTAGCAATTGAACAACTGCCCCCCATGGCTTCTAGTGAAAAATTGGCTATTAATTTTACTGAGCATCCTTTGTAAGTGATAAGTCACACCTCATTGCCTTCACAATTCTCAGTCTTTGTCCTTTGAGTTTGATTATAAAGTGTTTCAGTGTGGCTCTCTGAGTTTATCATATTTGACTTCACTGAGTTTCCAGGATTTGTATGTTCCTATTTTTCATCAACTTAGATACCATTTACTCCAGGAATACAGAGGTAGTTCAACATAAGAAAATAAATGTATCACACCACTAGAACACACACACACACAGACACACACACTCACACATACACACAGACACACACACACACATAGACACACACACAGACACACACACACAGACACTCACACACACTCACAGACACACACACTCACACACACACACATACACAGACACACACACACTCACACACTCACACACACAGACACACATACACAGACACACACACTCACACATACACACAGACACACACACACAGACACACATGCACAGACACACACACACACACACTCACACACACACACACCTCTCATATATTCACATGCTCTGAGCTGCACAGTGGACTCCAGTCTGTGCTTTCTCTACTGAGGGCCTTGGTGTGGGGCCTTTGCTGTTCGCCTACATATCCTTGCAGACTGTCCCAGAGGGAGGGCTACGTTAGCGCTCACGGCACACCAGTGCCCTCAACAAGGTAAAAACCTCTCTCCCCCGGGTGAGAGTCTGGTCAGGCTGCTGAGGGCTGCTGTGAGCTGCATGGTCGTACCTCCTCTGACCCCAGTGCCCACCGCTCCCGGGGACCCCGTAGTTATGGTCGCTGTTTCACTGACAACGTGGTGCTGGTTCCCGGTGCCTGACACCGTGGCCTGACGCTTGTATACATTACAGATTGATCACAACTGTAAGTCTAGTTACAACCTGTCAGAGACACTAGTTCTTGACTATATTCCCCTCGTACATTTCACTGTGACTCGTTTGTTTCATAACAGGAAGTTTGTTTCTCTTAGCTTCCCTCACTTCACTCATTCCCTCGTACTCCTCCCCTCTGGCAACCTGTTTGTTCTCTGTATTTTTCTATTTTGTTGTGTTGTTCATTTTTAAGTTCACATACAAGTGAAATCATATAGTATTTGTCTTTCTCTGACGTATTTCCCTCCCTCTACCCTCTAGTTCCATCTATGTTCTCACAAATGGCAAGGGTCTTTGTTTTTATTTTTTATGGCTGAGTAGCATTCCACTGTATATAAAAACACCATACCTTTTTTATCTACCCTTGGACACTTAGGTTGTTTCCGTATCTTGGCTATCGTCAATAATGCCACAATGAACACAGAGGTGCGTGTATGTTTTTGACTTCGTGTTTTGTAGAGTAGAATTTGAGATTCTCTTGTCTCCCGAGGTAAGCTTCTATCACTGTGAACTTCCCTTTCAGAACCACCTTGCTGCGTCCCGTGGATTTTAGGACCATTGTCTCGTTTTCACCCACCTCGGGTACTCTCCCCCCTTCGGTGACCTGTTTGCCATTTAGCAGCATCGGTTAGCTTCCACGTGCTTGTGTTTTTGCAGTTCTCATTCTCAGCTGATTTCTAGTCTCATACTGTTGTGGTTGGAAAAGATGCTTGATAGGATTTCACTTTTATTAAATTTAGGGAAACTTGTTTTGTGGCCGAGCATGTGCTCTGTCCTGCAGAAAATCTGATTTGTCTGTAACATTTCATTTCTCCTTCAAACTGAGTAACAGCCTTACTAAGTAGAGTATTCTGAGTTGTATGTCTTTTCTTTTCACTTAAAGTATATCATGCCACTTCCTTCTGGCCTGAAGTTTCTGCTGGGGCGTGCACAGGCCCAGAGGAAATGGTGATGGGTCAAGGCTTGCTTCTGGGAGGCAGGTGGTCTGCAGTTCCACGCGCAGGGGTTAGCAGGGCTCTGGGCCTGCTTGAGTCTACACGGGAAAGGGAGCATGAGGACAGGGGTTGAGAGACGGGGTTGAGTTTGTGAGTTTGCGATGGGGTAGCCTGGAGCAGGCTTATGGATGCTAAGGACAGAGAGAGGCGAGGGTGAAGACACTGCTGAGTAAAAGGTGAGGAGGCCACGTCCCAGGGCCAGAGCAGGGTGGGCCCAGGCCGGTGCCGTCCTCATGACTCTGGGCAGTGCTAAGGGTCCAGGCCTCTCCAAGCACAGGGCTTTTCCAACAGCATTTCCTCTTCACAGAGGGCACGTCTATTAATTACTTCAGTGTCAGAGTGGTATTAACTCCACATTTGAGGGAACACTTGCTGCCCGCACATCAGATAGGTTTCACGTGGTCTTACGAGCTCCTGGCTCTGCCGTGGGTGCTGGAGACGCGAGAGCAGAGAGGACGCAGGCTGGAGGCAGAGGCACATGGACAAGGTGCAGCGCAGCAGGGCCGGGCTCCCCGGGCAACCCCGAACCCCCAGTGTCCACGTGCCCAAGGGTCGGAGGCCATGGCACCATCTGGAACGGTTTAGAAACGAGCAAAACCAATGCTGGTTTCTAAAAATAAGCACATTCACGTCATTTCTCCATGGATTTACTTCACACTAGTTCAGTTTACTTCATCTTAATGTTTTAGTTTATATTACTGTAACTCCTAATTTATGTCTGTGATCCATAATCACCCTTCACGTGTCTCCCTCTATGCCAAGGGTTCTGGTCAAATTGTTGGGCTCTTAAGGCCTGTATTTATAGAAACTCTCCACTTAGGCACCCCTTCAGGAAAGCTTTGTAAGGATCAGATCTTAGCTGCATGGTTTTCTAAAATGGGGCACATAATCACCAATATACACTTTGAGAATTAAAGTCAGAACTTAGCCTTCACAGATAGCTATGCATCTATCCGATCTCTCAAATAGTGAGGTAACAGGGGACACATCTTTATTTTAAAAAATCAACGAAGATGAGCTCAACATAAAAATCTAATGAAATCAATAAATTTCAATTATTTATATTTTGGTCATAAATGATCTTTATTAAGAATGCATAGTCTCATGATTCAAAACAAAATACTTTAAAGAAATGGTATTTCTAATACAAATTGACACGAGAGTGTTTTAAAATTGTAATAAAAAACAAACAGACATGTAAAAGACCTTTGTCTCTAGAAAACACAGACTTTAAGTATTAAAAGTAACTTTCCAAACTGTCAGAATTAAAAGCTCACATCACAGAAACGTTTAATAAGTACTGACCAACAGATTACAACAAAAAGTTGTTCAATAAATAAAAAAGCCTCCTTAACTTTTTCCTTACCAAGAAAACACACAAAGTGATGGAGTAACAACATGAAGTTAACAGTAATTTCAGGAGAAAAGGCACATCCAGGCACAACCGCCAAGTCAGCGTTACACGGAGGCAGCCTCCCCAGACTCTCCAGTGCGGGCACAGCAGGTCCAGGAGCGGTGAGAGCTCCGCCGGTCACCTGGCCGGGGTCCTCAGAGGCTGGACCGCCTCTCTGGCCGGGGCGCGCACCGGGCGACGGCAGCGCGCCAGAGCAGCGGGGCGAGGAGGAGGCTGAGCGTGGTCACGCTCAGGATGAGCAGGTACACCTGCGGGGGCGGGGCATCAGCGGGGGGGAGGGGCTTCCTGTGGTGGGGGCGGGGCACCAGTGGGTGGGCGGGGCTTCCCGCAGCAGGGGTGGGGCCATGGAGGGCCCGGGACCTCGACCTGCACCCCCAACCCCCGACCCCCAGCCCCGGGGCAGACTCACCTCTCGGGAGATGACTCGGGCTCTGCGTGCCCGGCTCCCCAGGACCAGTGCGAACTCGCTGACCTGGGCCAGCCCAGCGGCCACGATCCACTTGACGTACTGGCTTGTCTTGGGCAGGAGCAGGGACAGGACCAGGGCTGCCAAGACGAACTGCCGGGGAGGTGGGTCATGCAGCCCACCAGAGCGGCCCGCTCGGCCCCACCACAGCCCACCAGAGCGGCCCGCTCGGCCCCCACCACAGTGCCACACGAGAGGACACTGGACCACCCCCACCCCGGGGAGACCAGGCCTGCTGCCCAGGAGTATGGAGCAGTGGTCAGGATGCAACTGTCCTCTTAACACACTGTGGGTGAGGCCTGGGCAAAGCAGCCTGGGGGTGTGTGGCTCCTTCACTGTAAACCCCTCCTCCGCCCTCCGCACCCGGGTCGCATGTTAACACAGGCACTTCAAGAGTCTGAAGCCACAAAGGATACAAGTGGGAAGTGGCAAGATAGTTCTCCAGGGCCGTTAAAATGCACGTTTGGTACAAGACTGGGGTTTGTGTTTATACTCCAGACAAGACAAAACACAGAGTGAGGGCCCCTGGACGGTCCAGAGCTTCTCACTCCCAGCTTCTAAGACCCCATTTTCAACAGAGTCTGAGATGGAGCCTCACCCTGACCCAAGAAGCCCGAGCTGTCCCAGCGGCGCGGGGTGAAGGAGGGGAGGCAGGGGTCACACAGGCAGGAAGCGGCGGGCGGGGTGTTGGGTAAACCAAAGACAGAGTGGACCTCACAAGCACGACCGTACCTTCATGACCACCACCGAGAGCGTGAGGACCAGCAGGACGGTGAGCTCGTAGAGCACGAAGGTGGGGAACACGTGAAGGCCTGCAGGGACAGGGCGGGTGACCCTCCAAGGCCAGGCGGTCAGACTCCCTGCACCTCTGCGTCCAAGACAGGAAGGGACAGGGGGTCTCCCCACCCATCCCACCCAGAGCCCCGCGCGGCAGGCCTGGCCTTCAGGAACCAGGACCAAACCAGGAGCCCATTTACACAGCCACGCACTCGACGTCTCTGGGGCTGATCAGGCCCACCAAGCAGTGCCCGGCGTGAGTGAGGGGCCAGGCTGATTCCCCCACCCCACGGGTGTTCCCAGGGCAGCAGCCTGAACACCAGTTTGGGCTTTTTGTATTAAAATCAGAAATCCCCCCACACTTGGTGTGGATGCGCTGATGTGGACCTGCCACCCTGCTAAGCAGGGGCCACGCAGGACCACCTGTTAAAAGCCCATGTCCCTCAGCTCAGGCCTGCCCTCCTCAGTGAGAGTCCCTCAGTCCCTAGCCTCCACAGGAACTGTTTTCACCGCACAAATTGTTAGTAGAAACACGAGTGAGCAGACAAGACCCAGCAGAGGCATCAGCCCTGGAGGACAGTCACCTATGGACGCGAAGAACACAATGGCCAGAAAGTCGCGGACGGGCTCCACACAGGACACGACCTCCTCGGCGGCCGCGTGGCCCTGGGAGGACACCAGGGCTCCAGCCAGGAAGCAGCCCAGCTCCATGGACACGCCCAGCAGCTCAGTGACCTGGGGGGAGGACACGGGACATGCCGGGCACACGCGGCAGAGTCTCTGCCAGGAGGCTCACGCCAGAGGGGTCCCCATAGAACCCCACAACCAGCTCCTTGGCCCCCGCCCAGCATCCTGGGAGGACCCCGGGGAGGACACAGTGGCAAACGCCAAGCCACTGCCCACAGGCGAGAAGGAGCAGCCATAAACCAGGTGAAACCACCATTCAGGGAGACTGCTGTGGGATTTCTGAGTGAGAACAAGTATTTGTCATACATTTTCTCTATCCTGAATCAATAAACGGACCGACTCCTGAGCATTAAAAACGTGGCATAGGAACCTGTGCCCACCCCCTGGTGCCTGCAGGAAGGGAGCAGACGTGTGTTTAACTCGGGTTAAACCAAGACAAGAGCAGCACAGGCCCTACAGACGACGATGCTGGAGCCCAAAACACGCCCGGGAGGGAGCGGACAAAGTGCTCGCAGCCGCCACAGCAAACAGCGCGCACAGACGGCCATGGACCCACAGCGGCCTCGGGCCTGGAGTCACGGGCCAGACCCAGGACCGCGCGTCAATGCTGACTGGCTGAACACGAGGTGGGTCGGCCCACGTCGAGGGGCGCAGCTGCTGTCCTGCAGGTAATGTCGCCACAACTCGGACTATTTACAGGGTCTCCCGGAACTCCGCCCTCCTTTACAAGAAGCCTGTCCCTCAGCTGGGATGTGTATGTGTAAGTCGTTCAGTCGTGTCTGACTCTTTGCAACCCCATCGACTATACAGTCCATGGAATTCTCCAGGCCAGAATACCGGAGTGGGTAGCCGTTCCCTTCTCCAAGGGATCTTCCCAACCCAGGGATCGAACCCAGGTCTCCCACATGGCAAGCGGATTCTTTACCAGCTGGAAAGGCTCCATCCAAAACCAGCCTCCATGTGAGCCTCTCACATCACAGCAGCAGAAGTTATGCTGCAAACTAGCTCGTTCTCATCAAACATGATGAAAACGATTTCACACTGACTCTTGCCTTAGGTGTAAGGCGTGCAGGACAGACACGCGGGCACCCCAGCCGGGAGCGTGAGCGCAACGGCGCACACGTGGAAACAGTGCCTCACGCGCCAGCCGTGAGCAGCGTGAGCCAGAGAGCCCTGCCCCAGCCATGCGCATGCCGAGAGGCCGGGCGTTACCGTCAGCATGAGGAAGGTGAAGGCGGAGACGCCCAGGACCAGGATCTCCTTGTTCCCTTTGCTCTCCACGTGCAGCTTCCGGCAGTAAGGGCCTACGAGGTAGGTCCTCACCAGCAGACAGATGAGCAGAACGGCGGCAAGCGAGAAGAGGACCTGCCCGACCAGGGCCAGGAGCCGCAGGGCCTCCATGGCGACGCTGGGGAAAGAGATAGGCCTTATTCTCCCCAAGGCATGCCCCAGTCCAGCAGAAAGACCTTCCGTTCCTTTTCAAGGTTACACAACAAATTACCCAGATCATACACATCTTTATTCCCAAATGCTGGAATAAAATCTATTTAACGTTAACCTCAGAAACTCAGTTACTTGAATCAAATATAGAGGCTGAATTGTATTGTGATCAACAAACACTCTGGAGCAGGTATGCTGTTCAGGATGCAAAGATCCACGGCTGACAGCTCATGTGTCCCTGCCAAGGGCAGGGGATAGAATTCCTCTCCAAGGTTAACTGCCACCTGAAATCCTGCATAAGGCAACCGCGCCCTGAACACCGCAGGCTTCCCGCCTGGGGGTGCCAGTCCTTCACCCCAAGCCAGAGCTTGGAGGCCCCTGTCACTCCGTCACAGAGAAAAGGGCTCTGCACGAAGCTCTTTTTAGAATAAAGGCAGTGTGACCAATGCTGCCATGAATACTCACACGAGCGTTTCTGTTTACTGTGGTAACACACGTTCAGGTAAGACTCATCCCCATCAGTGTGTGATTCAGGCAGGACTGTGCTGCCGTCACTCACAGGAGACGCCTAGGGACAGGCGCTCCCATTTCTGCGGGGCACACGCCCTGGCGTGGAGGGGCCGGGGCACACGGTAGCCCCAGCTTCACCCGAGAAACGCTGTACGTGCTGCTGCCGTTTAACACAACGCAGGGGACTTTGCCTTGTCAGTAAAGTTCTCAGTCAACATAGCATCCGTGACCAAACTGGAACAAAATCAGCGGGACCAGGACCTGTACTGGATGAGCTTTAAATCAGGAAGATAGAAAAAGAACAGCTTTCCCAGTCTCTCTGCATGCGCTGCGGCTGTCTAGCCAGTAGGGGCCTGCTCCCAAGTGATGCCCACACTCTGCGGGGGCCCAGCACCCTCGGTTCTGCTTCTGTTTCGGGAGGAGGCCCCTCATCTCCTGGGAGTGACTTACTGTACATCTCAAACAGAACTCAAGCGACCTCCAGCTAAAATTAAAATCCTTTTTCTGTCCAGAATTTTGTTCAGTTACCCTGAAAATCTGTAGGCAGAAGAAATAAGGTTGTGACTCAGGTTGCTTTTCTGACAGTTAAACAGCTTAGGGTCAAAGGGACAAACAGTTAGCTTGCCTTCCTGCTAAACAGACTCTGGTGGCTGCATGTCCGAGGGTCGCGCTCGCGGCTCTGCGAGTCTCCCGTTGGCGACCCGCACACACCATCCAGGAGGCAGGCTACTCCCACCGCGTCTGCATCCTGCCAGTGAGGACACTGACGTCCAGCGTGTCCAGGAAGCTACCTCACCCAGGCCGTGGGGCTGGCTGATGGCGAGCTGGGGGCCTCCACCCCTGGGAACCTCAGTTAACCAGCTGCCCTTCCTACCCTCCCCAATGGGATGAGCTACCTGGGAGTGGAGGAGATATCTGAATCACTTTTGGATTGCTGAAATTCAGTATAACATCTGGCGAAAGGCAAATATATAAAATATAAAATGCTTCCACCTGCCGACAGGCGATGAGCTCCCCCAGGCCGGGCCCAGCAGGAGGATGACCCCCCCACCCCCCACCACACCTCAACGTGGGGCCTCTGGCTTTAAAAATGAGTAAAGAATCAGAGACTCATCAGATACAAAACTCCAACAATCAGGAAAACCACAACTTGAGTGAGATTCCAACATCAAGACCCAGTCGTCGTTAGAATTATCTGACAAAGATTTTAAAGCAATTGTCATAAAAATGATTCAATAGCAATTAAAAATCCTCTTGAAACAAAGGGAAGAAAAAAACAGAAAATCTCAACAACGAAATGGAAGTTTAAAAAAAAAGAATAAAATGGAAATTATCCAACTAAACAACATACTAACCGAAGCTGGATGAGCTGAAGAGCAGAGAGGCAACGACAGGCGCTGGGGCCCGGGGACTTGACAAACCGACAGAATCTACCCAGTGTGAGCCACAGACGGAAAACAGGCGGATAAAGAAGCATCTGGACAGAGTCTACCCAGTCTGAGCCACAGACGGAAAACAGGCGGATAAAGAAGCATCTGGACAGAGTCTACCCAGTCTGAGCCACAGACGGAAAACAGGCGGATAAAGAAGCATCTGGACAGTCTACCCAGTCTGAGCCACAGACGGAAAACAGGCGGATAAAGAAGCATCTGGACAGAATATACCCAGTCTGAACCACAGACGGAAAACAGGCGGATAAAGAAGCATCTGGACAGTCTACCCAGTCTGAGCCACAGACGGAAAATAGGCGGATAAAGAAGCATCTGGACAGAATATACCCAGTCTGAACCACAGACGGAAAACAGGCGGATAAAGAAGCATCTGGACAGAGTCTACCCAGTCTGAGCCACAGACGGAAAACAGACGGATAAAGAAGCATCTGGACAGAGTCTACCCAGTCTGAGCCACAGACGGAAAACAGGCGGATAAAGAAGCATCTGGACAGAGTCTACCCAGTCTGAGCCACAGACGGAAAACAGACGGATAAAGAAGCATCTGGACAGAGTCTACCCAGTCTGAGCCACAGACGGAAAACAGGCGGATAAAGAAGCATCTGGACAGAGTCTACCCAGTCTGAGCCACAGACGGAAAACAGGCGGATAAAGAAGCATCTGGACAGAGTCTACCCAGTCTGAGCCACAGACGGAAAACAGGCGGATAAAGAAGCATCTGGACAGAGTCTACCCAGTCTGAACCACAGACGGAAAACAGACGGATAAAGAAGCATCTGGACAGAGTCTACCCAGTCTGAACCACAGACGGAAAACAGGCGGATAAAGAAGCATCTGGACAGAGTCTACCCAGTCTGAGCCACAGACGGAAAACAGACGGATAAAGAAGCATCTGGACAGAGTCTACCCAGTCTGAGCCACAGACGGAAAACAGGCGGATAAAGAAGCATCTGGACAGAGTCTACCCAGTCTGAACCACAGACGGAAAACAGACGGATAAAGAAGCATCTTGGAGGCCCGGGAGGCAAGAGAAGAGCCGTGTTGGCTCCATGGGGTCCTGGAATGAGGGCTGAGGGGGACTGGAAAAGCACCTGAGGAAACCAGGGCTGAAATCCCCGAATCAGGCAAGAGACGGAAACCTGTGGCTGCAAGGAGCCGAACGAACGCCGCGCAGAGCAGACCCAGAGAGAGTCACAGGCTCACAGGTTCATTGCTGCGACCCCAGCGCGTCCACGTAGAGGGAGGCCTCGGGGGGCAGGGCAGCAGTGGGATCAGTGGCCTCGCAGGAGAGGCCAGAGGGCGCCCGGGGACAAGTGAGAGGCCAGCGGTCTGGGAGGATGCCAGCCTCGGAATCGCGTGCGCCGTCAGCTCGACCGAGATGCCAGGACATGCTGTAAACCATGTCTGAAAACTAAAACAAAAGAAGAACAGCCGGAGCGGAGCCGTGTGCTGCTCCGGAGAAACGCAGCCCAAAGGAGCCAGTTCCCCGCTGGGCCGCCAGAGGGAGGGGCAGCACACATGACCAGGCCCTGGAAGGAAGACACCCCCCCTCAGACTAGACGGGGAAACCGAGAGAGCCTGCTGCCCCTGGAAGGAAGACACCCACCCCGTGGACAGGCACCCTCAGGACGAAGTGGGGAGACGCTCAGACGGGGAAACCGAGAGAGCCTGCTGCCCACAGCAGGCTAACAGTGAGACAGGGGCCAGAGTCCTCAAGCAGGAAGGAGACCGCACAGAAGGGAGGAGAAGGAGAGTCAGATGGGTGAAAGACAGGAAGTATAGTAAGTAGTACTTCTCATGAGCTTCAAAAATCCTATTTCAGGGGAATTCCCTGGCAGTCCAGGGCAGTCCCTGGACTGCAAGCTTTCACTGCCAGAGGCCCAGGATCAATCCCTAGCTGGGAACTAATATCCTGTAAGCTGCATGGCAAGGTAAACAAAAATAAAATAAAACTTAAAAATCCTATTTAATCATTGAAGCAAAACTTTAAAAAGCCATCAGATAACAGTACTCAACATAAGTAGAGAAAATACGAAATACAACAATTACATTTAAAAAGTAGGGGAGGAAAAAGCCCTAGAAGGAAACAGGATCCACATTTCACACAAGTCATGGAACGTTCTCCAAGAAACGGTGAAATGCTAACAGCGGTGACCAAGTCCACGTGGGGATACTGTGGCGCCTGAAGAGTCACAGAAGGAGCCACAGGAAGCAACACATTAAAAATCACTCTAAACAAACTAAGACAGAATGCTTAAAAATAAGCAAGTGCTGCTGGGATGCAAGGGAAACAGAAAAGGACATGAAACAGAGACAACAAAATGAAACGTCAGGACTTAAGCCCCAACGTGACGGTGTTCACCTCAGACGCAGATGTCTCAACACACCGACTGAGACACAAAGAAACATCAAGACTGAAGCCCCAACGTGACGGTGTTCACCTCAGACGCAAACGGTCTCAACACACCGACTGAGCCCCAACGCGATGGTGTTCACCTCAGACGCAGATGTCTCAACACACCGACTGAGACACAAAGACTTCCTGAGTCGGTCACAAAAGCACCATCCAAAAAAACGTGGTCCATAAGAAACTCGCTTCAGATACAACAGTACAAGAGGCTGAAAGCTGAAGGGAAGAGAAGGTGTACTGTGGGCTGCATGAATAAAAAATAATCAGGAGGGACTATGTGTATCAATATCAGATAAAGTGAATTTCAGAGCAAGAAAGATTACTAGAAACAAAATGATACTAAATATGAATGCACCAAACAACAGAGCCCCAAACACATAAAGCAAAAGCTGACAGGGCTAAAAGGAGGAGCGGACAACGGGGTTACAACCGAGGTTTCCAACCACTCCCTCAACAGATGGCTGAACTACAGCAAGAATTCAGAGAGACTGAACAACGTGCGAACAAACAGGAATGGCTGATACACGTGAGCACTCAACAATGATAAAAATACACACATTTTGTTTCCAAGCGACTCTGAAGCATTTACCAGATCATATCTGGGGCCAGAAGACAACCTCAACAAATGAGAAAGAGCTGAAATCATACAAAGTGTGTGTTCTCTTGCCATGGTGGAATCAAACTAGAAATCAATAAAATAAAGACAACAAGAAAATCACCAAACACTTAGAAATTAAGCAACACATTTCTAAACAATCCACAGATCAAAGAGGACGTATCAAAGGAAAAATCCTAAATGCATTTAACTGAATGAAAATAAAAATTCAAAATGTTTAAATAAGTGAGTGCAGCCAACAGTGCTATGAGAGGAATTTACAGCACTAAATACTTGTAGTGGAAAAGAAGAAAGGTTTCAAATCAATAATCTGAGTTCATACCAAGAACCTAGAAAAAGAAGAGCAGAATAAACCTAAAGCGAACAGAAGGGAAGAAATGATACTAAGGAGGGTAGAAAACAATGGACGCAAAACCGCAGACAGACAGCAACCCGTGAAACAAAGAGCTGGTTCTGAGAAAGGGCTACTGCAGAATCAAAGAGGGGCAATCACTGCAGACCTCAGACACCAAAGGGAGAGAAAGTACGACAAACGAGTCTACACTTATAAACTTGACGATTAAATGGAACGGACCGATTCCTCAAAAAACCCAACTAGCACATTCAACAACAGGAACAGATAATTCCAGCAGCCCTGTAACTATAAAGCAAACTGAATTTCTAATTCCAGAAAACTCTCAAAAAGGAACTCTCAAGACCCAGATGGTTTCACTGGAGAATTCTGCCAAACATTTAAGGAAGAATTAACAGCAATTTTATGCAATGTCTTCCAGAAAATAGCAAACAGAAGAGGAATGAACACCTCCCAAATAATTTTACAAGCCTAGTATTACTCTAATACCAAAAGCAGATAAAGAGAATAAAAAAGAAAACAACATGCCAGTATCTTTCATGACACAAAAGTCCTCCACAAAATACTAGCAAATTAGATGATGCAATGCATAGAAAGATTTATATACCATAACCAAGTAGAATTTATTCTAGATACGCAATGCTGGTTCAACTTTCAAAAATTAATCAATGTAATCCACCATATACACTGGGTAAAGAAGAAAAGCCATACAATCATATCAGTAGGCACAGAAAAAGCATCTGACAAAATCCAACGTGCACTCAAGACAGAACTTCCGAGCAACCCGGGAACTGATAAAGAATAACTACAAAAATCCCAGTTAGCATCACACTAAATGAAGAAAAGAACGAATGCTTTCCCTTTCAGATCAGGAAGAAGCAAGGACATCTACTCTTACCATCTTCATCAACAAAGCACTGGAAATTCTAGCCAGTGCAATAAGGCAAGAAAAAGAAAGAAAAAGCATACAGGTTAGAAAGGAAGAAATAAAGTGAATGCCCACAGCCATGGAGCTGGATCTGAGCCCAGGGGTGTGACGGCTGTCACTAAGCTCTGAGCCTGTGCTGCACAAGTTCCATGTCTTTGGGAAAAAGTGCTAAGCAGTATTTCGATAAACAAATGATCTGAAGCCAGAAAAACAAACTGCACTAAAGCACAGCATAAAGCATACCTGGCATGAGCACCAGCTCCCGCCTGGATGAGCGTGGGCAGGATGGCGATGAACAGCCCCAGCTGCACGTCCTGAGTCACCAGCATCCCCAGCAGCAATGCCCCATAGTCGATGTCGCCTGCTCGGGAAGACACCACTAAGAGTGTGTGGACTCGGGTCAGGCAACTCCAGCATCACTTGGAACACACGCCCACCTACCTTCCTTGTCACTGCGGGCGCTGCCCACGAGGAACTTGGATACCAGAGGTGTGCTCGACAAGGACAGGCAGGCAGAGATAAAGACGCTCTGGGTGGGTCTGATCTGCAGAAGGTGGCCCCAGACCAAGCCGAAGGCCACCATGAGCAGAGTCATGTAGCAGGGCCCCTGCAGGGAGATCTTCCACACCTGGGGGAGCACAGGGGCGTGCACACACCTCAGCGCCCACGGCCCCGAGGAGCATGTGCGTACATGCCTCAGAGCCTATGGCCCCAAGAAACACGTGCACACATGCCTCAGAGCACTTGCACGCACACCTCAGAGCCCACGGCCCCGAGGAGCACGTGCACACACGCCTCAGGACCCATGGCCCCAAGGACCACGTGTACATGCCTCAGCGCCCACGGCCCCAAGCAGCAGAAGCGCCCCTGCTCAGGAACCAGGTGGCCCTGTAGAAAGCGATTCTGCAGTAAACGCAGGGCACAACACCAGGAAACTGAGGTGCTCACACGTGACCCCTGAGCCCCGGGCACTGCTGAGGACTAAGCACGCCCCTCCCTCTCCGTGTGCACCCCATCCTCAGAACACAACTGGAGCCGAGGACCCATGGCCCCTCTTCTAATGGAAACAGCGCCTGTCCCTGATTCTGGGGTCGGGGTTGGGACACACCAGGGCGGCCCAGGTGGCTTAAGGATAAACGACAAATCCAGGGCGCCCAACGGCAGAACAGAGATGTCCTCAGCCACAAGGCCCAGGAAGGAGCTCGCAGAGCCAGGCATCTCTGAACAGCCTCTCATCAGGCGTCTGGGAGAATTCACCCAAGCCTCGAGAGGGGCCTGCCCACAGTTACTAACACCTCAAAGCCCTACCAGTAATCTCCCACACGTACCCAACACAGCGAGAGAACTGTCAGCTCAGAGCCAACACGCCGAGCCTCCAGCCTGCCTACGAAGCCGTGGGGTGTGCCCCTGGTGCAGGTCAAGGGTCAGGGCCGCCAGGCGGGGAGCAGCCAGAGCTCAGTGGCGCTTGGGGATGTCAGAGCTGAGGGGCCGTCAGAGACCCCAGCTCACCCCAGTCCCAAAGGCAGCCACTAGGGGCCAGTCCCTCCCAGGCTCCTGCCCCAACTCAGGACACACACTTGCCCTGTAAGCCCTGCTTCAGGCTGCAGCGACAGGTGCAAAACCCCCAGAGCATCACAAACGTCACCCCGACAAAGACAGGGGTGTCACGGTGGGCGACACCGCGCTCGTTCAACACTGAAGACCTGAGTGCAGGAAAGGGTGAATCTCAGCACTCTGGGGCCAGAGGACACCTGCGTCTCCCCAGTGTTCACGGCCTGGATGAGGATGCCAGTGACTAAGACGGCCAAGCCAGGGACATGTGGGGGCCAGACGCTGGCCCCCTCGCTCCCACCCTCAAGGCAACACCATCTGCTGTGAACGTCTGTAAACTGAACACACGTGAAAACCCAGGGACCTGGGAGCTGCCCTTCCTGCAGCCAGCGGCGTCCATCACCACCCCATCCTGTCCCCATCAGCTTTTTCCTCCTACGTGATGTGTCTGTTCAAACACAGAGTGGTTTTCATTAATTTACTTCTAATCTAACTCCGTTTCCATTCTGGAATACGCCAGCTTTCCAAGTAATCGTTCTAGAAGCCAAGCCACTTAGGGGAACTGCAGCTTCCACTAATTTAATGCTTATCGATACACATAGCCCTAAGCGTGCCTATTAATCTTTCAGGTATTCTCATCTCACAGTGACAGAGCAGTTAAGTCAAAATCTGCCACTCATTTAGGAATTAGAACCAGGAACTTCCCCTAGAGTATCACGCTGAATTTTCAATCCCTGTGGTATTTTAGCCTCTGGCAGAGTTGGACCCTCCTGGTGGGACCCATAAGTTAGTAAGTCTGAACGTATCCCTTCTAAGACCTGGTCTGGAATTAGACACATAAAAGCTAATTCCACTTATTCGTTGTATTTTCACTTAAAAAAAATTTATCTTTTGAAATTTATGTTCCAAAAATAACATCAAACTATAACATCATATTCTACTCTGCTGGGCAAGCCACGAACGTGGACGCTGAGCACAGAGCGTGTTAGGCTGGGGGGGGACACCGCCACAAGCACACGAGTGGACTCACCTTTCTTAGCTTCTCTGGGGAAAATTCTAAGCCAACGAGGAACAGAGTAAAGAACACACCAAATTCTCCTAACGTCTCCACCTGCACAATCGACTGAAAAACAAGAGAGTTTAAAACCATGTAATTCAACGCATTTAAGATATTCACAGAATCATCCTAACTCAGTGGGACTACCCCAAAAGCCTAGTAAAGAAAAAAAAAAGAAAAACGAGCGATCTGGACTTCCTCTACATCTGAGATCTGGGCTTCCTGAGTGTGGTGCTTTTCTTCCTTTTTTCTCGATCAGCTGGAGGAATATTTTTATTTATTTTCTAGGAACCAGCTCACAAATTCATGTGTTTTCAAGCTCATTAACTGCCACTACATTTCTATTACTTCCTCCCACTGGCTTCCTGTGGGGACAGGGAGGCACTAACGCTGAGGTTGAAGCTTAACTGATAAGAGTCTCACGTTCCCTGGGTCTGGTGAGAGGGAGTGTGGAATCCTCCTGGGCCACGGCGGGCACCCCCACAGGCCCTAACAGACGGAAGCGTTCACCCCGTGTCCCTGCTCTACAGGAGAGAACGCTGCTTGTGTATTTGGTGCTATGCACATTGTTTACATTTGAGGTTTTCGTGGCGGCCACCAACTGGTCAGTTTTTCCAGTGTTTCCTGAACACGTGAAACTAGAGTCCAGGTGTTCGTGCGACAGTTGCTGCCCTGGCCCCACCGGGCACGTCCATGGTCCACAGGCCGTGAACAGCAGCAACCCGGCCGCTTCTGCCAGCATCTTCCTCCTTTCACTCTCAACCTTCAGTCATTTTATTTTGAGTCGACCTTGTTTACGCTTTTTCCCGACACCATCTACGAACCTGCGTCTTTTCATAGTGAAGTTTATTCCACGTATATTTGTTATAAGACATGTTTGCTCTTGCTTCTCTTATGTCTTCTGCTTTTCACACTTCTTTACTGCTACTATTTTTCCGCTTTTGAAAACTGGGCTCCAACCTGACTTTAAAGTAACATACTTAAACCTACACTTCTTGACTTAGAAACTGAAAGTCTATTAACTCCCTATCAGGAAAGATAAATACTGGGGTACAGTTAAGTACAATTACACTTTCTCCATTACCCACTCCCACTTTTGGCTAGTATGATCTTGGATTTTTATCTTGGTATCTTTATCTATTATAATTATATTATTTTTCCATGGTATAGGTAATTTATCAAGAACAATTTTCATAGTACCCAGTTGGATCTGATAGCCTTAATTCTTTGCTATTAAGAGAAAACGGAAAGGAAAATACGTCTGTGTCTCTACTGTTGGCAAGAGGGAGGAACAGGGCAGGAGGGGATTTTCCACCGACAGCCTTTATGCCGTCTCATCACACGAAAACTGCCACTTAAAAGCCAAGTCATGAATGAAACCAGGCTCCCAGGCGGCGGCCACATACGTCTCCCCGCCGAGTCTGGGCTCTCGGCCGGCAGCACGGCCCTTCTCACCCGGCAGCCTGTCCACGGTCAGGACTGCTCAGCGTGAAGGCCTCCCGCCTGGCCTGTGCGGTCTGCGGGGAGCCTGGGCTGAGGCGGGCAAGGCTGCAGGGCAGTGTCGGGCAGGGTGGGGACGGACATGCCCTCCCACGCCCTGCGTTAGGGGTCCCGCGGCAGGGGACCAGGATGCTGCTTCCTGGCTTTCTCTTTCCCTCGTGTCCACACTGTGCTTTCCTGAGAGAACACAAGGCCGGGGACTCTCTCCTCACTGCCAGAAGAGCCGCTCGTCGGCAAGCGGCCTCCACAGGAGCTGGCTGGGTCGCCCTATACGCCCCTGGCCGCACGACACCACGGCCTCATCACTGCTCAGCTCTCAGCCTCTCAGCGTGCAGAGTACTTAATCCAGCACTGCGGAGTACTTAATCCAGCACTGCGGAGTACTTAATCCAGCACATCCAGCTCCTTCAGCGTCTGAGTAACCCAGTCTGCTGTAGTACTGCACGGAGAATCTCTAAAACAAGTATCATCTTACAGACTTGAACAGGGTCATCTTCTCTGGGCAACATGCTCACTCATTAAGGAACACAACAATGTTCCTATACTTTAGAGATTTCCTACTAAATTCTAAAGGACATCTCTGATGAGCTTTATAAGAAACGGCCACCTTCCTCGATTTAAGCTCAGCAGGTCCTGCACAGCAGATTCTGTTCTGACCTTGATGCTGTTGAGTCCGGAGGGCCCCAGCAGCACGCCGCAGATGATGTAGCCGAACATGGTGGGCAGTCCGATGGTGGTGCAGAGCCAGCCACAAGGCAGGGAGAGCATCACGATGCTGACGAGGTCCTGCACGAGGGCGAGACGCCGGTCAGCGGGGGAAAGGGGGCCGCCAGCCATGGGGGACAGCGCCCTGCCTTCCCTGAAGGGGAGACGGAGGCAAGGAGGTGGGGCGTGGTTCGCGGCACCTCCCAAGCATCCGGGGAGGAGCTGCGGCTCGCTCCCAGGGGGTTCTAACAACTACAGAACCAGAACACATGAATCCCATCACGGGGGAGGGGCGGGGGGCCCTGCTACCTTTATGAGGTGGTGGTCAGCCCGTGGGATGGTGGCGTCTCGGGGACGCGTCAGGATGTACTGGTTGTTCTGGGAGTCGATGAGCATGCTCAGGCCCAGGTCCGCCTCCACCTCCCGCCTGCTGAGGTTCTGTTGAGGGTCAGCCTCCTCCTCCTCCACCCGCAGGACCGCCTCAAAATTGGCCCCTCTGACCTTCAGGAAGGAGCAACGTCACGCCACTGAAACCAGCCAGACGCATTCAGATTCATGTGTCCCACAGAGAGACAGGAACGCCCCCAGGATTCTGTCAGGCAGGAGGCAGATGGGCCACGAGGGGCAGGGGTGCAGGGGTGCAACGATGGCCAGACAGGGGGACCAGTGCACATCTGCGGGGCCACACAAGGCCCTTTCCGGGGCGCAGTGTTGCCCTTCTGCCTGTGTTTCCAGCCTGTGCCAACACACACGTGTGAGCCGGCGCAGCCGCACACCCCTGCAGGGAGCACGGCAGCCACTCACCGACTTATTGTCATCGAAGGCGTGCTCCTCGATCTCCAGCTCCAGACGGTCGGCCGCCCTCCGCACGTCCTCAAGGATCTCGTCCAGCAGGGACAGACTCTTGTTTCGATGCTGCGTGTGTTTAAGGGCTTCAACTTGATGTTTTTCTGCTGCCAGAAGTTCCACATATTCTGTCTCCTCCTGTTCATGAGTGGGAAATGAAGAGTGATGCTTATTAAGAAGGGAACCCGCCCGCGCACGCGCCAGGAGCGAGCTCAGAGGTTCCCGGTCGCACACAGCAGGGAAGCACACAGGCAGGCAGGTCCCGGACCCGGGAGCTACACACCCCATCACCTTACTGCTAGCAGAAATACCCACTTGGGTGAAAAAAAGCTTAATCATTTGTATCCTCTCACTTTTAAAGCTTGTAATAATATAGCCTTTCCAGCAAGATCAATAATGATACTTTGTATATTTAAAGTGTCTGCCACATAATAGATGGCGTAAATGATAGCTTTAAAATGTTATATAAATATTACATCGGATACAATAGTTTCTTTTAATTTTAAAAGTATCCTTTATCAAAGTCCTTAATTCAAGTGTATACATTTGTTTAAAGCTACCTTAACACTTTAGTTTTCAGAGTGTGGGCCTTGAAGAAAATCAGCTTTTGTGCTAAAAGTTCTCATCAGAGACTCGAAACACGGCAGCAGCACAGGGGGCCTGCCTCCACGTGGGGTCACTGCAGAGCGCAAGCCGCTCTTCTCAGGACACAGGGATTTCCCACGGGCAGGCGCGTGAGAGACCCAGCGAGCTCAGGTGTGGCCCTGCGCAGCACGCTGGGCCGGATCACAGCCCCGGGCGCGCCCGCCCCAGCCCTGGACCTGCCTTGATGGCCGCCTCCCGCAGGGCCTCCAGGCGCTGCCGGCTGCTCTCCTTCATGTTGGCCACGTCCCTGTAGTCACCCTGGAGCGCTCTCTGGAGGCCATGCACGGCCTGGAAGACCGAGTTCTCGCTTTCATTCAGCTCTTTCTGGAAAATCTCAAGCGTGTGCACCCGGAACAGCTTCTCTTGGTCTGAGAGGCTGGCGTCCCTCTCCACCGCTCTGATCGCGTCCTCCAGCTTGTTCAATACCGCAGCCTTCTGGCGCAGGAGCCCGGAGAGCCTCCTGCAGCCATCCAGGACCCACGGCCTCCTCTGCGGGACGGCCGCCCCCCGGCCACGGGGCAGCTCGACAGCGGGCCCCGCCACGCCCTCCTGCTCCGCGCCGCTCACGAGCAGCTGCAGGAATGGAAGCCACATCCAGAAGTGGCTCCTCCCCGGCACCTTCATGATCTAGCCTCAGGGACAGGGCCGGGCTGCCCAGGGACTCTGGCTATGATGAGCGGGCATTTCAGATACACGTGTTCAGCTGAAGAAGAGACGAACTGTCACATATAGTTGAAGGATGATTCATTGCTATTGAGATTAAAGTATTACATAATTACTAAAAGCTATCACTTTTCTGAGGAAAATGTTATTTTTCCTAGATGAATAGAAACACCTGAGTTATTTAAGGCATCTAGATTACAGTCAATACTGAATGTAGAATACGGTGCCTGGAAGGTTACACCTGAATTTAAAGGCAATTTTTTAAGGGAAATTCAGCCTCATGTATGTACCACATCTACCATGTGCAAACAACACACACCAATCCCATTCAAGGCCCAGGGACGCTACCCGCTTCCCCATCACAGACGAGGGGCCGGGAACCAGCTCCAGGGGCCAGAGGCGGAGCTCAAGTGTCACGAGACGGCTTGGGCCACCGTCCACTTCCCTGAGCCACCTGGACCTCGGTCCGATTTCCAGCACGAGTCTACAGGTGCAAGCTAACAAAATGTCAAGGACAGAAAAGAAACAGTCATAAACCACAGCCACACTGGAGCGTTTTCCCTGCCGCAGACCAGGCCCCTCCACTTCCTCTCTCAGGGGGGCCTCAGGCAGAAGCCTGGAACACCCCGCCTGTGGGGCAAGGGGCTGGACGGGGGCCAGGTGTCAGCACCGCCTGTGGGGTGAGGGGCTTGGGGCCCAGGTCTCAGCGCCACCTGTTGGGTGAGGGGCTGGATGGGGCCCAGGTCTCAGCACTGCCTGTGGGACACATGGGGCTGGACGGGGCCTGGGTCTCAGTGCCGCCTGTGGGGTGAGGGGCTTGGGGCCCAGGTCTCAGCACCACCTGTCGGGTGAAGGGCTGGACAGGGCCCGGGTCTTAGCGCTGCCTGTGGGGCGAGGGGCTGTGCCGCCTAGAAGAGGCCTGGTGGAAGCGCGGGTGGAGGCTGTGCAGGAGGCAAGCAGAAAGGATGGCCACAGAGGCAGGCGGGCACAGGAGAGGTGCAGACGCGGGACAGCAGAAGGCGACCCGACACCCCTGAGCCGGGCAGTGAGGCCCGAGCCCTACACCAGGGACAGCGCAAAGGCCCCTGTTTCCAGGACGCATGTGGTATTCTACAACGTGCAAATACTGTTCACTTCACTGGGAATCCCAGCTCTAATGAGTTTAATCTGGTTTCCCAGGCAAAGTAGATTAGACGCAGCAAAAATAACAGCATGCATTTCTAAGAATCCCAAACAAACCAAGAACTCAGAGCCAACAGAGAGCTCACGAAGGCACAAGAGGTTGCTGCGGGGCTGTGGCCCGTGGTCGAGTGGGGCCGACTGTCCCAGGCATACCCTGCAGAGGCCACCACTGAACAGGAGAGTGACCCACGTTCAGAATGACAGTTAGAAGTCACCCGCTGAAAACTGCACGCTGGCCCAGTATTCTGATGAAGTCAGGAATCTTTTCAGTATGCATTTAGACCCTCTGTGTCCCCACGTCTCCCAGAGGACCACAGACTCTGGACAGCTCACTTTCCAACGAGCCAGGATACACAACTATGGCTGTTTGCATTACTGTTTCCCGTGCAGTTTCAGTACAGCTTTAAGTAAATGTTACCACCTTAAACAAACCAACCACTGACCAATCACAGTGATACCAGCAATATGTGCTGATCTGTTATTTTATTGACTCACATGCTAAGATTCTACTGTTTCGAGGGAAAGAAATCAAGCTCAACTTCAGATGTGCGCACATTCAGTATTTTTCAAAACCGAGACACAAACTTCAGATGCTGAGTTAATGGCACAGACCTAGACACACACGTTTTCTCCAAAGATCACAGAAAGCAAATCTCTTATAGATTTCAAACTTCAGAAAAATAAACTGCTGCACAGAGAGTTCGGGAATAACGCCCTTTGTCCACTGTGACAGCTCCTCCCACAGACAAGTCCCTGCAGTAGGTTCTCCCTCCCCCAACACCCAAGGGGCGCAGTCACTTTAAGGAGAAACCTTTGAGAATTTCAGTCGTAGTCATAATGTCCACTGAAAAGAGCGTCTATCTTTTGATAGATGTCTATGAACATGAAGCTGAAATTACTTACAGACCCTTAATATGTGAACCAGGACTTCCCTGGCGGTCCAGTGACTGATACTCTGTGCTCCCAGAGAAAAGGGCCTGGGTTCAATCCCTGACCACAGGGACTGGTCCCCACAGGCCACAGCTAAAGGTCTCAGGCTGCAACAAAGGCTGAAGCTCCCTCAAGCCACAGAGAGGACCCAGCGCGATCAAATAAATACTTTTTAAAAATATGAATCACTCCTTCTTCATAAACTTCTGATTTTACCTTCCAATTCAACTACCAAATCCTATGGACTACTAAATTGTAACATGTTTCTCTCCAGTAAATGGTGTCATTTTGTTATTGCTATTTTTTTAAATAAATGGCATATATTTTCCTTTTTAAAAAATTCTATTCACTTATTCGGCTGTCCCGGGTCTTAGTCGCAGCATGTGCGACCTAATTCACTGACCAAGGACGGAAGGTGGGTCCCCTGCGTTGGGAGCCTGGAGTCTTAGCCATTGGACCATCAGGGAAGTCCCTCTTATTGCCATTTTTAATTATTGAAAACAGACACTCTGGACTAGTTTTGGTCTTATAATGAATTCTTAAAATTCCCACACCCAGCTGAACCCCTGGCCCTACGTTGGGGGAGCGGGGCCTGACCTGGCACCAGAGCTCCAGGAGAGAATTCCAGAGCGAGCCTCCAGGGTCCAGCGGGATCAGGGTTAGCAGATGCAGAACCTCTGGAAAAAAGGAAGCAGGAGGGTTATTTGCAGTGGACGGTTTGTCATGAGCATTTTGGCCAGATTCCACCAGAGCGTCCAGGCAGAAAACAGCGGCAAAGAAGGAGGCAGAGACACCTGGGCGGGAGCGAGCTAACCCAACGGGACTTGCAGAGGATTTTACCCGAAAAGCCTATTTTACACTTTAACAAGTTAGATGATGTAAATTCTATTTGTTAAAAGATAAAGCACTTATAATCCTGTAAATACAACTTATGATTCCTTTCTAATCACTAAAAGAACTGGAAAATGAATTTAAAAAGCAAAACAGGAAGGACAGAAAATTCTTATGGACAATAATAAATTTTAAAATATGTAACGCTAATTAAACTGTGCAAAATCCAGTATTCTGGACAGGTACCAACCCAATCACTGGCACCTGTCCTGTGACTGGCAGCCACCCTCGACATCCCCTCCTCAGAGTAGCTCCCCGAAGTTGGGTTGGGAGCTGTCCCTGAGTCACGCGTTAACTGGGGGCCACGCTGTGCTTCCTTCTCAAGGGAGCTGGAGGCCGCGTGACCCCTGGACAAACACGTGTGAGCTCCCAGGTGAGGTCCCGCAGGAACCGGGGGTGCGGGGAGGGGGAGACTCCTCCGTACACCTGATCTGGCTGGGGTATGGGGGAAGGGGGGAGAGGGGGAGGGGGCTGTGGACCTTCCAAGCCCGCTATGTCCACAGTCCCCGCCCGCGCTCCCATGCGCCCTCCCCGTCCCGCATCTGCCCTGCATCCGCCGCCAGGTGTGCGGGCATGGAAAAGGCGCTCAGATGCAGCACGGTCCTCTGCACAAAGCCTGGGGGGGGCGGAACCCCGAGAGTGGAGACAGTGCTCTGGGGAGGAAGCGGGGAGACCGGAGACTCTGGGAGGGAGGAGCCCAGACCCCGGGGAGGGAGGAACCCAGACCCCCCGTGGAGCGAGGAGCCCAGACCCCCCCGGAGAGGGAGGAACCCAGACCCCCCGTGGAGGGAGGAGCCCAGACCCCCGGGGAGAGGGAGCCCAGACCCCCCCGGAGAGGGAGGAGCCCAGGCCCCGGGGAGGGAGGAGCCCAGACCCCCGAGGGGGAGCCCAGACCCCCGGGGAGGGGGAGCCCAGACCCCCCGGGCGGGGGAGCCCAGACCCCCGGGCAGGGAGGGGAAGGGAGCCCTGAGGGCCGCACTAGACGCCGCGCCGAGCAGCGCTCACCCGGACGTTCCGGCCGCGGCACGTCCTGGGTCCGGCTCTCCGGAGGGGAGGACACGGAGGCGACTTCTCCGCATCCCTTCCCAGGCGGCAGGGCCGCCCCCGGGGCGGGGCCCAGGTCAGGCGCCCAGAGGGCCCGCTCTGCCCGCCGTCTCCCGAACGCGCTCGGCGCCGACGCGGCCGAGATGGCGTCCCGGCTCCTTTAAGGAGGCGGGGCGCGGTGTCCCCGGCCCGGAGCGGGGCGGCGCGGGGCACGCCGGGAGTCGGAGGCCGAGCGCGGCCTGGGTCCCGGCGGCCCCCGGGCGGCGCGGGGCACGCCGGGAGTCGGAGTCCTGTGTCCCCGGACGTTGTCCGGGCTGAGGCCCAGGCGGGGACGGCGCACGTGGCTCGGCGGGCGCGAACAGGGGCGCTGTGGGGCGAGGGTAGGTGGCGCGGGGGTCGCCGGCGGGGGCAGGACCGGGTCGGAGACCGGCGGCGGTGCCCGGGGCGGGGGTCAGCGACGGAGGGGCTTCTGGAGCCTTCGGGTTGTGCTCTGAGGCGTCGTGGAGGCGCGGTAACGGAGGGGTCCCTTGTGCGGCAAGCGGGTCCCGGGCCGACGAGACAGACGCGGGTCCGGTGACGCTGGGGCCGAGGCCCGGCAGAGAGGCAGGCCGGGGCGCGGGTCCCCAGCTCCTTCTCCGCGGTCGGGGCCGGGCCGGGAGCCGTGTGGCGGCGTCAGACGCTGAGCCCGTGGACGCTCAGCCGCGGCTCCTCGATGCGAGCTGAGCGCTCCGCCCTGGGTGGGGCGGGGGGCGTCCAGAGGTGCGGGAGGGGCAGACCGGGTGCCCTGAGGAGTCGGAAGGCGGCCAGGGAGAGGACGCAGCCGGCCGCGCTGGGGCAGCCTTCGCCGTCCTGGCAGCGGGGTCCTGGGGAGAGAGCTCCGGGCAGGAGAGGGGGTCCAGGAGGGAGGTGCAGGGGCAGCGGCGGCGTGAGGACCCCTCCCGGTGGGGAGAGCCGCCGCGGAGGAGGCGGGTCAGAGCCGGGAGGGGTCCAGCAGGTCCAGAAAGCAGAGACCGCGCCCCAGCTCCCCGAGGGAAGGGGCTGCGTGGGCAGGAGCCTGGCCTTCTGAAGAGGTTGGAGGCGGGAGAGTGAAGGGGGCACTTGGGTCTGACTCCTTGCCGCATCCCCCCCCCCCCCCCCCGACCTGCTGAACCCAGAACCATCAGGGTGACTCAGCTTACACCGTTAACTGGGTCAGCCCCTTGGAAGCGACCCTAAGAGGAGATTTTGTTGTTGTATTCGGTGTCTCTGGAAGGGTATTTTAAGGACATATCTTCATTCGATATATGGTCAGTCTTGATGTCCACATCACAGAAGTGGTTCTTCACAAGGTCACAGTTTAAAAGGCTTGAGACCTTTTCCAGAGGTTAGAGAATTTATCTGATGTTTCTCCTAGGTTATCCACATTTTTAATGAAAATTTTGGACATTTTAAGAGAGTAAGACAATGAAATGTAGGGAAAGCCCACCCACTTCCCTTAAAAGCCGTGGATAATAGTTTAATTTCCTTGGCATGGTGAGCCTTAGTGAAGTCCATCAGAGCTTGAAGTGTAGGCTGTGGTCCTGCCAATTTATGAACCTTTATTAATTTATTTTTTAGGCATGACCTCCAAATGGCCCAGCTCCTCCTGGCACCAAAACTGAAGAAAGTGGTGACATGAACTGTCCCCTCTGTACTTTGCTTTGGCAACTGAGAAGCTCAAAGCTTAATTTTCAGCTTTCAGCTCATATATATGGTATGCGTGTCTGTATCTTATCTCTGGGTTTTTTGGTCTATTTTCCTCCTCCTAATTTCTTCATCTACATCTTGTTTTCCAGTTACACGTTTTTGTAAGTTACAACTTATTCTGTGTGCTTCTGTATACTATGTCATCATTTTTTGAACAAAACTGAGTATAAATCCTTTTAAAAGTAAAATTTTCCCCTTTGTCATATTGTTATTTATAAAGTATTAGCATCTAGTAGATGGGTCTGGTTTTGTTTAGGGGGGACACTTTGTCCACACCATGCAGCACGTGGGATCTTAGTTCCCCGGCCAGGGATCAAACCCGTGCCCCCTGCAGTGGAAGCGTGCTGTCTTGGTCGCTGGACTGTCAGGGAAGGCCCTGGCGTCTGTTTTGATTTACAGCCTTGGTGAATCACTGTCATTTCTGCTGTCGTTTTCATCAGGTTACCTTCAATAAATAAAACCTTAACCATTCCGGTATCTGGAAGCATCGAAATACTATTTGGTTTCATCATGTGCTGTATATAGTGCAGTTACAGGGCAGTTTTGGTATTCACTACCCATCCACAGCCTCTGCCCTATTTTTCCATTTTATTTCTGTCACATGTACATGAACTTCTCATTATTAGTATCTTTCCTTAATCATCAAAGGCTTTTTGTGCCTGCTTTTGAAACTTTTATAAGTTACTTTTCACACAATTTTTTGTTACCTGTGTGTGTTTTCATCAGTGTTCTGCTAATTTTAGACAGAGGAGGACTTAAAATAATGTTTCTAAATCTCAAGGGCCTTCTCCTGGTCATTAGGGCCTGAAATTAATTGAAGCTGAGGAGGACCCACAGATGGGCTGTGATGTTATGGTCAGACCTCGGGTTACTCTCTAGACTCACTTCATCAGATGGTACATGTGTGTTATAAAGGGGGATTTCACTGAGACTCGGGAAAAAAGCAGCATCCTACTTCCTGCAAAGGGAACCAGATAAAGATCAAAATGTATTTTGCATAGAATACTGATATTTCTAATCTGGGGGAGTTTAGACATTCCACATTTGTTACTATATAGATACTGTCGTTTGAATTTTCAGAAGGCTGTCCAGTGTTTTTATCCGATGGGCAACAAAGCTTTGTATTTCTGTAGTTCTGAAGTGCAGTCCGGTCACCCAGGAGAAGTTAAGTCCAGATACAATGTAGATGCTGGTGATCGAGCTGTAACAGCTCTCTGGGCTGGCCTCATTGGCTTTCCTGCCTCTTTCGCTTCCCAGAGCATAAACTTAAATCATCTCAAAAGGACAAGGTCCGCCAGTTCATGGCATTTACTCAGGCTGGCAAGAGAAGTGCCACCCACTGCTTAGAGCAGAGCAAGTAGACACCAGACCTGGCCACAGACAGCTGCTCCCAGCACCCGAGCTTGTTCACAGGGAATCCATGAGAACCTCCGTGGACAGGAAGAAGCTGGAGCGGCTGTATAACAGGTACCAAGGTAAGGGAACCAAGGCGCCGCACGTCCAGGCGCAGGGGTGGTGCTGGGAGTTTCCCGTGCCGTGTCCCGAGGCCTCTGACCGTGTGCACGTCCAGGCGCAGGGGTGGTGCTGGGAGTTTCCCGTGCCGTGTCCCGAGGCCTCTGACCGTGTGCCGTGTTAGGAGCACAGTCCCCTCCCTTGCTGACGGTCAGCTATACGGTTTGGTTAGTTTAATCGGAACGTGGCTCCTGATGGCTCAAGGCTGGGGTGGGACAAGGCGCACAGAGTCTAAAGGCTGATGGGCAGCGAGCCCTCCTATACGCGGCCTGGGTCAGCTGTGGGGAGTCACTGGTGGGAGGCTTGGTGTCCAGGCCAGGGGGCTACGCCCGCTACGAGAGTACTTTTCCCCAGCACTTCCACTGGGCAGGAGTACCTGGTGAGAAGGCTGCTTGAGAACTATTCCACATCATCCGAGTAGTTCTGACAGGAGCTGCAGGTCACCCTGCCCTCCACGGTTGGTGGTGCCAGAGTCCTGCAACAGTGCCATGGCAGAAGCTTCTGGAAGAGCTCTTGGCAGAGAAACCTTGTGTTGTCAGTTGGAGACAGTGGTTATTTTTATTGAGATCTAGATTTAAAAAAATCAACCAAAAATGGCATTCTTTTTTTTTTTTTTAATCTTAGTTCAGAAACCTTCTGTGGTTAAAAAAAACAGGTTTGTATTTGTAGTTCTCCAAAAAGGAACATTGTTTTCTGTGTGCTTTAGATTTTTTGGCTAAGTTAATTACTGAGCTGATTTTGTAAGTTCTACGCCCTGCAGATTTTTTAAGTTATTCATATATGTGCAACTGCCTTTGCAAAAATATTTTTGTATGAAAGTTATCTTTATCCTTTAGTTCAAGATTTAGGCCCTAAAAATAAATATATAGAGACTGTTGACAAACATCTGTCCTTACAGAATGTGTACACGTGAACAGGTGTTCCAAGCTACTGTAGCACACCCAGAGACGACGCACGTGACATTTGTCAGGATGGCTGTTAGGTGAGGGCACGTAGACCCAGTGTCCTGCCCTCCTGACCATGTACCGTGCTAGGAGCACGGGCTTGAGACGGAGTGTGGTGAGCCCCTCTGTGCCATGAGCCCGCTCTCACAACCTGGGAGCGTAGAGTTGGAGGGCCTTGGTGACTGCTGGAGCGGTGGGGCCAGCGGTCTCCTTGGGTGACGACGTACGTTAGAGGTGGTGCTGAGCACTGAGGAGTCTGACCTTGTGTGGTGAAGCGTCTGCTACACTTGACCTTGCTCTGAGTGAAGTGCCACGGCCTGCTCTGGTGCCTCCCGCAGCACCAGGCAGGTCGGGAGGCCGGTGACCTCGCAGGGCCTCACCGGTGTGCTCTTGCTGATGCTTTAGTGGGCTTCACTGTTTGATTTTCCCATGGAAATTTGCTAACTTCTTTAGTTTTATTTCTAAACTAGAAATTAGGGGAGGGGTAAGCCAGAATTTCTCAGCTGTTAAATGTGGGTGTATAAATGACCAAAAAACAAGTGTTGTGCAGTGGTATTAGCACTATAACAAATGAAATCCCAGCCCGAAATAAAAATTATTAAAAAAAAAAAAAACACGAAATCCCTTTTGAAAAATACATCATCTTTCTTTTGCCGTGACAAGGTGGAATACTTCACCATGCAGTGTTTTTCATAGCAGTTTGCCTTTGGGCAGGCTAAAATTCTGTAAACTTGAATTTTTATTTTACTCTAGGGAAATCAAAATTTTTATTCATGGTGACATTTTCAGAGAAGTTTCAGTGATTTTTTTTCCCCCCTGAAAACCCAGAAACCTAGATTTTAAAAATAGGAGTATTTTCTGGATAAATTATTATGTGTTACTATTTCTTTCATATATAGTTGAAAATTGCAGTGCATTCATCAATTGATGTATTAAAAATACATTCATTCCACCCATTTTAGTAATACTTTTGAAAATATCCAAGTTTTTAACTTATTTTCCCCTTAATTTTAACTGTAGACCCACAAGATGAAAATAAAATTGGAATTGATGGGATTCAACAGTTTTGTGATGATTTAAGCCTAGATCCTGCCAGTATCACAGTTTTGGTTATCGCATGGAAATTCAGGGCTGCAACTCAATGTGAATTTAGCAAAAAGGAATTTGTAGACGGCATGACAGAACTTGGGTAAGTAAACTGGTCTCAGTTTAAACTTTTTCAGAAAGGAAAGTATTTTCAATGTTATTTTTCAGTGACCTATAAATTTCATATCAATCTGTGTCCTTTGTATATTTTACAAATTTCTTGTGCATTTGTACTATTAAACCTTTAGTTTTCTTTTAAATTCCAATTAAGGTTTTGTTCAGTATTTTTATTCAGATTAATTCCTTTTGTTACACTTTCTCCTTTTTAATGTTTTCCTTCCAGTTTTGAGTTATCATAAACATCCAGGTGTTTTTGTTTGTTTTCAGCCATTTATTTCATAACACTGTGCACTAAATGCATAATCTGCTGTGTTGCTGCATTAAGCGTTAATAAAATGCCATTCTGTCTTTTGCGTGTATAACTTCTCTGCTCTACCTATAGTCGGAGTAAAAGGTTCGTTAATACCTTAAGATGTTTCTTAGTTATTAGGTGAGTCAGAGAAGTACATGAAAGCACGTAGCATAAATAGCTTTTAACCATTAAGCTCACTGCACTGTTTGATGAAGTGTGTAGAAGCCGACCTGCTGACTTGCTGACACTCTGAGGTCTCAGTGTTGACAACTTAAACTCACTTATTTTTAGCTCCCAAAGGAGCTCGAAAGCCTTAGGTAAACATGTTCTAAGGCTGTGCAGACAGGGTGCTTGTTTTCACTAAAACAAGAGGAGTCTGTCAAGATAAGTTCTATGACACTTTATTTCTAATATCTTACCACATTCCAGGTAGTTGAATAAAACCAATTTAAAACCAACCGAACAGGTATCTTTATAACAGTGTTGTAAGCGCACTTGTGTTGATATTCTTTGCACCTGGGAAAGCCTAGAAGAAGCTGCAGTGATCTTAGAACCGGCTGCTGCTGCTGCTGCTGAGTCGCTTCAGTTGTGTCCGACTCCATGCGACCCCATAGACAGCAGCCCACCAGGCTCCCCCGTCCTGGGATTCTCCAGGCAAGAACACTGGAGTGGGTCGCCATTTCCTTCTCCAATACAGGAAAATGAAAAGTCAAAGTGAAGTCGCTCAGTCTTGCCCGACTCTTAGCGACCCCATGGACTGCAGCCTACTGGGCTCCTCTGTCCATGGGATTTTCCAGGCAAGAGTACCGGAAAGACCGGTTAAAAGAGCACTCCATGACTGCTGGGCCACAGTTACCCCACCTGTTAAAATCGCCCCAAAATAGAAGCTTTTGGAAATAAGTGCTTCTTACAGAGACAATTAATGGTATTTCTTAGACATTGCCTAGGAATATATCGTACAAATAAAATTTTTAAATTCCTATTAGCCTATGAAGTGTCATAACTTTAAATACATATATTAAAGATTTTGAGCATGGATCTTCCCAAAATGTTTTTAGATCATCTCACACCCTGTTATCTGAAGTTTACAGAATATAATTTAAGGTCACAAGTTAGTGATGGTCAGTGGCTTGCTCTCTCTCCACACCTCATGGGGCAGTTAAAGGTGAAAGTACCATTTAAAATATTCAACAAAAGTTTTATGAATGTATTAGTGAACTATGCTGTGGAGAATAACCTGTGCTTCTAGGGATGTGAAGGACTATTTGCCTCTAAATAGTGCTGAGCTCTAGAAATACTCTGGCTTCTGTATCTGCTCTGTTATGATTTCCTCACACTTTCCTGGCTGTTGACTCCTGACTGTGGTTAGAATACCTGCCTTTAACAGCTAATTCTACACCTTTTCTTTGGGTGCTTGAGGATTCTTAGATAAACTGAATAAACTTTATGAAATACCTTGACATTTTTAAAAACAAAAAATTGTGTGTGGGTCTTCCCTGCTGTACCCATGGGTCTTTTTATCTGTCTTTAACCCAGCACCACATATTCTTAATTGTTGTAGCTTTAGAATGAGTCTTGATGAGTTAGTACAGTCTTCCCACATGGTTCATCTACTGCAAGATTGTTAGTGTTTATTACTTCCGTGGGGGTAAGAAGAGTCTTCAACAAATGGTGCCGACACAACTGGGCAGACATGAGAGCCTTAGCCTCAGTCCCTCCTTCATACCATCCTGGGAGTCAGCTGGGGCGGACTGGGGCCCCTGCAAGACACAGACCACACAGTTTTAGACAGATTAAGAAACTATAACCTCGGGTTAAGCTTTTGCAGAAAAGACAGAAAAACTACTAACCATAAATGAAAAAAGTGGTAAGTTGGACTTGATCAAAGTTAAAAACAGCATCAAAAGATGCTGTTGGGAAAATGAAAAAGATAAAACAGTGGGAAAAAATATTTGTTCTCTTTTTGTATATGTTGTAATCACTATAAAAACATAAAATTCAATCTGAAAGAATCCAAGAAAAAAAAGGACAAAAGAAAAATTAACTTATGGTGGGACAGATAGCAAGCCCATGATAAAATGGAGGGTTTAAGCTAAAAATGTTTGCATTTACATAATCACATTAAATGTAAGTGAACTAAATGCTAGGTGGGTTTTTAAAAGCCAGCTACTGTATATACTGTTTGCAGTAGATAAAACTGAGACATAAGGGCACAGAACAGTTTGAGGGACAGAGTCTAAAGTAGTGTGCGAGCAGGAACCAAAAATAGGCTGGTGTGGCTGTTAATGTGTTAGAACAAGCTTTAACGCAGAAAGTAATTCTACAAATAATGAAAGACATTTTCTTTTTTTTTTTTTTGGTGGAAAAAGAAAAGGTGCTTTTACTCAGGAGGCCAGCAACCTGGGAAGATGGTGGACTGGTGTCCTCAGACCACCTCTGAGTTGCTGGTTAGGGGACAGAAAATTGAAAGTGGGGTGCCAGTCAGCTCCAGCCACCCTCTGGAGGCTTGCCCTGCAGTGGTCGGGACATGTCGTCTCCATGGTCTTCTGCCTCTGCCATCTAAGGCCCTGGAGTCCTGAGGATATACATCCTGTGAGTTCCCGGCTCCCCAGCTCCAGCCCAAGGCAGGCAGAGCAGGATGGTATTAGCACCTGGATCACATTCCCTGAAGACCTCATATGATGTCTCAACTAGAGACATTTTGACACAGAGAAACCAACCGGCGTGTAGATGAGTGAGACAGCAAGGAGGGAAGGTCGTGTGTAAGTGAATTAAAGAGCGAGGAGAAGAGGGAAGAGTGGAGGCAGGAGGAATCTGAAGACCATCTCTTAATGATAAAAGGTTTATCTTACCAGGACAGTACAGTTTATTTAAAGCAGAAATCAAAACTCTAAAGAAAATGATAGACATCTGCCAGCACAGTGGGGAATACATCTTCCCATCTTTTCACACACATCTTACCAACTGGTAGACTAAGTGGATGAAAAATCAGTAGTGAATAGAAGATTCGGAAAAGGAAATCGAACACTGCCCTTGATGTTGAGGAATACGTATTCTTTTCAAAAAGAACACTTAAGAATATTGACATAAACAGGGCATAAGGTAAGATGCCAGTGTCCCAGAGTTGAAGTGATACAGCGTGTTTCCTGGCCACAATAACAAAAAAGAGAGCTAGCTAGGTTGAAATCTGTGTGGATACTGGACCTCTGAATAACCCTTGGGTTGAGAAAGAAGTTACGACAGAAATTAGAAAGCGTTTTGAGTGATGAAACTGAGAACATGTGGGAGTCAGCCTCTGAGATGTATATTTTAGAAAGCTGAAACTCAGGAAGGAAAGCATCCACCTCAGCAAGTAGAGAAGAGAACAGGAGATTGAACTCAGAGTGCAGACACAGGGAATTACAATTTTAAACAGGCAGTAATTTAATGATATTTTTTAAAAGCTATAAGTAGAAATGATTCATAAAGCCAAAACCTTGGTATTTGAGAAGACCAGTAAAGTAATGAATGCCACATAAGCCATATAGAAAGAAAGGGGACGTCACTATAGACCCTGCAGATAAATGAGACTGTATTACGAACAACCTTATAAATTTGAAAAATGAAATATAGCAGTTCTTTAAAAAATGACAACTTACTGAAATGGGAATGTGAAGACATAGTTCCGTAAATCTTAGAGAGTCAGAACCCATAATTTAAAATCTTTTCAAGGAGAAAAGTCATGGCCATGATTGGTTCACTGGCACATCTTACCCAACTTTTAATAAAGAGAATAACATCAGTTTCACACCAGAGAAGAGTAAGGAAAAAAACACTCCTAGCACGTTTTGAGGCCAGCATAGCTTCGATAGTAAGACCTAGAAAGGACATGTTGAAAAGGGAAAATTATAAGCCTCTCTCAGTCATAAGAATCAAAAGACACATATGATGAACAGAAGATGCAAAAATCCTAACCAGATTTTCAGCAAAATAAATCAAGCCTCCAAAACGAGTCAACCAAAAGTCAGGATAAATTGTGATGACAGTTCATTGTAGTCCAGGAATGCAAGATCTGTTTAACATTACAAAGTCAACTAATGTAATTTATTGTAGTAACAGAAAAGGGAGGACTGGCTGTTTTATCAGTGTGTAACATGGCACTTGCAGTAATTAGCAGTACGTGGAGTGGGGCAGGATGAGAGCCAGGAAACCTGGGTTTCCAGAACACTTGATTTATGGCAGAGGTAGCCTTTTAGAGATGTAGAGAAGGAATGGCTTTTCACAAAAGGGTCCTGAGGGAACTGGCTAGTTGTATGGGAAAAGTCGTATGGCTTCCCTGGTGGCTCACATGGTAAAGAATTCGCCTGTAATGCAGGAGACCCAGGTTCAATTCCTTGGTTGGGAAGATCTCCTGGAGAAGGAAATGGCCACCCACTCCAGTATTCTTGCTTAGAGAATTCCATGGACAGAGGAGCCTGGCGGGCTGTAAGCAATGCGATCACAAAGAGCTGGACACGACTGAGTGACTAACAGTTTCGTGGGAGAAGGTTCGTCTTGGTCTCTGCCTCAGACTGTACATATAGTCAGTTCAGTGAGTTGTAGATCTCAGGGCAAAAGGCTGCAGGCAGAGAATACCTACAGCCGTACAGTAGCGCAGGTGGTAAAACGCCATCAGAAACCACCTCAGAGAAGATTAGTGAGTAAATTGTGCTGCCCTGAAATCAGAACTTCTGACCAGAAATAGCACCAGGAGGCATCACGCGGGGAAGGAGGGGCAGGGGCCGTGAGACGCTCTGCTGACATGAGAATCCCCACAAAACAATAAAAAGATGACCTGGTTGAGAACGGACAGGAGACATGACCACGCCCTTCACAGAGGATGCTTTCCAAGGGGCCAGTGAAGATACAAGCAGGTACTCAGCCTCACTCACGGGGTGGGGTAGGGGGCTGCAAATTAGGAGCACATCAAACTAGGCCCTCCCAGGTCCTCTTCTGGGACAGCTGCCGCGTGTCGCCGGTGGGCAGTCACCCTGGAGAAGGGTTTGACAAGAATTGTGGACTCGCGGGTGGGTGTCTGCCTCACACATTCACTTGTGTGCCAGAATACACATACGGGAACCTTTAGCATTCTTCATGACCAGAAAACTAGAAACAGCGAAAATGCTTACCTGTAGCACAGTGGCGTTGCGGTGTGACTGCGGTGGCTGAGACGGCGGAGATGAACCACCAGAGCCCACGTGTCACACGGGTGAGCCTCGCACACACAACGTTGGCACAGAAACCCAAACACAAAGTAGAACTCGGGAGTTCCCATTTGTTAACTGCAAAGCAGGGATAACTGATTGGTCCGCCAAGGAGCGCTGTGCTGTGATGGAGGCGGAGAAGAGCAGGGGTGGCAGCCTGGAGGAGGAGGGCAGTGGTGGGCGGGGCTGGGGTGCCGCTCACCCGCCAGACACCGAGCTCCACGCGGGCTCGGGGACCTGCCACACCGGGGCACGAGGGTCAGTGACGTGTGGCTCTCAGCCTCCTCCTTGTCGTGCAGTCAAACGACAGATTTTATGTTTCGTTGTTCTGAATCCTGCTTTAGTGAGGGCTTTTAATTATTCCTGAAGGTTGTTAGCTTTTTGGAGGAAAATCCAGTTTTAAAGCGATAGAGTGCTTTTCCTGTGTTGGCTGTTTTAAGTCCAGCCCACTGTAATGAAGCATGCCCTGGACACTGACCTGAGTCTGCAGGCCTGTCTCCTCCGGGATGGTACAGGCTGCAGGTTGGCTCAGCTCTGCCCTCAGCAAGGGCCCAGGTCTTCCCGCCCTGTCTCCATCACGCCCGGACACAGGGCTTATCCCTGGCTGTATTCCAGCCCACACAGCGAGGAGGGCCTTGCAGCTTCTGTGGGTTTTTTTCTTTACTTTTAATGACATCTCTGTGTGCATGGTAAGTCGCTTCATTTATGTCCAATTCTTTGTGACCCCAATGGGCCAGGCTCCTCTGTCCCTTAGATTCTCCAGGCAAGAACACTGGAGTGGGCTTCCATTTCCTCCTCCAGGGGATCTTCCCGACCCAGGGATCGAACTTGGATCTCCTGTATCTCCTCTGCTGACAGGTGGGTTCTTTAACCACTGCACCCCCTGGGAAGCCCAGTGGCCTCTCTTCTAAGATGCAGTCCATGTGCCATATAAATCGGTGGGTTTGGTTCACAGAACGTGGGGTTATCACCACAAACAGGGCTAGCCCTTGTAGCCAGAACAGGGACCTTAGCTCCGCCCTTAGGCCCGAGCCTCAGGCCGCATCAGAGCGCGGGGAGGCTGGAGCCCTGTCCGCCACCTGCGACGCCCACGTGAGGCTCTGTTCCTGTCCCAGGTGTGACAGCACAGAGCAGCTGAGAGCCCTACTGCCTGGACTGGAGCAGGAGCTGAAGGACGCGGTGAAGTTCAAGGCCCTTTACCAGTTCACCTTCGCCTTTGCTAGGAGCCCGGGGCAGAAAGGGCTAGGTGAGTATACCTGCCAGATGCCAGGCAGCTCCAGAGGCCACGGGCGTGGCCAGCAGGGCTCCGGGCGGGCCCCTCCTCTGGGGTCCCCACTGAGGGCGCCCCTTGCCGCTGGGACAGTCCCACGTGCTCCAGCCCCTCAGCCTGCAGTCACTCCTGACGTGTGGAGCCAAAAATACGATTTTAAATGTGGAGTAATTTTCAGATGCTCTGCATTCTCTCCTGTTGATGTGTAATTGTCTAATGGGTTAGAGACGCGGGCAGGTGACGTTAACCTCGTCTTGGGCTGGGGATTTAATGTTAACTTACTTAAACTAATTCTGATGTGTGTTGGATTATATTTTTCTTCTTCTTTCAGAGATGTATGATTTTGCCAAAATGTTACTTGTGCATTACCGTATGTGGTATATACAGAAAATCTTTAGCTTGTATTTCCGGTTTGAGGTTTTGGTTTATTTGAGGATTATAAAATCCGCTTATTTCTGTTGCCATGTCACAGAGAACCTCAAACTCAGGGTTTCAAGCAGCCATCATTTTTATGGCGTATGATCCTTTGGCTCAAGGCTCTGCAGGGCTCTGCAGGGCTCCGCCGGGCAGCCCTCTGTGCCACACGGGTCGGCTCAGACGCTTAGCAGTGTTCCAGCTGCCGCTGGACACCACCCGCCCTGGCTGACTGGGGCTCCCCTGCAGGGCGGTGATCCCGCCGGAAGGCTGCAGGGCTGCAGGCAGGGGAGATGGGAGCTGCCTGGAAGGCCTACAGCATTGGTTCCATCTGAAGTCACCGCATTTGCCATGCTTTTAAAATTCCACTGTAACTTCTAAGAGGTTGTAAATTAGTCCAAGTTAATCACCTGTTTTAAAGTTTTATAAATTTACTTGCTTTGGTCATGAAGTTCAGTGTGAGGAGAAGTATTTTGAAGCACTTTTGCAGCATGGAGCCCAGCATAGTCTCTATTTTAAGTAGCTTTGCCTGAGTATCAGGCAGCAGAAAAGGAGAAATTTATAGTTTATCCTGTAATTCCTTTACTGAGAGAGAAAAAAAAATCATTATCTACTTTATACCTATAGACAAATGAGATGTTTATCAGAAATCAGTCACTGAAGAATTGGAACAGTTACTGATTTCGTGTCTGTGCTTCATGAGACTCATTGAGAGAACATAAAATAATATTAAAGGGAACAACAGCCTCTTCAGGAAAATTATTACATACCTGGACACTTCACAGACATCACACTTTATTTTAGAAGGTTTTTTGAGGGTTTTTTAAAAAAGATACAAAGCCAGATGAGTATAGGGGAGCAGAAGGGAGGCTTGAGGTGGGAGGGCAGCAACCCCAGAACCGATCCCTGTTGTTCTATCAAAGAAGTGGGTACAACATTGTAAAGCAACTGTTAATTGCTTTTGTTGCTCGTGACTCGGTTGCGTCTGACTCTTTGCAACTCCATGGACTGCAGCATTCCAGGCTTCCCTGTCCTTCACTATCTCCCAAAGCAACTGTACTTCACTTAAAAAAAAAAAGAGTAATTTTACAGCTGTGAACCCCAGATGGAACAATTGATTTTACAGTTTCCAAAGTTTATGACATTGTCTGTCTTCTGAAGGGTTAAATATAATTTAAAGAGGTTGATTCAGGTGTTCCTATAATTCCTAAAAAAGTGTAGACAGCAGTGGAAAGGGGTGGAAAAACAGCCTACAGGTCAAGGCTTCATCCCCTTCAGACCTGTGTGCCTGTTGTGTGTGGCAAGAGGGGCACATGCCGTTTGGTGGTTGTTCCTTAGCCTAGCGCTGTTTCACTGCTCAGTCGGCCGACTCTGCCACCCCACGGACTGTACCTCGCCAGGATCCTCTGTGCATGAGATTTTCCAGGCAAGAAAACTAGAGTGGGTTGCCATTTCCTCCTCTTTAGCCTAGTTAAAGTCACTCAGTCGTGTCCGACTCTTTGTGACCCCAGGGACTATTCAGTCCATGCAGTTCTCCAGGCCAGAACACTGGAGTGGGTAGCCGTCCCCTCCTCCAGGGCATCTTCTGACCCAGGGACCAAACGGGTTTCCTGCACTGCAGGCGGATTCTTTACCAGCCACTAGGGACGCCCCCTAGTAGAGGAGGTGATTAACACTCCTTGACGCTTTGCTTTAATGTGAGATACTTGGCATGGCTTATACTGGCTAGAGTCCGTAATCAGCTGGCTTTGAGAAATCATAATTTTTGAGGAAGTAAAGTTTCATGATTATTAACTAATTTTTCCATCAGCCCAAAGATTCTTTTTTGACAGAATGATCATCTTTATGATCTAATTCTAAATGGAGCATCACAGACATAAATTTTACTTAGGAACATCTTATAATCATTTTCTTACTCAGGAGGTAGGGTTTTTCAGAGGTTATTAGAAAGAAAATAGCTGCTCTGATGATTCCTTTCATGGTCGTAGATTTTGTTCTTGATCTCAGCTCTCAAGTCTATCACTTGGAGTGTTGCGGTTGTTTTGCAAACGACCAGGTCCATCAGGACAGCACTCAGCGTGTTTACTTAGGTGATGCTGGGTCTCTGAAAATGCAGGCAGCTACTGCGAGTTGTGTGATTTACAAATATGCACATCGGGAACTTTATAAGAAGGGTTTCTAGGACCAAACGAACCCAAAGGTGACCAGACTTAACGTCTGCCATGAAGCTTTATTTTCCTCTCTTCCCCAGGTTTGCATCCATTTCTCAGTGTGAGACTTTCCCTCACTAGGATGAGTGTAGATTCTCCTCAGTGATAAGGAAGTAGACTCAGCAGGGCGCGGGCCCATGGGCAAGGTCCAGCCAGCCTTCTCTCCTGCCTGTTCCTCAAGTTTTCTGACCACTGCTTTCTTGCTAGGACTCCAGGTTATTTCAGACTGAGTTATCTTGTGGACGTTAAACACACAGGAAATAGAGGCATTTTATTTGAGGTTGGCTACTACTCACGTGTTTCTTGCTCATTCATTTCTAATGATTGACCTGGGAACCTCAGGTCAGAACTTCAGCTTTTATGACTTCTGTCCAAGTCGGGCCAAACCAGATTTAGATGAAAATCTTTTGGAAGGTGTTTAGTAGAATATTTTGCATTGAAAGCATTTGTTACCTTAAACGTTTATTTATTGGCTTTTTGCATTCATTCTCCTGGCACACACACATAAGCACTATTTCAGTGCAGGACTGTTGTATCATCTGAAAGCGATGAGCTCTAGCCAACCTAGTTGAAGGGTGTCAGCTTCAAAAAGTTACCTTCTCAGCCCCTTGATGTTCTGGTGTATCAATCACACAGAAATAAATCGATACCAGCCTTGCAGTGAGCAGAGAATGAGTCCCTCTCCTGCAGCCCTGACACTCAGCTTCTGTGTCCGTGAACATCTCATCTCATGATGCAGCCCACGGCATCAGTCTGTTTAGACGTGAAATCGTCGCTACCGTCCAACTGGGGAAAAATGAGGACATTGACTTTTACTAGTGACCAAACAACATGCTAATTTGTCTTGGCTTTATCTTAAGAAATCCCAAGTCTTTATGATACTTAACGGGATTGACTTTTGAATCAGATTCCATTTTAGTTCTTACCGTGGCAAGGAAGGTCTGTTTGGAAAGCACTGTGTCCCTTCCTTTCTAAACAAGTTTTTAACTTGTAGTTCATCACTTAGAAAGTGCGTGGGGCTGTTTTTTTTTAAATGTATATATAAATGGTATGCATTAATCATATCCAGCTAATCATATCCAGGTCGGTCCAGCTGTCAAGAAAGCCCAGTACATGAGAAAAGCAGTCTTCATAATGGATTAATTAGGGAATAATTATTGACACATCCAGCTATCCTAGTACACAAATCGTTTTCCAAAGCCATTTTCCCCAAGGTACCAAATCAGATTCAGCTTCAGGAGCTCTTCTATAAGCCTTAGACCTCATGCAACCATGGGTAAGACTGCCGAGTGTTACTAAGTGACACCAGCGTGCTAAGAAGTGGTCACTGTGCTGTGTTAAAAGGAGTTGGGACTCACTGAGTGCTTTCTCTCTTTTTGCCAGATTTGGAAATGGCTGTCGCATACTGGAATCTGGTGTTATCCGGAAGGTTTAAGTTTCTAGATCTTTGGAACACCTTCTTGTTGGTAAGGGTCTTCCTGCTTGCCAGGTCCCCATGCGAGGAATCAGCCAAGCCGGTTACCGTCTTAATAACCGATTGCTTGTCTGCGGGCCCAAGGAACCAGTGTCCCCAGCGACGGTCCCAGGGAGCCCACCCGCGACCACACTCTGCCTCCCGCGGAAAGTGGTGCCCATGGGCTCGGGCCAGGCTGCTCGAGGCACCTCCAGCCTGTGTGTCTGTGGTCCCCGCCCCAGGGTGTTCATGGGCCGAGACTGCTCAGTGACCGTGGCTGAGGGGAGGGTGCGGGCTGCCGGGCCCGTCCCTGACTGTGGGAGGTGACTGTGTTGTCCTGCTCAGGGTCCCCCTGCTCTGTGAGGACCAGTCCTTCTAGTGGAGGGGTGTGGGACGGCCCTCCAGGAGCAGCCTGGGGAAGGACCCCAGCACATGCGGCGGGAGGCCCGGGGCGTGCGGGGGGGGCAGCAGGGGGGCCCAGGATGCGCAGGGGGGTTAGCGGTGGGCCCGGGGTGCGCACAGGGGGCAGCGGGGGGCCCGGGGTATGTGGTGGGCAGCAGGGGAGCCTAGGGCGCACAGGGGGCGCAGCGGGGGGACCCAGGGCACGCGGGGGGGGGCAGCGGGAGGCCCGCCCCGGGGGGACAGGCCTGCTGCGCAGTGGGCAGCAGGAGCAGAGGAGCATGCGTGATGCACCGCGTGCACGTGCTCTGGAGCGTGAGATGAGCTTGGGAGCCATCTGTGGACACGTGCACTCACGTGTGCAGAGACAGGCCTTAGAGGTCTGGGAGCCTCCAGGAGACCTGGGGCTGTTCTCCAGCTGGGGCCCCCCAGGAGCAGGGCGGGTCCTCCGGTGTCTGAAGCGTCCAGTGGCGGGGCGCGCCCACCCCTGCGGAGAGCCGCCTGGTTCACAGGAGGTGAGCACCTCCAGATGCTGCTTGCCCATGCTGTTTCTGAGCTGGTTTCAGGCTTGGACAAAGAGATTAAAAATGCTGCCTTTCTATTTGAAATAAAAGTCAATAATTTTTGTTTTATTTTGTGTTTCAATAAGTCTGCCTTCTGCAGACTTCTGCACGTTGGCATCATGCAGCTCTTAACACTGACCCAAAGCGCTGTTGCTGGATTAACTTCTGACAGTGCTGGTCTGGTTCTCACGCCTGGTCACATTATGTCCTGAGATCACCAGGCTGAGAGCTCCGTCTGAGCCAGCAGTCTGCTGGTTTTTCCTCTTGTGTTTTAGGAGCATCACAAACGATCAATCCCAAGGGACACTTGGAACCTTCTTCTAGATTTTGGAAACATGATCGCAGATGACATGTCCAACTATGATGAAGAAGGTAGGCAAAGTCCACAGACCTCAGGAGATGGCCAGGGGGCAGGTGGGTCCCTGTTGACCCCTGCCCGACCCCGTGTGTGAGACAGGAGTGATGAAGTGCCTAGTACTTACTTATTACGTCCTGTAAACCCCACAAGAGAAAATACCGCTCACATTAAAGTCAGGAGGACCTCTTCTGAGCTGAAGCTTTCACGGTGGGTGTGCAGAGGCCCGGAGGCAGGACCACAAGCAGGACGGTGACTGCGGCCCGCTGACCCTGTGTGGCCAGCGGTTATTCCATCACGCCGCGAAGCACACAGCGGAGCCCCGCCTGTGTACTCACCTGAGCATGGCCACACCTGCAGTGGCCCCCACCCCAGGCGTTTCAGGGCTCAGGGAACTTCTCCCACCTGCTGCACTGTGGGAGCTGCCCGCTCAGAAAGAATGTCCACCCCCAGCCCCCTCTGCCCAGCACACAGCACCTGCCACCCCCGGCTGGCCAGAGCCGAGGAGGGTAATTCCAGCTGATCCATCACGTGTAGAAGTTTAAAAAGTTTAAAATCATTTGAGTTCATGAGATATAAATGTTGGATTGTGAGAAAAACCTTTGACTATAAAAAATATTGTTCTAAAATGCCGACTTTTTCACACCTTTTGCTTTCCTTTAGGAGCATGGCCTGTTCTCATAGATGATTTCGTAGAATATGCGCGGCCAGTGCTCGCAGGTGGTAAAGGCGGTCGTGTCTCGGCAGAAAATTGAGTTGGATTTAGATGGAAGGGAGCCGCGTCCTGCAGGAGATGCTGGCCAGCTGTGCCTGTCGCCCATTTCCTCCTGACCAGTCGTGAGCCTGGAGACCCTCTGCCGCTGCTTAGAGAAGACGCTGCTGACTTTTGGCGCCGCACAGAGACCCTCCGCGATCGCGGCCGGGCGCCTGGGGACGGGGCCCTAGCTCTGCTGTGGAGCCCTCCGCCTGACTGTGGGGGGGCGGGGCCTGTCTGCAGTCCCTCCTCCTGACTGTGGAGGGGCGGGGCCTGTCTGCAGTCTCCCGCCTTCAGATCCCGGCGAGCCCTGCGCCCACACCCACTGGTTGTCCGGGAACCACACCTAAGAAACCTCCGGTCAGGCGGCTGGACACATGTCCTGAGAGGACAGTCGTAGACGCTGAGGTTTTTAGATTTGGTGCCAGGATTAAGACGTAAGTTTTTGAATTATCCAGATTTATCAGCTCTGTTTCCTCTGGATGATCACGGGAATGATTTTACAGGTCGACGAGCTGTTGAGGTTTGCACAGCAGCTTCAGACTGTGTGCAAGTCAGCGGGTCTGCTTACCGCTAGTAGTGTCAGTTCAGCTTCCTGAGAAGCTTCATAAAGTATGCAAGTATGCTTTTTTAAAAAAATGTATTTTATTACATTTAAAAAGACATTTTTCTGTGAGAAATTATCTCTTTTGTGAGAAATTTAAATTTAAAAATCAACTGTTGGCTCCTTTCTACAGTCTGTAACGTGAGCACTTGCCCTTCACGTGTGGTCACATTCAGAAGGTAAGGACACACGTGGTTGTCCCCAAAATGCCACAAACCGAAAACCATGTCACTCGCACGTGGAGCGGAGAGTCGGCACCCTGAGCCGCTGGCCTCCGGCATGTCCCCCGCCACCCCCTTCCTTCCTGGGGGTCACACCCAGCTTGGGGGCTGGGAGGATGGCTGGCCCGCGTGCTGTCCAGGTGGGCGCCGCGACCCGCCTGCCCATCGTGGAAGTGGCTTCGTGTGGCGGTGTGAGAAGCGCTGGGTGGGCCACATCTCGAACACAGGCAATCACGTCACGGCACACCCGTGGCCCCACAGCGGCCCCACTTATGAGACAGAAGCTGGGGCAACTCACAGGAGAGGGGGTGCCCGCAGATTTGCAGAACGCGTGCCTAAAATGTGCAGTTTAGTTTGGCTTCCAGAAGCATGAGCCACCCAGACCTGCGTCCCGAGACCCAGCCGGGCGGGCGGTGTAGGAGTCAGCCCCTCTCGAGGTACAGGGCCCAGAAGTTGCTGACCTCTCCCAGCCCCACTGCTGTGGCCGCAAAGAAAACACGGGCTACCTCTGCCCACAAGCCTGGGGTTCTTAGAGCTTTAACAGAAGCCTCAACAATCGTTCAGGGTCCTTTGAGGGCTTTTGGGTTCTGACGTGTAAGAGTTCCAGAGAGGTTGCAGAACTCAGGCCTGTGAGAGTCACGAGGTCCGTGGCACTGCTTCATCCTGAGGCTTAAGGCTGTGTGGGAAAGGCCATCGGTGCACGAGGGCCTTCTTGTCCACCAGCAGACCCCAGAGCTCAGTGACTGGAACCAGTCTCTCGCACACGGCCGGTGTCAGTCCGTCTATCACAAGCATTCCCGTCGGGCGTGCTGTGGATGCGCCGAGCACTCGGAAACGCTGAAGTGCTTCTCTCTGGGGCCGTGGTGGCTTTCTGCTCTGCCCCGGACGCACGGACGCCAGGCACTGGCTGGCCTGGCTGGCCTCCTCCGCCCCACGTCGGGAGCAGCCACCACACCCAGGGCCCTCCCAGCTGTGTCTGGCCTGCCGCCTCCTTACAGAATCGAGTCCCACGTGGACGGTCTCAACTCTCTCCTCTCCTCTCTTGGTGTCATGAGGCCTCTGCTGAGCATGCCTGCTTCAGGTGGGCGGTTACAGATCTCAGGACACAGAAACCTCAGGGTGCACAGAAGCCTCAGGATGCATGGGCGTTCCTTTGGCTGATAAGAACTGCACCTGCCTGACCCACCGCCACACACACACTGGAGACACACGGACTCACCACATGAGGGATGAACGAGCTGGACACCCTGTGCCCACCGAGATTCCTGGCCTGAGCAGCACCGCCTCCTGCTGTAGTGGTGACATCCTGCGTGCTAGTCTGTGATATCGGCTTAGTAGACGCTTACGAGGGCGGGTACGCGCGTCTCTGGCTCCTGGCTCTGCAGGGCGGCCACCCCCCACGCTCAAGGCACAAGGCCAGGGCTCACCTCCCTGCGTCCTCTCGGCTCACGTCGGCCGAACGGTGTGCAGTTGCCCTGAGCACCTCTGATGGTGCCTCTGCCTCAGCCACGAGTATTTCTGCCCAGCGGTGCCCTTCTCCCCACAGCAGGCAGCTGGCAGAGGGCTGCCCTCAGGGAGGGAGCTTGCGTGCCCAGCAACCGGATGGCACTCACTGTGAGGCCCCTGGGTTCAGGGTCTCCCAGAACCGTGCCAGCTGGAGTCGTGTTCCAGAGCCTCACTCTCAACACGGGCTGCGAAGATGCCACAACGCACTCACGGGCACCTTAGCACCTTAGCATCTTAGGATCTTAGGATCTTAGCATCTTAGCATCTTTCTGTTACTGAAACTTTATCAGATGTGTTCCTCACGTCCTGGTGCCCTGGCCTGACGTAGGACCGGGTCCTGTGGTACCATGGGCCTGGGGACACAGATGGCGGCTTTTCTGACCCTGGGCTTCAGGCCCGGACGCCTGCTTTACACCTGGGCCCCCCAGCCTCGGCACCACCGTGAACACTCCTCCCGTGGAGCAGGGGTGGGGGCCCTGCATCCCACCCCACACAGAATGGCCTGTGTCTGTCAGGGAGGCACTGCCAGCGCTGGGCTGGGGGACACCCAGGTCACTGCAGCTCCATCTGCTTCCTCCTTCCCGAGTGGCAGATTTCTATCATCAACACGCTCCACAGTCACTCACCCTCCAGAAACCAAAGCCGCGCGCGTGACAGCTGAGTCCCAGCAGGGTGCTGGGTGCAGGAGCCGGGCATAGGCTGCTAAGGGCGACCCGTGTGATTGCGAGTCCAGGAAACGCAAAGACCCAGGGACAAGGCGGACGGGTGGAGGCCCAGGGGTGGGGGGTCACGGGGGCAGAGGGGCCAGGGGACTCGGGGGTCTCAGCCTGGCTGTGGAAGGCCGAGGCACACTGTGCAATTGACTGGATTGAGCCTGGGTGTGGGGGTTCCACACCGGAGCTCTAGAAACGAGAGTGCTTCCTCCAGGTCACTGGGCAGACTTCCCCAGAGCAGCGGCTTCACCCACCCAGGGCTGTTCTGAGCCGCAGACGCCTCCACGGAAGAGCCAGCTCAGTCCCGACCCTGTGGACAGACGCTGCCGCCCCACGTGGCTGACGGAGGCTGTGAGCTGCAGTCCAGACGGTGTTCTCATTGGTGCCACCTGCAGAGACAGAGGAGGAGTGCCTGCCACTCGGGGAGGCTCCTGACAGCGGCACAATGACCAGCCCGGAGGTCAGCAGGGCTGACTAAAGGCAGAGCAGCACGTCGGCCGCCCGCAGCCAGGGGCAGATATGGAGAAGTTTCAGGCTGCGATGCTGCTGGGGGCCGTCGGGGACGCGCTGGGGTTCGGGCACGCTGCCAGGGAGAGCAGCAGCTTGGGCGCCAGGGTCCAGGAGGAGATGGGGAAGGGAGGTGGGCTGGACCACCTCGTGCTCTCACCGGAGACGTGGCCGGTGAGCGACAACACCATCATGCACATGTCGACAGCGGAGGCCCTCATCACAGGTGAGGCTCTGCCCCGGGGCGGGGGTGGCGGGGGGATCCCGAGGTGAGGGGCCCAGAGCCCGGGGGTCGCCTGCTGCTGCGGCCAAGACCGGCTCGTCACATGGGGTCCCCAGCAGACGGGGTGCGCCTCCACTGCGTCCCAAGACAGCCTCTTGGGTAACGGTGTCACTTTACTCTGCTCACCTGCAGACTCGGGTTCTTAAGCCAAGACTTTGCATTGTGTTTGTAAACATTCACTCAGCAAAGCCTGTGTATTCAGAGTTAAACGCAATCAAAGGGCTCACTTTGGGCCCATTTGGGAGGAAACCTCAACTTCTCACTGTGAATAGTTAGCTTGCTTCTGAATTTATTTCAAAAAATATATAAAATAATAAGCCAGTTTGCAGTTGCGCCGATTAAGATGATATTTGGGGGGAGCTGCTTCTAAATCCCGATGAGTTGTGGTTAAAATGCCGTCTGCCAAATAGGGTTGAGCCTGGAGAGTTGCTGGAGGTTACCCTACGAAAATGCCATGAACTGGTTGGTTTTGGGGGAAACAGAGTTTAAGTAGCAGGTTGATTTCAGGAACACGTTTTTACTGAATTTCGGAAAAGCAGCGGGCGTCTGGGTGAGGCACAGTCTCCTTACAATTGCTGTTGAAAACCTGTCAGAGGGTGAGGGCGCCACTGCAAAATTAGAACCTGAGGCGGCTCTGAGTGGCTGGAATGTGTGTGTCACCGAGTGCTCACCCGCCAGCCGCCCGGGAGCCGGGTTTAGCTCAGATGTCACGGCACAGGAATGCTGTCTGCTCCAAATAGCAGGCGGAGAACTGAGCCTCAGATAAGATAGTGTCACAGCAGGTTGACATGACAAGCCGTCCTTCTGAGTCTGCAGACTCCGAGATCCGGGGTGGGGCGGGGGGGGGGGGGCAGGGTGCAATTGTGGGGCTTCCGGGCCGTCTCTGGGCAGGCCCCAGGCCCCTCCATGTCCCATCCCCGGGCCCTCCTGTGGTGCCCACCTGGCAGAGTCCCTGGCATGCCTCCAGCCTGCACTGTGGTCCCAGGACTCCCTGCCGTGGCTGCTGTCAAGAACGTGCTCCCCCGGGTTGGAGCAAGTCACATCCCCTTGGCAGGAATAGGGCGGAATCCGCCCGGGTGAAGCATGTGGATCCGGAGCACATTGGTAGCAGGCCCAGTTCTGATGGGCTCGGGCACAGCTGGATGCGGGCACCTCTGGACACATGCCCTCTGGCCCACAGGTGACCATGATGCACTCGGGCAAGTCTGTGCCCCAGAAATTGTTTTCACTCTCTAAACATCTAAGTTTAGTTTTCAAACCGCCCAACTTTTTTCTTTAATAACAAACTGTAGCTTGTGTAAGGGGCATGGCAAATAGATGGGGAAACAATGGAACCAGTGACAGGCTTTATTTGCGGGGGGGCTCCAAAATCACTGCAGATGGTGACTGCAGCCATGAAATTAAAAGATACTTGCTCCTTGGAAGGAAAGCTATGACCAACCTAGATAGCATATTAAAAAGCAGAGACAGAGACATTACTTTGCCAACAAAGGTCCGTCTAGTCGAGGCTATGGTTTTTCCAGTGGTCACGTATGGATGTGAGAGTTGGACTGTGAAGAAAGCTGAGCGCCGAAGAATTGATGCTTTTGAACTGTGGTGTTGAAGACTCTTGAGAGTCCCTTGGGCTGCAGGGAGATCCAACCAGTCCATTCTAAAGGAGATCAGTCCTGAGGGTTCATTGGAAGGACTGATGCTGAAGCTGAAGCTCCAATACTTTGGCCACCTGATGTGAAGAGCTGACTCATTTGAAAAGACCCTGATGCTGGGAAAGACTGAGGGCAGGAGGAGAAGGGGACGACAGAGGATGAGATGGTTGGATGGCATCACTGACTCAATGGACATGAGTTTGAGCAAGCTCCAGGAGTTGGTGATGGACAGGGAGGCCTGGCGTGCTGCAGTCCGTGGGGTCGCAAAGAGACGCGACTGAGTGGACTGACTGAGCCACGTGCATCACAGCGCCAGTGGAGCCTGACTGTGGGCCTGTCTCACCGTGAGTGTTATCATCGCATCCTCACGTCACCCTTCAGGTCGACTTTATTACAGCGGATTACAGATAAAGGGACTGACACAGAGGAGCTGTGTCATCAGCCCAGTGCTGCCCAGCAAGTGCAGACAGAAGCCTGACAGCCTCGGCCTGCCTCTGGAGCCCCGACCCAACCCAGGGCTGCAGGACCTGCACTGTTTCAGGGGCCTGACAGACCGTGGCTCTTCACGTGATTTCCAAAGGCAGGTAGGGCTCGCCGCCCCAGGCGTGTGGCTGTGGGCCGGGCCCTGCGGAGCGGTGGGTGCGCCCGGCCATGCCCACTCCGCCATGCCTCTGAGACAGGCAGTGCTGAACAGAAGTGGGCACTGAGCGGAACATGGCGTCCAGGGCCCCGCAGGGCAGGCGGGCCCTGCAGAGTGGAGAGAGGTCCCGGCCCCACAATCCTCTCCCCAGTGCTGCCTGTGGCGGCATTTGAAACGTCGGTATTACCGAGTGATCCAGATGGGTCTCCTGCCTTCTCTCCGTCATGACTTCAGCCAGGAGGCTCACAGGGGGCTTTGTAGGTGGATCTGTCGAGTGGGGGAGACAGAGAAGTGAGTTCAGTGGCCGCATCAGCTCGCAGAGGAGCTCGGGCCAGAGGGCGCGAGGCTCTGTGGCTCTGAATTTGGGATCAGCTCCCGGCTTTTGCTGCCGTTTTGCTTTTAAAGAACTTTGTCTCTTCAAAAAGAAGTAATTCCAGAATAAAACGACTCATCTTAGGGGACCTGGAAGGCCCAGGCTTCTTCTCCTTGGACTGAGACGGTAGAGGAGGTGACAGAGAGCCCGGTCTTGCCCCTCCCTGGCCAGGGCCACCCAGCACCACCTGCTGTCATCCGATGTTGCCAGGGTTACCCAGTGTCACCTGGCGTCACTGTCCATGGGCCAGATGGGACTCACACCCCCAGCCCGGACCCCACAACACCCCCGCCTGGCTCAGAACTGAGGCAGCATGGCGTGGCAGAGTCGAAGCAGCGGCCAGATGGCGCCAGGCCTCTGCCCCACTGCTGAGATGGGGGTGGACAGGAGCCGCTCCCCCGCAGCGCAGCTCCCAGAGCAGCGCTGGGACCCGCGGCGCACCCCCACTCTGCCTGGACTCGGGCGTCTGCCCTGCCCGCCTGCACCAGGGCCGGAGGCAACTTGGGTTTTGTGCCAACTGTGCTCTGCTGCCAGCTCTGCACCCAGGGTGGGCGAGAGAGAGGGGGCTCCGCTGCCAGCTCTGCGTCCAGGGTGGGCAGGAGGTGGGCAGCGTCCTTCTCCACCCCCATGGCCCCCAGAGACGGGGCTTCACTGGGAGGGCTGCACGCAGCCCTGCACAGACAGGGCCTGGTGCCGTCAGCCTCGCTGGCAGGCACGCCCTCTGCCTGCTCCATCCCATCCACTCTCGTGTGACCAGGCCCCCTGGGCTCCAGCTTTGGAGGGTGTGTGGTCTCTGTCCACCACGCTGTGGACTCACTTAATGGCAGAAATGCCCAGTTGTGATGAAAACCCATTCACAATCCCTCGCTGAGCCTACAGCAGGCAGACGGGGGCCTGACCCTGCAGTGGGGGCACATGAGGACATCTGGACACCGGTCAGCAAGCCCTCTATGCCTGGCACCCTGAGATCTCCAAGGACACGCTCCAAGGACACGTCCCCAGACTGCCTTCCTGAGGGGTCGCGGTGGGGATGCTGGGGATGGTGGGGGGGGGGGGGGCGTGGCTGTTTGGCTGGAGCGGGGAGCAGGCAGCTGGGCTGGGAGGGCAGCTCTTGGCACCCTGGACGGGGGACACTGAGGGCCACGGAACAGGTGGATGTCGGCCCAGCAGGCCCCTCGTGGACAGAGCCATCGCTGTGCATGAAGACCCCAGGTCTTCCTAGACTCTTGTGTGTAACAACGAGAAACCGCAGCCTCTGAAATGAGATGAAATCCAAAGCGCACTGCGTCTGCAGTCAGGTCTCTCCGGGGAGCCGGTCCCAGGGCCTCCCTCCTGTGGTGGGGGCGGGCCGCGTGCTGGGGCTCATCTGATCCTCCCTTCCTCCCCAGACTTCTGGTGCCTGGACGACCTCTACCGTGAGATGGTGCGGCGCTACGTGGATGTCCTGGAGAAGCTCCCGGAGCAGCGGGCAGACCCGGCCACCCTGGAGGGCTGCTCCCAGCTGAAGCCAGACAACTACCTCCTGGCATGGCACACGCCATTCAACGAGAAAGGTCAGGGCGCTCTCCCCTTCCTCTGAGGAGGCGGGGCCAGAGGGCCTCGGGACAGGGCCCTGCTCGTCACCCCCAACAGGACCCCAGGGACCCGGCCCCACCTGGGCACCAACCGGGGATGCAGGCATCTCAGTCACCATCCCTGGTGTGCCTTAAGGATAATCTCCCACTGCTTCCCTTTTAAACGTGTGCTCTCAGCCAAAACAAATGTCTGTGTCTGTGATGATCCCATCTGGGGTGATGTTGGCAGGCAGCCTCTGCCCCAGGGCTCTGCTGCTGGGGTCCTGGACCCGACCTCTGGGCTCACAGCAAGGGCAGGCCTGACCTCTGGGTTGATGCTGAAGGATACCATCAAGTCAAAGATCAGATCAGATTAGATCAGTCGCTCAGTCGTGTCTGACTCTTCGCGACCCCATGAATCACAGCACGCCAGGCTTCCCTGTCCATCACCAACTCCCGGAGTTCACTGAGACTCACATCCATCGAGTTGGTGATGCCATCCAGCCATCTCATCCTCTGGCGTCCCCTTCTCCTCTTGCCCCCAATCCCTCCCAGCATCAGAGTCTTTTCCAATGAGTCAACTCTTCACATGAGGTGGCCAAAGTACTGGAGTTTCAGCTTTAGCATCATTCCTTCCAAAGAAATCCCAGGGCTGATCTCCTTCAGAATGGACTGGTTGGATCTCCTTGCAGTCCAAGGGACTCTCAAGAGTCTTCTCCAACACCACAGTTCAAAAGCATCAATTCTTTGGCTCGATAAAGGACAGAAATGGTATGGGCCTAACAGAAGCAGAAGATAATAAGAAGAGATGGCAAGAATACACAGAAGAACTGTACAAAAACGATCTTCACGACCAAGATAATCACGATGTTGTGATCACTGACCTAGAGCCAGACATCCTGGAATGTGAAGTCAAGTGGGCCTTAGGAACATTTCACTACGAACAAAGCTAGTGGAGATGATGGAATTCCAGTTGAGCTATTCCAAATCCTGAGAGATGATGCTGTGAAAGTTCTGCACTCAATATGCCAGCAAATTTGGAAAACTCAGCAGTGGCCACAGGACTGGAAAAGGTCAGTTTTCATTCCAATCCCAAAGAAAGGCAATGCCAAAGAATGCTCAACTGGCAAATAAAGAAGCAGGGAATATGGTCCGTAAAAAAGAGAAATATCAGTAAATCAGAAACGACAAACTCTGACAGTCATTAGAGTTATCAGGTAAGGATATAAAATTGTGTGCGTTCTATACTTCTGAAAAGTTAAGTAGATATATTAGGACTTCCCTGGTGGCTCAGATGGTAAAGCGTCTGCCTACAATGTGGGAGACCTGGGTTCCATCCCTGGGTTGGGAAGATCCCCTGGAGAAGGAAATGGCAACCCACTCCAGTACTCTTGCCTGGAGAATCCCATGGACGGAGGAGCCTGGTGGGCTACAGTCCACGGGGTCGCAAAGAGTCGGACACGACTAAGCGACTTCACTTTCACTTTTCTTTTCTATACTTTTGTAGGTACACAAAAGACCTACATCTCAGTTCTAGAGAAAACACTGCAGTGTCTGAGTGAAACTCACTGACTGAGATTCACAGCGGATTAGACATTTCAGAAAAAAGATGAGTGAGTTTGAAAGGCAGAGCGATAAAAACTGTCCACATAAAACTGGGACATAAAAACCGGGACACACAGAGAAGAAAGAACCCGAAAACGTGGAGGGACATCAGGGAGCCATGGGACAGGTCGGAGCACTGGGTCCTTAAAAGGGGAGGGAGAATAGAAACGATGTGGAGAAACAGTGGCCAGAATTGTCCAAAGTAGATTTTAAAAGACGTGAACGCACATGGCCCAGAAACTCAATAAATTCCAAGCATAAGAAACAAACAAAAACCTCCAACAAGACCCACAGCCATCAAATCACTCAGAACTGTCAACAAAGACGGAGCGCGCCTCCCTGCGGACCGCCAAGGTGAGGGCGGCGGGTTCCAGCGGAAGCAGCACCTCCGGGCGCAGAGAAACCCGGTCAGACCGACGCCCAGAGCAGCGAGGCCTGAGCAGCCTCTGTGGGCGGAGCGGAGGAGTCCATGCCCGAGGGTGCCAGGGAGAGATGCCCACACGTCCTGACCACCTGCACCGGCCACGCGGGCAGCATTTCATCTGTGAAGGAAATGACGATGGGAACGCAGGCCCAGCATGCTCACGGGGAGGCTGCCGACAGCGGCAGAGGCCCCGGAGCCAACCGCACACGGCCCCTCCGGGGAGCTGAGGTCAGGAGCCCCCAGGCGCCCTCTCCCGCCTCAGACGCAGCCGCTAAGAGGCCAGGCAGGCAGGCCACGCGCTGGAGAACGCACTGCTGAGCACAAGTCTGCGAGGGATGTGAACCCCAAGGACGCAAAGAACTTGTCTTTTAAAAGTAACTTTGTTTATTTATTGTTGCCAGTGCGGGGTCTCCGTTGGGGGCTTCCTCCAGCTGGGAGAGATGGCGCTGCCTCTCGGCAGGGGCCTCTCCTGCTGTAAGCACAGGCCCGGGCACTCGGGCCTCAGCAGCTGTGGCCGTGGGCTCAGTCGTCACGGCTCCCGCACCCTAGAGCACAGGCTCAGTCGTGGTGGGGCGTGAGTGTAGTCTCTCCACGCCATGTGGGGTCTTCCCGGATCAGGGATCAAATCCATGTCTGCTGTGTCGGCAGGTGGATTCTTTACCTCTGAGCCCCCAGGGACGCCCTGAAGACCTCTCAGAGCCTAATGATGAGGGACGTCCCTGGTGACCCTGTGGTTACGAACCCGCCTGCCACTGAAGGAGACGTGGGTGGGATCCCTGGTCTGGGAGGGTACCACATGCCGCGGAGCAGCTAAGCCCGTGTGCACAGCTCCTTAACCCGAACCCTAGAGCCTAGAAGCCACTGCCACACCTCGTGGCTCGAGAGCAGCCCCCACTCATTGCGGCCAGAGAAAGCTCACGTGCAGCGACAAAGACGCACTGCGAGCATAAATGAGTAACTAATTAAAAAGCCCTGATTATAGAAGAGCAACCCCACACAAAAGTGGGAAAACCACTGAGACAAGCGCTTCACCAGGGAAGACATGTGCATGCCAGGGAAGCACACCCGTTATCACATGCTGACACGGAGCCACGGTGAAAGGCCCCAACCTCACGGGTTCACCCCCAACCTCAAAGGCTCACCCCCAACCTCACAGGCTCACCCCCAACCTCATAGGCTCACCCCCGACTTCACGGGTTCACTCCCAACCTCACGGGCTCACCCCCAACCTCACAGGTTCACCCCCAACCTCACAGGCTCACCCCCAACTTCACAGGCTCACCCCAACCTCATAGGCTCACCCCCAACCTCAAAGGCTCACCCCCAACTTCACGGGCTCACCCCCAACCTCACAGGCTCACCCCCAACTTCACGGGCTCATCCCCAACCTCATGGGCTCACCCTCAACTTCACGGGCTCACCCCCAACCTCACAGGCTCACCCCCAACTTCATGGGCTCACCCCCAACCTCACAGGCTCACCCCCAACTTCACAGGCTCACCCCCAACCTCATGGGCTCATCCTCAACTTCACGGGCTCACCCCCAACCTCACAGGCTCACCCCCAACTTCACAGGCTCACCCCCAACCTCACAGGCTCACCCCAACCTCATAGGCTCACCCTCAACTTCACGGGTTCACCCCCAACCTCATAGGCTCACCCCCAACCTCACAGGCTCACCCCCAACCTCACAGGCTCACCCCCAACCTCACGGGTTCACCCCCAACTTCACGGGCTCACCCCCAACTTCACGGGTTTACCCCCAACCTCACAGGCTTACCCCCAATCTCACAGCCTCACCCCCAACCTCACAGACTCACCCCCAACCTCACGGGCTCACCCCCAACCTCACGGGTTAACCCCCAATTTCACAGGCTCACCCCCAACTTCACGGGTTCACCCCCAACCTCACGGGCTCACCCCCAACCTCACGGGCTCACCCCCAACCTCACAGGCTCACCCCCAACCTCACGGGTTCACCCCCAACCTCACGGGCTCACCCCCAACCTCACAGGCTCACCCTCAACTTCACGGGCCCACCCCCAACCTCACGGGTTCACCCCCAATTTCACAGGCTCACCCCCAACTTCACGGGTTCACCCCCAACCTCACAGACTCACCCCCAACCTCACGGGTTCACCCCCAACCTCACGGGCTCACCCCCAACCTCACAGGCTCACCCCCAACCTCACGGGCTCACCCCCAACCTCACAGGCTCACCCTCAACCTCACGGGCTCACCCCCAACCTCACGGGCGAGCTCGCGTTGACAGCGGTGTCCAGATGTGGCGGAGATTCCAGGGTGGGGGGTGTGCAGCGGTGTGGCCACTTCGGAACCTGGTTCCGCAGTTTCTCACACGCTGAACATTCATGCGATGTGTGAGCTCAGCGTTCCTCTCAGAGATGTTTACCCAAGAGAAGAGAAAGCGCCCATCCGCACGAGACTTGGTCATCAATGCTCATAGCACCTTTATCTGTATTAGCCTCAGACTGGAGACAACTCGATCGTGCATCAGCTGGAAGTGGACCAACCAGCTGAGGTCCCTCCACCCACACGGTGGAGCCCAGCTACGGACACACAGCGCAGACAAGTCTCAGCAGTTACGCTGCGTGAGGGGAGCCAGGCGAAAAAGGCTACTTTCTACATGACTCTGTTTGTATACGTTTCTGAAGGGGGCAGAGGCTCACTTTGGGGTGACAGATGCATGTGCAGTTTTTCCTTGGGTACCGGTTTCCGGGGAGTATCATGTCAAGACAACACGCATTTGTTAAATACATGTGGCCGGTTGTCCGTCAGCTGTAGCTCAGGGAAGCAGCTTTTAGGAAGAGGGGCAGACATGACTGGGCGTGCACCGTGGACGGTTCTGGCTCCTGCGTTTCCCAGCCGGGCCACACTGGGAGCGGGCCCCACCCCAGCCGAAAGCCTCTTTCGTGGCTGCGTCTGTTCCAACACGTGCCCCCATGCAATTTCTTTCATCTCTCGTCTTAGGGATGTGGGCAGTGTCCCTGTCTCTGAGTCACCGACACTGATAAACGTGGGCACAGACTGCTGTGCGTGTCCAGGTTAGGTGGGGTTGCAGGCAGAGGTCTGAACGCGGGTTCCCCACACAGGTTCGGGGTTTGGCGCTGCCACCAAGGCGATGTGCGTGGGGATGCGGTACTGGCAGCCGGAGCGGCTGGAGACGCTGGTGGAGGTCAGCGTGGAGTGCGGCAGGATGACGCACAACCACCCCACAGGTGATGGCGTGGGGGCAGAGGGCGGGGCTCGGGGTGACCGGGAGCCACACTCGGGAGTGTGCCCCAGCGGGGGGTGGGGCGTCCATCCTGGCCTCTGTCCCGAGCATGGCCCTGGTGGGCAGGGGTGGGGGGGTCCATCCTGGGCCTCTGTCCCAAGTGTGGCCCCAGCAGGGGACGGGGTGTCCATCCTGGCTTCTGTCCCAAGCATGGCCCCGGTGGGCGGGGGGTCCATCCTAGCCTCTGTCCTGAGCGTGGCCCTGGCGGGTGGGGGTTCCATCCTGGGGCCTCTGTCCCGAGCGTGGCCCTGGCAGGCGGGGATCCATCCTAGCCTCTGTCCTGAGCGTGGCCCCAGCGGGCCGGGGGTCCATCCTGGCCTCTGTCCCAAGCATGGCCCTGGTGGGCAGGGGTGGGGGGGTCCATCCTGGGCCTCTGTCACGAGCGTGACCCCAGCGGGTGGACGGGGGGTCCATCCTGGCTTCTGTCCCAAGCATGGCCCCGGCGGGCAGGGGTTCCATCCTGGCCTCTGTCCCGAGCGTGGCCCCGGCGGGCAGGGATCCATCTGGCCTCTGTCCCGAGTGTGGTCCCGGCGGGCGGGTGCAGGGTTTCCATCCTGGCCTCTGTCCCGAGCGTGGCCCCGGCGGGCAGGGATCCATCTGGCCTCTGTCCCGAGTGTGGCCCCGGCGGGAGGGTGCAGGGGGTCCATCCTGGCCTCTGTCCCGCATCCCAGGCTTCCTTGGGTCCCTGTGCACCGCCCTGTTTGCATCATACGCTGTCCAGGGAAAGCGGCTGGAGCAGTGGGGGCGAGACATGCTTCGGACAGTGCCGCTGGCTGAGGAGTACTGCAAGAAGACCATCCGGCACCTGGCAGGTGAGCCGGCTCCCGGCAGCTCCATCCACACACAGAGTGAAGTGGCCAGGCCCAGGGGGAGGGGGCTCCGTGTGACAGGCGGACCCCAGGTCTGTGGTCTGTGGTGTCACCTGGCCGCAGAGCGGGAGGCCCGGTGTGGGGACCCTCTCTGGGTTCTTGAGACGCAGGTTCCCCCTCACCCCCAGCATCATCCATGAGCCAGTGGAGCTGCACAACGATTCAGAAAAGTTACCAGTGCCTCTGGGGCTTGGATGTCAGGCCATTAATTAGGGGCAATGAATGTCCTGTCTCCTGACTTTGCAGGCACAGCATTGAGTTAATAAAAACACTCATGTTCAGAATTTCCATGAGAAGCCACTTTGATCTTGCGATGGTTGCCTTACTTCAGCCCATCATCAAGCATCCTTTCCCCTCTTCATCTTCCCTGCTAGTATCTCAAAGCAGCTACAATGTGAGCATCTTTTAATTTTGGGAGCCATTGCTAAAGCCTCAGGCCCCCCTCCAAGCCCATCTGGGCTGGGGCATGGGCTCTGCCTCTGGCCCTCCCCATCGCCGTCCACGGTGCCCGGCTGGACGGCCGGCACAGCCTGCTTCCCGCTCTTTGTGTCTAGAGTACCAGGAACACTGGTTTTACTTTGAAGCTAAGTGGCAGTTCTACCTGGAGGAGAGGAAAATCATCGAGGACACGGAGAACGAGGCCAGCTTTCCTGACCGCTATGATGCAGAGGAGAGGGAAAAAGTAGGCTCTTGGGCCCGAGATGGTTGGGGTGGGAGAAGTGGGGGCCACTGCCCCGGGTCCCAGGCCAAGTCCTGCCTACCGCCCCCACCTGTGGGGAACCAGGGAGGTGAGCTGAGGGAGCGTTTGGGGGGCTGTGGAAAACTTCATGCAGGAAGCCCGTTTGAAATGGCTACTGCTTTTATTGTTTCATCTTCTTGAATACAAACACAATTTGTGCAAAAATAGTCCATCTCACTTCATCTCTTCTGAAGACCAGGGATATAGGGTTGTCTAGGATGAATAAACTGGTGCAAACCAGTGGCATTCCCCATGCTGAGAAAACCCCTGAAGTGGCTGAAATCACCGGGATCATGATTGGCAACACAAGAGAAAGCCTGTGTAGCTACAGTTTAACCAAGACAGACATTTATTATTCTCACATAAAGGGTATTCAGAGCTGGTCAGAAGTCTCTTGCAGTGAGGAACTGAGGATCTTCCTGTTTGGCTGCTCTGCTATTCTGAGAACTTGCCTCATAGTCCAAACTGGCTGCTCCCGCTCCAGCCAGCACACCTGTATTCCAGGTGTCAGGAAGGTGTGGAGGAAGAAGCAGCACCCACCCTTTCCTTTTTAAGTGCTTCCTACTGCCCTTTCATTTACCCCTCACGAGTCCCCTGATGCAGAAAGACTCAGTCGCACTGTTCTGGAGACGCTGCTGCCTCAGACCAGCTGGCTTTGCTGCCAAGGTGCAGCGGTGTGACCTGCCTGCGTCCATCTCCCTGGCTGTGTCTGGCCCCTGCCCCTTATCAGTTTTCTCTCCCAGACAGAGGGACCTGCCCTGAGGCCCCAGCCACCGTTGCTCCCACTGTGTCCACCGACTGGTCTGCAGCCCAGAAAACACCCACAACCCACCCAGCCTCACTTGTCCCCGTGCCCCGCGCAGGCCGCAGTGACGCCCGACCACAACATTCCAGGCCCCTTGCCAGCCATCTGCATCACAGAATTTGCCGCCTTTGTCTGCGGGACAGCTCGGGTGTGAGAGCCCTGGGAAGCAGGCCTTTCCTGCCCACTGTCCACCCTCAGCCGGGGGCAGTGCCTGGACACAGGGGTGTCACATCAGTGCAGGGGTGGGCTGGGAACTGTGCCCCGAGGCCCTCGGCATGGCCCGGGCCAGGCCTCTGACCCGTGGTGCCTTCCCCAGACGTACAGGAAATGGAGCTCTGAGGGTCGCGGGGGCCGGCGGGGCCACGACGCCCCCATGATCGCCTACGACGCCCTCCTGGGAGCCAAGGGCAGCTGGACGGAGCTGTGCCGCCGCGCCATGTTCCATGGAGGTGAGGGGCCGCCTGCGGGCCTCCTGCTGGGAGGAACACCCACCTCCCCAGCACCAGGGGCCTCTCCGAGCACCCAGGGGTGCCCAGCGGCACCTCTCGGGGCAGGCAGAGGGGAGAAGGGGGCAGCGACCTGGGGCCTCGGGCGGGTAGGGAGGAGGGGGCTGGGAGGCGAGGTCAGCGGGTGGGGGGCACCGTGAGGACATCGCCCCTTCAAGGCTGTCCCCTGAGTGCTGGGTCCTGGGCTGGGAAGACCTCTGCACGCCAGGGTCCAGCCGTCCAAGGAGCGGGAGGGGACACCCCGCCCCCTCACTGGGCTACAGCCGAGGTCAGGGCAGAGGCTGAGACAGCTCAGCCCCATGGTGAGGGGATGCGGGGCCGGGGGCGGGGACCACGGGGCAGCTCTGAGGGTCCCGCCTCTTCCAGGTGAGAGCGGGGCCACCGGGGCCATCGCCGGCTGCCTGTTCGGGCTGCTGCACGGCCTGGACGCCGTCCCCGCGGGGCTGTACCGCGAGCTGGAGCACCAGGACGAGCTGAGGCGCCTGGGCGAGGCGCTGCACCGCCTGTCCTCGCAGGAGAAGTAAAGCCCTCCCCGCGGGGCCACACGCAGCTCCGCGCCGTCTTAACCCGCCCTCCGGGCTCCCGGGGCCTAACTGCTGCATAAAATGCATTGTTTGTCCGGTGAGCGTGTCCTCCCTGCCCTGGCCGAGCCTCATGCCTTACTGATGTCACTCTGCGTTCAACAGCCTCAGACCTCCAAATACAAGGTCACGAAGGGCCTCTTGGACACTCGGTGTATTTTATTCTGTTGCAAAACTAACGCTCTCTGCTCATTGACTGGACAGCACTAACCGCCACGGCTCAGCTGGGACGGCCTCGGGCTGCAGGGCGTTCTGCACGGCTGCTTTCCAGCTCTTAGCGAGGCCTGTCCACCCCACACACCGCTGGGTTCCCAGCCCCGGGGGGCAGCTGCTGTGTCTGCATCCTCACTGCGGTGTGTCCAGACCAGGAGGAAGAGCGGCCCCCAGCCCGAGCCTTCGGGGCACCCCACACGCTCGTCTAACCGCCAGCCCATGTGTTTAATCACACCAGCGCTTAACACCAACCCCTCTGGGAGCAAGTAACCAAGGACGCCTGGAAACGGGATGTCCGTCCCCAGGCTCGCAGATGAGGACAGAGCCGGGCCTGCTCCCTGTGGTCCGGCTTCTCCCTGAGGACACTCGCTCTTGTTAAAAATAACCCTGACCACAGCCTTGGTGAAGCAGCGGCTAGCGTGAGCGCAACAGTGGGTGGCGGCTGACACATAACACGTGCTTCACCAGCTTGGCGGGCCTGTCGTGGGGTGGCCGTCCCCACGGGGAGAAGGCTTGCTGCGGAGCAGTCAGGCGCGTCCCCTCCAGACACGCGCGGCACTCACCCCAAGCCCTGGGCCGCAGTGACCCGGGGCGCATTTCCAGCCGAGGCCATGGGTGGTGCTCCGCCGGCCCGCGGGGCCCCTGGCTGTGCTGACAAGCCCTTGGCCTCACACGCATTGTGACACAGGGGCTCCAGGCAGCGCCTCTGAGCCACCGAACTAACCTCACTGCTCCGGACTCCCGGCAGTCAGAGTCGGGGGGAGGGCAGGTGCCCCGCCGCGCGGGTGCAGGCAGGGCTGGGGGTGTGGAGATTAACAGAGTCATCTTCCAGGAAGGGAAGCCGGCTAAGGTGAGTCGACCCTGGCCCAGGCGCACAGGACGTGTTGGGCTTCCACGCAGCCTCTGTGCCACGTGCCCCGCCCTCCCGTCAGAGCCGCGTGCCCGCGCCACTGTGCCCAGGGTCGGGGAGCCCCTGGGCTGGAGCCGTGGGGCCTCCACCCTCCTGATGATGCAGGAGAACTAATCGCCTCCTTGGGAGTCAGGCAGCGAGTCTACTTACAGACTGATTATAAACTAAAACACAGAGATTCTCAGGCTCATAAAATTAGAGAGAAGTTCGTTCCCCCCACTTCCTTTTCCTATTTCAGGGAAACGCAAATCTTGAAAAGAAAAAAATCATAAAAGGAAAGACAATCCCATATGTACTCAGATGTTCTAAAATGTAATAGTTGCTGATTTCATTTTTATTAGAAGGGGGATACGTACACACAGCTTTAGAAACCCAGTCCATAAATTGAGGTGTGGGACCCAGGATCCCTCAGACCCTCACCCGACTGGTGTCACCAGGCTGAGAGGTCACGGTGCCTACACGTCCTTCCAGAAGGCTCTGCACACATACAGTGAGGGTAAGCGGGGTGCCACACACGTGCATTTGTGTGATACACACACACACGACTTCTCTGCACAAATAGGAATCCCACATTACCTGTGACTTGTTATGGGTGTTTTTCACTTGACACTTTTCTGGACATTTTCCTAGATCATCACACATACATCTCTCTCCATCTCTTCAGCTCTTGCCTGAAATTCCATTGCCCTGAATTTGGTGGCCATTTCCCTCCTGCATCTGTACTGCACGCCTGCATTACGGCCCCAGGGCCGGTCAGGACGTGGGTGTGAGAACCACAGGTTCACACCCTGCGCCACAGCTTCAGGGAGGGGCCCTCCAACAAGCCGACCCCCACCCCCAGCCCCCCTGGCTCCCTGACCGCCCCATCAGTTATGAACCCAGCACCCGGACCAGACAGAGGGAAATACCAACCAGATGTCAAGCAGGAAGCCTCCAACTTTGTGCTCCACCGAAAAGTGGAGTTTGAAAACTCCGTCCCCGAGACTCACCCTGAAGGTGTAAGGGATCCCTGGGGTGACAGAGGCAGCGCTGACCACCTGGGTTAAGACGCCCCCTGTCTTGACCTGTTCCCGGTGAAGGAGTGGATATGATGTGAGCGCCGGTGTGGCGGAAGGATGCCAGCCTCGAGCCTTTCGGGGGCTCCAGCGGCCAGCCACCCGCTCAGCCTCGAGTTCTCTGGACGGGGCTTAGGTTCCGGGGCCGAGCTGCAGACAGGTGACGGCCAGGCTAAGCCCACGTCAGCTCCTCGGGCTTCTCCTCTCCCCTGCCCACCCCCAGACAGAAGCGAGGAGACGCTGGGCCCCAGACCTGAGCAAGGAGACGCGGGCTGGTCCTCCCAGATGCCAGCGAGGAGACGTTGGGCCCCCAGACGAGACCGAGGAGACGCGGGCTGGCTGGAGCCTGACCACAGGCCAGCCCTGCAGCACAGGCAGGGCAGGTCACCCTCGACCCAGAGCCTCACCCACCCCGCCAGGGCTCACGCGCCCCCCTGGCCCAGGGGCGGTCTGCTTTCAGGGCCCTGGAGGCCCTTGTCAAAGCCAGTGGCTTTTCTTCCTCCCTGTCCTTTCCCATTTGTTTTCAAGCACTTCAAGCACAGAATCGCAAACAGCTTAAGGAATCCACGTTCCCTTCGCCCAGCTTCACCCACTGTTACTATGCTCACACTGGACCCCATTTACTGCAGGGGCTTCTCTCCCTCTCATGACATGCAGACACACGGAGACACTGGCAGAGACACACACACACAGACACATAGACACACAGACACACAGAGACACACAGGCACGCAGAGACACACAGACATGCGTAGAGACACACACAGACACACAGGCACGCAGAGACACACAGACATGCGTAGAGACACAGACACTCACAGAGACACACACCTAGAGATACAGACGCGCATAGAGACACACAGGCACGCAGAGACACACACAAACACGCACAGAGGCACGGACAGACACACACACACAGACGCACATACAGACGCACACAGCAGCCCTAGTCGCTAGGCATGAGGGGTGTGTCCCCACAGCACTCTGCTATTTAACTCTCAGGTCCTAAAATAGTATCCGACCCTCAGGGCTGGAGGCAGCCTGTGCCCAGGAAACCTTTATCTCAGCGGGGGACGCGGGGGCGGGGCCGTCCAGTCGCTGCCCCCAACACACGCCCACGTGCTGCAGAGCCGGCCCAGGCCAGGCAGAACAGGGGCCCTGGTGGGGGCGTGGCCCCGCGGGCGCTGGACGCCGCTGCCTTTTAGGACAAGGAGCGGGTGCAGGACCCCGGCGTCCTGCCCACCTGTGACGGCCGCGGGGGCCCGGCGCTGGCCGGGGGGCGCGGTGTCGCCGGCGCTGACTGGTGATCCTGTGTTTCAAGTGACCTCTCGGGAGCCTGAGTTCCTGACAGGACCACACTGGGCGTGTCTACTGCGGCCCTACTGCTTCCACTGCCCCCGGAGAAACGTGCTCCGCTCTCCTCCTGGGATGGGCTTGCTCACGCCCACCCCGGGGCTGTGCCCCGGGCAGCGCTGGGCGGGCCCCTGCGATGGGCAGGCTGCAGAGGCCCTGGGCTGGGAGCTGGGGGCCCCGGGCGGAGGGCGCGGGCGGGCGCAAGCGCAGAGCGCGGCCCCTCCGGCGGGCTCGGAGCTCAGACGCCGGTGCTGCCCCGCCCCGCCCCGCCGTTTCTGCTTTCAGCCGCGGTCCCTGCGCCCTCTCGGTGCCTTCAGGCCTGGCCTGTTGAGGAGCCTCGCCCCCCACGTCGGGGTCTGAGGCTGGAGAGGCCCCGCTGCACGAGGTTCTCACGGTGGGTCCTGGGCGCTGCGTCCGCTCCGGGAGCCTGCCGGAAACGCAAGTCCAGCGCCTCAGACCAGCCGCTCTGGGTCCTGCGGGCCGAGGCGAACGCGCGGAGCCCGCTCTGTGCGAGTTCACGGCGCCGCGGTGAACGCAGGGTCCCCAGGAGAGGCCCGCGGACGCGTCCAGCCCCCTCCGCCTGGACCCGAGCAACTCAGCCCGAGATCCGCTCCAGGCAGTGGGCGTGCGCCCGGCTCACGGAGGACCCCACGGCTGTCACACCGCTATGGAAGCCCCGCTAACGGCCCCTTGAGAGAAGTTTGTGTGCAGCTTCTGAAAATAGAGCTCTCGCTTCTGCAAAAATAATAGAAGTACGAAAAGAAATGTGTGTTCGCAGGCTTGCGTCCAGCCTCTGTGTTTCTGCCCGCTGTGTGTCCAGCATTTTCCCGCCGCAGCCTTCTCCCCGCAGACTCACAAGTGCTGGTTTCCGAGGCTCTGCCCGCCGCCCCTAGCGTCAGCCACTTAGCGTGTGTCCCGGCCCGCACACAGCCCAGTAATCTTCGCACTGTGCCGATCATCTCCGGGAATGAGCGGCCAGTGGGGGAGGGCTGGACTGCGATTCTGGGCCCGTCTTTGCCAAACGACCAACTGTAGAGGCTGGGCCCCACCAGGGAGGAGGCTTCAGCAGCACTCGGCCGACAGGCTCAGGGGAAAGTGTCTCGTCCGGACGTCGGACTGAGACCCCCACCCCAGGAATCCTGTAGAGGCACCGCCTGCAGGTGGCCAGGCTGGAGTGAAGGGTCCTTGGGGACAGGGCTGCAGGGTGGGGCTCAGGCTTCTCAGTCTTGGGGTTTCTCTGGGAGCGTTTCTTAGGGGCTCAGGAAGGCGGCCCCGGTGGTGACCTCAGCCCTCCTCCCTTGACACACAGCGAAGTCTACCCACTCCAGCTCTGCGGCCACCACTCCATCATCCCCGCCCCCCCCATCACTTCCACTCTAGTGAGACCCTCCAGCGCCTGAGTCCCACTGTCCACAGCGGGCAGAGTCTCAGAGCTGGGGACGTTCCCCTTCGGGCTGAGTCAGGGCACGGTGTGGTTAGAGGAACCAACAGAACCACAGAATAGAAACTCCTTTTGCTTTTTCCTACCTTATGCAATGGCACCCCACTCCAGTCCTCTTGCCTGGAAAATCCCACGGATAGGGGAGCCTGGAAGGCTGCAGTCCATGGGGTCGCTGAGGGTCGAACACAACTGAGCGACTTCACTTTCACTTTTCACTTTCATGCATTGGAGAAGGAAATGGCAAGCCACTCCAGTGTTCTTGCCTGGAGAATCCCAGGGACGGGGGAACCTGGTGGGCTGCTGTCTGTGGGGTCACACAGAGTCAGACACGACTGAAGTGACTTAGCAGCAGTGATCTTATGCAAACAAAGCTCATTCAATTCAGTCACTCAGTCACACCTGACTCTTTGTGACCCCTTGGACTGCAGCACACCAGGCCTCTCTCCATCTCCAACTCCTGGAGTTTACTCAAACTCATGTCCATTAAGTCAGTCATGGAGTCCGTGATGCCATCCAACCATCTCATCCCCTGTCATCCCCTTCTCCTCCTACCTTCAATCTTTCCCAGCATCAGGGTCTTTTCCAATGAGTCAGTTCTTTACATCAGGTGGCCAAAGTATTGGAGTTTCAGCTTCAGCATCAGTCCTTCCAATGGATATTCAGAACTCATTTCCTTTAGACTGGTTGGATTTCCTTGCAGCCCAAGGGACTCTCAAGAGTCTTCTCCAACACCACAGTTCAAAAGCATCAATTCTTCAGTGCTCAGCTTTTTTTACGGTCCACCTCTCACATACATACATGACCACAGGAAAAACCATAGCCTTGACTAGACGGACCTTTGTTGGTAATGTCTCTGCTTTTTAATATGCTGTCTAGGTTGCTGCTGCTGCTGCTAAATCGCTTCAGTCGTGTCCGACTCTGTGCGACCCCATAGACGGCAGCCCACCAGGCTCCTCTGTCCATGGGATTCTCCAGGCAAGAACACTGGAGTGGGTTGCCATTTCCTCCTCCAATGCATGAAAGTGAAAAGTCAAAGTGAAGTCGTTCAGTTGTGTCCGACTCTTAGCGACCCCATGGACTGCAGCCTACCAGGCTCCTCTGTCCACGGGATTTTCCAGGCAAGAGTACTGGAGTGGGGTGCCATTGCCTTCTCCAGCTGTCTAGGTTGGTTGTAGCTTTTCTTCCAAGGAGCAAGCATCTTTTAATTTCATGGCTGCAGTCACCATCTGCAGTGATTTTGGACCCCCCAAAAATAAAGTCTGTCACTGTTTCCATTGTTTCACCATCTATTTGTCATGAAGTGATGGGACCAGATGCCATGATCTTAGTTTTCTGAATGTTGAGTTTTAAACCAACTTTTTCACTCTCCTCTTTCACTTGCATCAAGAGGCTCTTTAGTTCTTCACTTTCTGCCATAAGGGTGGTGTCATCTGCATATCTGAAGTTATTGATATTTCTCCCGGCAATCTTGATTCCAGCTTGTGCTTCATCCAGCCCGGCATTTTGCATGATGTACTCTGCATACAAGTTAAATAAGCAGGGTGAAAATATACAGCCTTAATGTACTCCTTTCCCAATTTGGAACCAGTCTGTTGTTCCATGTCCAGTTCTAACTGTTGCTTCTTGACCTGCATACAGATTTCTCAGGAGGTAGGTCAGGTGGTCTGGTATTCCCATCTCTTTCAGAATTTTCCACAGTTTATTGTGATCCACAGAGTCAAAGGCTTTGGCATAGTCAATTAAGCAGAAATAGATGTTTTTCTGGAACTCTCTTGCTTTTTCAATGATCCAGCGGATGTTGGCAATTTGATCTCTGGTTCCTCTGCCTTTTCTAAATCCAGCTTGAACGATGGAAGTTCATGGTTCACGTACTGTTAAAGCCTAGCTTGGAGAATTTTGAGCATTACTTTACTAGCGTGTGAGATGAGTGCAATTGTGCAGTAGTTTGAGCATTCTTTGGCATTCCCAAAGAAATCCTTTCTTTGGGATTGGAATGAAAACTGACCTTTCCCAGTCCTGTGGCCACTGCTGAGTTTTCCAAATTTGCTGGCACACTGAGTGCAGCACTTTCACAGCTTCATCTTTTAGGATTTGAAATAGCTCAACTGGAATTCTATCACCTCCACTAGCTTTGTTCACAGTGATGCTTCCTAAGGCCCACTTGACTTCACATTCCAGGATGTCTGGCTCTAGGTGAATGATCACACACACCATTGTGGTTATCCGGGTCATGAAGATCTTTTTGGTATAGTTCTTCTGTGTATTCTTGCCACCTCTTAATATCTTCTGCTTCTGTTATGTCTATACCACTTCTGTCCTTTATTGTGCCCATCTTTGCATGAAATGTTCCCTTGGTATCTCTAATTTTCTTGACGAGATCTCTAGTCTTTCTCATTCTATTGTTTTCATCTATTTCTTTGCATTGATCACTGAGGCAGGCTTTCTTATCTCTCCTTGCTATTCTTGGGAACTCTGCATTCAAATGGGTATATCTTTCCTTTTCTCCTTTGCCTTTAGCTTCAAACAAGGAAGGCCCGCATTAAAAAAAAAAAAAAAAGTGTGAACACCACCGGTGCAAGCAGTTTTCCCAAGTGCTCTCTCCAAGCTCTGCAGAGGCCCGGTCAGAACAATGGCCAGTTAACAGAAGGGGACACAGTGGCCCAGAGGGGCCTGGGCGACCCTGACTCTTGGAGCAGAAGCAGGGACGACTAGAAGCCAAGCCCCTCGGCACCCAGGCCCCATTCCTGGGCTTCCTGAGGTGTTTTAAATGGGATCGTCCCATAAGAAATGTTGTACGGGCTCACCCTAGAAAAACGAAGATAAAATCTGTGACGATTCATTCTTTCCCTGCAGCCCCAGGAGCAGCAAGGTTTGCAGCGACAAGACGCCCATCGAAGTCCAAGCCCTGAAAAAGAAGGTGGGCCGGGTTACCTGCAACCCAGCGGCGCGCGCCATCCTCAGCAGCCTGCTGCTCTACCTGACCGACCGCGAGGACGCGGCCCCGGGGCCTCTTGCCGCCCGGAGGGCAGAGGGCAAGGCTAGCCGGGCCCCTGAGCCCCAGGACGCCCAGCGGCGGCCCACGCGCTTCCAGCTGCTCCAGGCCAGGTTCATGGGCAGCGGCCGCGAGCCCCGCCTCAAGAGGACCCGGGAGGTGGGGCGGCTGATCTTCAAGGACAAGCAGGGCCCTGGAAGGAGCCTGGTGGCCGCCACCATCCACAAGCTGCTGGAGAAGGCCGGGGAGGCAGCCGGTCGCCCGGCCCCCGGCAGGGAGCCACCGGGCCGCGAGAAGCCGCGGGCCCTCCCGGCTGGGAGGAGCTCGGTGAAGAGCATCCTGAAGGTGTTCCTGGCCGCGGAGGAGAAGCAGGCCGCGGAGCAGCCTCCCGCAGAGCCGCCCGCAGCCGCGGGGGGCCTGGCCGCGAAGGCGAAGGTGAAGGCCGGTGCGCGGAGCGCGGCGCTGGCCAGGCTGCGGGAGAAGTTTGCGCAGAGCGGCGGCCTGTGCGCGGAGGCCGGACTCCTGCCGCGGCGCGCGGAGGAGCGCTCGAAGAAGCGCCCGCCGCGGAGGCCGCTGCACCGGCCGGAGCCGCGCGTATTCCGCGTGGCCACCCTGGCCAGTAGCTGCCTCCGCGCGCCGGCCGCCCGCCTCCTGGCCTGCTCCACCGAGCCCGCGCTGCCCTTCAGCGTCGCCACCGTGGTCTGCGGGCCCCGGAGCTGGCTGTCCCACGGCACCCGAGTCACCCACACGGGCGTGGGCCGTGCGCCCCGAGGGGAGACGGGCAACTCCCCCGACGCGGCAGAGACCCCCGGAGGGAGCAGAGAGCCGGGGTGGCGGCCCCCGCCGCCCTCCAACGGCCCGCTGGCAGCTTCCAGGGACGGCCTGGAGACAGGGCTCCCAGGTATGGAGGCCGAATGTGTCCCCCGGGCAGCCCCCGCTGCCGCCTCCCCCGGGAGCGAAGCCCATCCTGGCTGCAAGCCTGCGAGCTCCGCGCTGGGCCCAGCCAGCCCAGGTGGTCAGGGAGCTGCTCAGGGGGCCAGGGGAGTAAGCCTGGGGCCGCGACCAGGACTCTCCGGAGGCCACGAGGGGGCTGGCCCCGAGGTCACCTTGACCGTGTGCAGCTCAGAGGACGAGATGGACACAGCGAGTGTGGACTGGGTGCCAGAGCCCCTCTTCGCCATCCAGGAGAGCTTCCCAGAAGAGAAGGCGCCGGGACACATCCCCCCACTGGCCGCACTCACCGCACCCTCTGCCCAGGCCGCGCGGCGCACACAGCCGGCCATGGAGCCCCCACAGGTCACGGTCAGACTCCCGGTGGTCCACACGATGCCGCCCCCTCCCGCCACCCCGCAAAGGGCGTCAGGAGACCAAGGCTGGGGTCCTCTGGGCGGGGTCAGTGAGACGGGAAACCCAGGCGCCCCACATTCCCCCACGGCCGAGAGCGGGAGCCAGGGTGCACCGCCGCAGGGCGCAGGGGCGGCGCCGAGGCTCGCAGCCGCACACGGTACTGCTGCCCGCGGTCCAGACCTCCCCGCGGCCGTCTCCACGACGGAGCCACAGAACAGCTCCCTGGGAGGAAAGGACGCCAGACCTGGGCCTGGGGCCTCACAATGGCTCCTGAAGCCCAAGGATGTGCGTGAGCAGGACGCGTCCCCCCTGAGTTCTGAGCCGCCTCAGCAGTCAGAACTGCAGGAACGGCCAGGCGGCGACGCCAGTGCCTGGGAGAACCGTCGGAGGGGCCACATGGGCTGTGCACCCGGCGGCCAGCAAGCACCGGTGCCCGACAGCAAGAGCGGGACGCGTGTCCCCACGTGGCCAACGGCACCGGCTGGGGCTGGAACGAGGCCCGAGAGCCTGAGCCCGGTGCGCAGGAGCCCCCCGAGGGAGCAGGAAGGACCCCGGGGGGCCCCGCCACGCCTGGAGTCAGCTGGGCGAGTGCCTATAGCTGCAGGGAGCGCCAGCCGTGATCTTGGTGAGAAGAGAGCCTCCTCCTCAAATGAAAAGACACCACCTGGCGTCAGAGCCCCCAGGCGGGAGCCGGTGGGCAGCGCCTCCCAGAGTCCCCCAGCCCTGAGCCCCAGAAACTTGGCAGCTGGGCAGTGGGAGGGTGGGAGGGCTGGGTGGCCCGCAGGCCCGGGTCTTGTGGGTGTCATGGCCGAGGAGGCTGCTCACCAGCCCTGTGGCCACAGCTCGGCCTTGGGGTCCCCGCCCGGCCCCTCTCAGGAGGCCCCCAGCGCACCAACCCTGGCCGTCCAGCCCCACCTGGTGGCTCTGGGTGAACTGGCCACCGGTGACGTGGCCACAGGCGGAGTGAAGGTGGAGGCAGGAGGCAGGGTCGCTGGCACCACGTGGCAGAGGCCTCGGGGGGACAGCCTGGAGCGCCCAGCTCCAGTCCCAGGCCTGCCGGCGCCCCGGGGGAGCCACGGGGCAGGGACTCCGAGGCCTCAGCTTCCTGAGCAGCAGCAGGCAGAGGGCAGGGCGGGCCCCTCGTCCAGCGAACAGCTTCCCCTCAGTGCCGGGCCTTCCCGCCAGCCCGGCCCCTCGTCCACAGCAGTGGACAGGCCATGGGGGGACAGGGTGGCCCCGAAGCACCCTGACCTCCAGGCTTCCGGGCAAGTGGAGGGAGGAGAGCGGGCTGGTCTGGGCACGGGAGAAAGTCGCCATGGACGAGAGGAGGGGTGCCCAGGGGCTGTGAGTCGGGATGATTCTGGAAGGAAGGGAGAAGGCCTTTGGGGCGAGAGGTCCGGCTCGCGAGGGGCCAGGGAGGCTGGGAGTAGGCCCCGGGAGGAGGCTCTCAGCAGGCGTGCCGGGAAGGGCCCAGAGCTCCCGCGGAGGCAGCAAGCGGGGCACGCCGAGGGTCTCCTGGAGGAGCGGAGGGCCCCGACTTCCGAGAGCCAGGCCCTGTCCCCCTCGGGGAGCCCCACGCTCCCAGCAAAGGCCCAGGCGAGCCAAACGGTGCCCCCCAACTCAGCACGGCCCGTGAGCGGCTCAGGGGGAGTGACACTCACAGTGGGCAGAAATGAGGCACCCCAGGTTCCAGCCCCCAGGGGTGGTCAGGGGGGCCCCCGAGCGCTACTGGGAGAGGGGCAGAGTCCAGCATCCCCCAGCCCCGAGGAGAGGGAGATCCAGGCACCCTCCAATATCCAGGAGAGGCAGAGCCTGGCAGCCCCCAGCCCCGAGGAGAGGGAGATCCAGGCACCCTTCAGCATCCAGAAAGGGCAAACCTGGGTGTCCCCCAGTCTCAAGAAGGGGCAGAGCCAGGCGGCCCCCAGCCCCGGGGAGAGAGAGATCCAGGCACCCTTCAGCATCCAGGAGGGGCGGAGCTGGGTGGCCCCCAGTCTCAGGAAGGCGCAGAGCTTGGAGGGGCAGAGTCCGGCAGCCCCCAGCCCCCGGGAGGGGCAGATCCAGGCACCCTTCAGCGTCCAGGAGGGGCGACGCTGGGTGGCCCCCAGTCTCAGGAAGGGGCAGAGCCAGGTGGCCCCCAGCCCCGGGGAGGGGCAGATCCAGGCACCCTACAGCATCCAGAAGGGGCAGAGCCAGGTGGCCCCCAGCCCCGGGGAGAGAGAGATCCAGGCACCCTTCAGCATCCAGGAGGGGCGGAGCTGGGTGGCCCCCAGTCTCAGGAAGGCGCAGAGCTTGGAGGGGCAGAGTCCGGCAGCCCCCAGCCCCCGGGAAGGGGAGATCCAGGCACCCTACAGCATCCAGAAGGGGCAGAGTCCGGTGGCCCCCAGCCTCCGGCCAGCGCAAAGCTCTGCAGTGCCCACACCCAAGCTGGGGAGCAGCCTTGCGCCCCGTGGCCCTGCCCAGGAGGGGCCCCCAGATGCCCCCGGGGTGGGGCGCAGCAGGCGCGGGCCACACCTGGCCAAGTACCGAGCCCAGAGCTTCAGTGACCAGAGGTCCTTTGAGCTGTCTTTTAGGCCAACCATCCTCAGGGCCAGCGACAAGTACAGCCCTCCGAAGTGACCCCGAGTGGCGTCAGGGGTCCAGGCCTCACTGGGGTCCGGGCACGGCTGCTCCAGCCCCCCAAGCCTGGCCAGAGCCAACAGACGCGGGGAGACTGCTCCCTTGGACGCTGACTCTCAGAGCCGTGAAGGGCAGTTTCCAGTGCTGCTTCCAGGTGACTCCAAGGGCGCTTTCCCTCAGGACCTGCTGAGGAGCGGGACCCGTCACCGGCCATCTCTCCCAGACCCGTCACCGGCCATCTCTCCCACCGCCGGCAGAGCAGCGTTCGCGGGCCTGTGAGTCCTGCTGCGGCCTGGGCGGGCGCTGGCCCTGCGGCCGCCCACCTGCAGGGGCTGGGGTCAGAGGAGGAGTGCGCTGGGCTTGGGGTCAGCCCCCCGAGCTACAGACCCCGCAGGCCCCTTAGCAGAGGTGTGGGGAGCCCAGCAGAGCCCCGGCCTGACCCTTCTCCCACAGGCCCACCTGCTCAGACCCAGCGCCTCGGCTGGGGCTGGGGGGTGCCCGCCCCCTGCTGCGCCTGGTGGCACCATCTGATTTATCCTTTTTATTGATTTATACTTTGGTCCACAAACGATTTGAGGCAACGGTTGGCAAAGACAGACGGAGGAGATAAAAACGCTGTGCACGCTGTGTGTTCTTTTTAAAACGAGAAGCAGGAGGGGTTTGTCACTGTTTTTAAACAGGCCAGAACGGCCACTGAGATGCCGCCAGTCACGCCCCTTCGAGTCGTGGAAACATGACGTGAACCTCCAACCCCACCCCAAGCCTGTGACCCGAGGGGCCGCCTCCCACGGCCCCCACTGCCGGCGACACCGTCCTCCCAGCAGCCCCCAGAAAAGAACAGAGAGACCCCCGAGGACTTGCTGGGGGTCAGTGTTCAGCTGGCCCTGGACCCTCGCCTGGACCACCAGGTCCTTCTAGCTTGGCTGGTGGCGGAAGTGTTCGCACTGCAAGTGTGACGTCTTTTCTACAGAAGAAAGACCCTCGAGACCCCTGGGCTGAAGTAACCGTTGCGGCAGCGGGTGGGCGGACGGGTGGCCGATGTTTATATCCGCGTTTTAGCTGACGTGCTTTCTTACATTGAAGTAGCTCGTCTACTTTTACCTCGATTCAGCGCTTTCGGGCTCTGTTTACAGACCCGTCTGTGAGCCCCACCTGTGTGTCCGCGTGCTGCCCACGGAGAAGACGCTGTTGCCGGGGTCGCGGGCGTGCGCTTTTATTTCAGGCGCCCGTCAGGAACAGCATCGCTCAGGAGTTTACAAATTCAGCATTGCGTATTTGCGTAGCGAGGGCACCTTTGCCCTTTGGTCCTGATTTTTTAAATACTTGATTACATATTAACCGTCGGCTGTTGATTCAGTGTTCCTTATTTTATCCTCCTTTGTATACAAGTTTACTCTAAAATGATCCATTAGGCAAGAATTAACTAAATATACTTTGTGGTATTCTTTCCTTTGAATCTCTACTAACTTTATTCAGCTGGAAATCATCTTGAGAAAGGAAATAAAACACGTGGCTCGTCACACACCTGGTTCTCACTTCTCTGACGGCTGTGGGGGAGGTGGGTCTCAGATTAGGAAGCAGGAGCGGAGGCTTCCCGGAGGGGGGTGCCCTGGGGGCTCGGACGAGGCCAGCGGCCATCCCAGGATGTGCAGGGGCCCCTCCAGGTTCGGACGAGGCCAGCAGCCACCCCAGGACGTGCATGGGGGTCCCGGGGGCCCAGACGAGGCCAGAGGCTGTCCCGGGACTCGCAGGAGGGTTCTGGGGGCCCAGATGAGGCCAGTGGCCGTCCCAGGATGTGCATGGGGGTCCCGGGGGCCCGGACGAGGCCAGCGCCTTCCTGGGACTTGCAGGGGGCCCCCGGGGGCTCAGACGAGGCCAGCGGCTGTCCTGGGACGCACAGATGCCCGGTGGGCTGGGCAGAGCCCAGGTAGAGGAAGGGCCGCCCCTGGGAAGCGGGGCCCTGAGGAGGCAGTGGCCACTCGCCCGGGACGTCCAGGGAGGCTGCAGTGCCCAGAGCAAGGCCTGGGGTCACCACCAGGGTTGGCAGGGAGGCCACCAGTGGGAGCCCCGGCCCGGCGCTCCAGAGCCCAGCGCCTCGCGTGGGGGCGGGCCTGTGTCCAGCCTCTCCTGACGCGCTCCTTGGTGCCTGGAGACACAGGAGACAGGGTCCCCATGTCCCCCTCCTTCTGCACAGGAAGGGCTTCTCAGAAGAGCAGGTGTGACCATCCCCGAGGCCTGGCCTGGCTCAGGGGGTGCCCCCAGGGCACTCAGTGTGTGGATCCCCCTGCGGCCTCTGAAGGCACCGGGCCTTTTCCCTGAAAGAACCGAGAGCCTAAGGAAACTGGCTTTTCTCATATCCACAGAAAACCTGATCAATCGTTGATCCAAGAAAAAAAGTGGGAGATTCCATTCGAACCACCCAAGGACTGTAGTCTTTCAGAAAGTTCTAGGACTCCGCCTGTTAGAGGTCAGAGCACACGTGGGTAAGCTTTTGAGACAAAGGGTCATGGTCACAGGACCCAGGTTTGCAGGTCGGGGGCATCACCGTGACCCCACACGCGTGCGCGTGGGGGGCTCTCCTGGAGGTCTGCTCAGAGCAGATGCTCAGCCTGGACCGCAGGGACGGAGGAGCCCCAAACCTGTGAAGCAGGAACCCCACTCCCCCCGCCACACTGAGAGCCGGTGTGGTTTCCCACGCGGCCCGCCCCCCGCGGTTCCCTGGACGCCGGCCGGGTCCTGCAGTAGGTTCCTTTCATCCACCGTCCACCCCACAGACTCGGGCTCAGCCCCAGGGTCAGCAGGCAGTGCTGGATCCCCAACACCCCCACTTCTGTAAACTGGGGTTCCCACCACCCAGGGGCAGCTCCCGAAGCCGACACCTTGCTCCCACGGCCAGCTTTCTAGAAAGGTGGTGGATGAATGGCCGACGACGAGGCCGGCGGGCCCAGACCGGACAGTCCTGACTGGCGGGCCTCCTGCCCCCGCGCGGCGTCGGCCCCCGAGTCCCCAGCACGGCGCTCTCAGCCCCATGTCTCGGGCTCCTGCAGGTGGTCCGATCCCAGGCAGGACGGGTGAACTCACTGGCCGCTGGTGATTAACTCAGCGTCCGTCCCCCCGAGGTCGGGGCTGGGACCACACTCTCCGAGCCTCTGAGGGGAGCAGTGCTCCATATCCACGTGTGGGGAGACCCTCCGGCTTAGCCACAAGTTAACCTGGGCTCGATGCCTCTAAAACAGCCCACCTGCCGCACATCAGACACACAGTACGTCTGCTTTAACTGGTGAAGAAAGAGATGCTTTGACCAGACGGAGAAGGCAGTGGCACCCCACTCCAGTCCTCTTGCCTGGAAAATCCCATGGGCGGAGGAGCCTGGTGGGCTGCAGTCCATGGGGTCATGAAGAGTCGGACACGACTGAGTGACTTCACTTTCACTTCTCACTTTCATGCATTGGAGAAGGAAATGGCAACCCACTCCAGTGTTCTTACCTGGAGAAAACCAGGGACGGGGAGCCTGGTGGGCTGCTGTCTGTGGGGTCACACAGAGTTGGACACGACTGAAGCGACTTAGCAGCAGCAGCAGCAGCAGCTTTGACCAGAAGTAAAGAGCGTCCATGTTGGATTCCGTGTGCTGGAGGCCCAGTGGTTAAGACGCTGCACTTCCAATGGAGGGGTCGAAGGTTCAATCCCTCATCAGGGAACTAAGATACCACAGGCTGCTTTGTTTTTTACCCGTGGGAGAATGTATCCCTGACTTGTTTGATGTTCTTTGTTCTGACAAGCCACAAAACTGCTGAAAACTGTGCTTCTCCAGGATGGATTCCCAGCAGAACCCGGGAGGATGGCTCAGGCAAGACTCTGCTCCTGCTACAGGTTGCATGTTGATTATATGAGACACCTCTGACCAGGGGGCCGGTCTCCCCTACCTCCAGAGTCGCCACCTTGGCAGAAACCCGGGTGAGGCCCAAAGGGGTTTAACCGAGGCAAAGTTGGAGGGTCGTGGGCGCTCAAGCCAGGAACCTGGATGGAGCCCAGGCACACGCGTGCCACTCATCACCAAGTCGTGGGCCAGGTGGGGTCATGGCGGAGGTGTGGACGCACTGGAAACGCACGGCCCGGGGAGAATTTCAAGTCTTTCAGAAACAGCCTGAAGGAGCCAGAATAAATGCTGGCCTCCACGCTCGCTCTGCCAATGGACGCCAACAGTGAGACAAGAAGTTCTGACTTTCTGGGCCCCGGCGGCCGTGGTGACCATGGAAGACCACAGGCACTCATCTGTGTCACTGTTTCCTGAGTCAAACTAAATGCACCTGAGACTCTCATTGTCTCCCAGCGTCAGGAGGCAGGGAGAGGACGCCCTGCCCGCGTCCCAGTGACGCTGCTGACCCGCGAGTCCCGGTGACCTGCTCCAGAGCCCACGGTCCCCGCTGACCCGCCCCGGTGCCGCGGTCCCTGCTGACCCACGAGTCCCAGTGACCCGCCCCAGCGCCCACAGTCCCCGCTGACCCAAGGTCCCCGCTGACCCGCCCCGGCGCCCACGGTCCCTGCCAACCCACTCCAGTGCCCACGGTCCCCGCTGACCCACGAGTCCCAGTGACCTGCTCCAGCGCCCGCGGTCCCCACTGACCAGCCCCAGCACCCACCGGCCCTCCTCATCTGCCCGTCCCCAAGTCTCAGGCCGAGGTCACCGGGCGGAGGGAGGGCTCAGACCCGCTGGGCACAGACTCAACTCTGAGATGGATGGCCAGCGTCACCAGAGGGCACTGCAGGCCCAGGAACTCTGCAGGGTCTGGGTCCCACAGCCCCCCAGGGCGTGCAGATGCAGGGAGCTTGCGGGGTGGGTGACGGCCGGGGCGCTCGCAGCTCATCTGCTCATCGCACAGGGCGCAGGACCCCCCTCCCCGCAGCTGATCCTGCTCGGGGCCAGGATTGGCCCCCGCTCGGTGAGGGGCCGCCCCAGTGTGCCCGCAAGGCAGGTGGGGGCAGAGCAGGGGTCCCTGCCTCTGGGGATCCTGTGGACACAGTCACTGCTCCCCTGCAGCCCTGTGGATGAGGGTCTTGTCCATAGCTGGGCCGTAAGGATGGACTCCTGCGGGGGGCACCTCCTCCTGTGAGGAACTCCGGATCTCACTGAGGCGCATGGAGGCGGGTCATCTGACACTCCCGTTCTGAGAGGGGCCGGGACGGGCAGGGCTGGGCGATGCGTGAGGGTGGCTTGAGGATTCAAGAGTGGCTCCAACGTCGTATAGAATGAGAGCCCGTTAAATAGGGCGTGTGTGTGTGCACGTGTACACGCATGTACAGATGTGTAGGGTATATGTGCATTGTACATGTGTGTGCATGATACCTGCTGTTCTATTCCCTACATGGGTTACAAAGTCTGGAAGGAAATACGCTCCAAAGTCTAGCCCGTCGGGGCTTCTGGGAAGTCGGAGCAGGAGGGGTTGGAGAAGACACAGGACCAGAGCCCACAGGGGGCAGGGTCTCAGCCCTGCAGGCAGGGAGGTGGTCTCGGGGCCACCAGAAGCTCTAGCAGAGGTGTCGCTCCCCCGGGACTGCGAGTCTGTGCTCCCCCAAACCCCCAAGCCGCACCCCAGCCTCACAACAAACCGAACAACCAAGCGTTCTCCAGCCCCGAAAACCTCCTGCAAAGGTGGGCGGCCAAGAGAGCAGTTTCCTTCTCCGGGATCTGTGGGCAGAACGTCCACCTCCGGGAACTTGCCGGGAATCTGGGAGGAAGACCCCAGCACAGGCCTTGAGACACACAGGAGAAGTGAAACTCCTGTCTTCTCCGTGAGAGGAAGTGGCATTGTGCGGACCGGCTCCGGGGGGACGTTCCCCACAAGGGGACCCTCCTCCACATCCGCACTTCAGAGACGGGTGCAACCCCAAGAAGGCATCGGAATGCAAACCTGCCCAGAGGCTTCAGCGAGTCTCCCAGCATCTCAGAGAGGGAGGGACACGCCCTGTCTGTGCTGGGGAAATTTTATTTATTAAATTTATCTTACTGGAGTGAAGCCGATCACAGTGTTAATTTCTGCTGTGCAGTAAGGGGATTCAGTTACACACACATTCTTTTTCACGCTCTTTCCCATGATGATTTATCCCAGGATGCTGAATACAGCTCCCTGAGCTGTGTGGTAGGCCCCTGTGGTTCACCCACTCTGCTTATAATAGTTTGCACCTGCTAACCCCAGCTTCCAGTCCTCCCCTCCCCGCAGAGGAAACTCTTCCAGTAAAACGTATGGTCCAGACTTGCTTTCGCCATTCCGGCCATCACCATGTCCCGGATGAGACCCAGTGGCTAATGACCACTCACAGCGGCCCCGCAGGGCCTGCTCTTGTGTTTGCCTGAAATCCTGGTGTGACGCTGGCTCCGGCAGCTGTGTGTCTCTTAAAGTGAACGCTCTAGGGATCAGGCTCCTGGCGTGGGGTGCTGACACGCACCAGGACATCCCACGGCCTCAGGGTGCCCACCTGACCAGCTTCTGACCTGGGACGTCCCGAGGCCCTCACCCTGAGACCCGAGTGGAGAGCAAAGTGGGACCTGGGTTCGAGCTGCTGCCACAGTGCAGACGGCAGAGGCTGCGCTCAGACCATCAGGACAGAGCTCAAGACTGTCCTTCCTGGAAGAACAGCCCTCAGAGAAACCCTCAAGGCAGAAAGATCACCTTTCCTCTCGGCCAGAGGGAACCAGGTCACGGTTCCAGAGGCTTTTGGGACAGGGCTGCCAGCCGGGACACCAGTCACACCTGCATGCAGACACGTGAGAGCACGCGTGAGCTGGCGTGAACGTCAGCAGGCCCCACACTTGGTGACAAGCACGCCAGCCCCGTCCCAGGTGTATGCGCGTTGGGTTTCTCCGAATGCCGTGCATCTGGGGTATTTTCTCTTTATATTATTGCTCTGAAATCCCAAAGTTGAGAGCCTTGCCGTTTTTCAAGAGCAGAAATATTTTTGAACGTGACCATGTTTGGAGATGGGGCCTCTAAAGCGGGGATTAAGGTCAGATGAGATCACTAGGGTGGCCCTAATCCCATTTGACCTGTGTCCTCGTGAGAGGGGATCAGACGTGCCTAGGGGCCCACCACGCGGGCACACGGGAGGCGGCCGGGTATGGACCAGACAAGAGGTCTGCCTCCACTGCGGCCGTGGGCCCGGCCTCCAGGGTGGGGAGAAATGAGCTCCTGTTGTTTAAGCCACTGGTCAGTGGGGCTCCTGTGATGGAAGGAAGATGAGGAGGACGGGGCAGGGACGCCTGCCCAGCCTGAAGATGGATCTGCCAGTTCCCCAGCACCTTCCAGAGGGCCTCCCAAAGCTGCTCCCTCTCACCTCCTGGGGGGGCCTCCTGAACCTGCTCCCTCTCCTAGCCGTCGCATCTGCTACAAAAGCTCCCTGTGGTCCCTGCGTGTCCAGGGGCTTCACGACACGGTCCTTCAAGATGCTCGTTGTATCTGACAAAGATGCGTCTTATTTAGAAGCAACACTCTTAGAAACTCATCTCCTGAGTAAATCTCGAGCTCAGGACAGAGCCCAGAGCCTCAAAACGCCATCTGTAGTCAGAGAGGGAGGAGGCAGAACAAACAGCAGCGGGTGACCAGACAGGACGCCCGCAAGGGCCTCAGCTTTACAGTCACTGCCCCCCACCCTGCCCTGCCCCCCACCCCTTCCCCCACGCACCCCCCAGCCCCTCCCCTCCAGCGCCTGCGTAATTACCCAGCAGGGCAGGAGCACTTTGGACCTGTCAGCTCCCTAGACCTGTTTTTCTTCTTCAAAGGACAGGGATAGGACTTCCTGCCCGGCTTGTGGGCCCCCGGGGGCGGGGTGGCGGAGGTGCGGTGGCCTCAGCTCTGACCGAGCAGCTTGGGCACTGGCTCAGCCTGAGGTTTTCTCCCCTTTTCTCCCCATCTTTCCGCGCACGAGCTGGCACAGCCGGGCCAGCGGTTGCTGTTCAGTAGCTCTGTCATGGGCACCGGCACCAGCTCGGCCCGAGGCTTTCTCCCCCATCCCGTGCACGAGCTGGCACGGCCGGGCCAGCGGCTGTTGTCCAGTAGCTCAGTCGCGTTCGACTCCTTTGCGACCCCACGGACTGTAGCCCGCCCAGCCTCTCTGTGCACGGTCCCCACCTACAGGGCGAGCTTCCAGGACCTGAATCCCACCCCTGCAGCCCTGGGGAGGGTGCTCTGCCCTGAAAAGAGGCCACTCAGGGAGACCGCGTGGCCTGCTGTGCCTGGGACAGTCCAGTGCCCCTGTGGTCCTGCAGCGGGAGGCTGATGGCCCGGCCCCTGGGGGAAGCAACTGGAGGTTCCTTTCCCTGTTGACCAAACTCCAAGACGGGAACAGCAGGACAATTAAGGGAGGAGGCTGGGCCCTGCCAGACCATCTGTCTGATTCCTGAAGTCAGGAGACCTCCCGGACCAGACGTGTGCAGAAAGACTCCCTGGAGACCAAAGGGGGGTCATGTCAAGGGGTGTTCTACCCAGACGCCTCTGCGGTAAAACCACCTTGTCTAAGAGATGTGGGCACACATGGGAGGATCCTGAGACAGACCAAGTGTGGACTGTGAACCAGGCAAATCAAAATGACTGGCCACAGGAAACCCGGAAGAAAGGTCCCGTGACAGTAATTCAGATCACGACGAGGGCCCACTCAGTGCCTCTGAGTGCCTCCCTGAGTCCCCCATGTGTCTCTCCACGCGTACTGGACTCTTTTTCCTCTTAACAAACATTTTACTTACTTAACTGCTTTCCGTCTTTGTGGGAATTGTTTTTGCAAAGCCGAAGGGCCAGGGCCTTGTCACTGACCCCGGGGCTAGTGGTTAGGATCTGGTGCTCACTGCTGGGACCCAGCCTCAGTCTCTGGCTGGAAACTCAAGCCTTGCTCCAAGCTGCCACAGGCTGAGGCCCCCGAGATCAGTCACCCCAGACCTCACACGCAGGGATGAGGAAAGGGTGGAGGGGACGTGGAGATGACACGCCCTGAAGTCCAGGCTCCCAGGCTGGTGCTACGTGGAGACGGGGTGTCTGGCAGGGTCACTGTAAGCCTTGAGGCTGCCTCACATGGGTCTTTTCTATGCCCACCACCCAGTCCCCAATCGTGTATCTGTGACCCTGCCGGGGACCCACATAAGCACCTCTGAGGACCCTCTGAGCACATCTGTCCCGCTGTCCCCACAGGCCTGGCCCCGGAACAATCCTCTGCTGCCCCAGCGGCTGGGACACGAAGTCTCTTCTTTACTTTTCCAAGCCAATATGGAAATATTCAAACCGACATGAAAAGACCCCTTTTCAGTGATTCTGCCTGTGATCCCAGCCACGGTTTCCTTTTCTCTCTTGCTGGAGTCTATTTAAAGCCAACTCCAAATATCATATCATTTCACCCAGAACTATTCTTCAGCCAAAAATAAAGAAAACTTCGTACTTTGTCGGAAAAGGTGTGAGCAGCGTGCTGTGACGCTTCCCGTGGGCGGTCAAGGCGCCGGCGGCTGGCCCACCCCGACCTGTGGGGACCCTCCACCGTCCCCGGGGCTTCACAGTGATCAGTGGTGCTGCCTGAACACCCCATCAGTCCTGGGGGTACAGGCACCCCTGGAACTAAAGTGCTCAGACAGCACATCTTATCCAAACGGCAGCAGCTCCTGCAATCAGACAACAAGAACTGGGAGTCCCGCAGGAAGACGGGGGCCTGGGGTGGTGTGTGCACACCCGGGTGGGGGCCCTCGGGCCTCTTGCTGAGCCTCTGCCGAGGAGCTGGGGCTCGGGCCAGTGGTTCTCACGTGGGGCCTGCAACCTCAGAGCTGCAAAGCTGGCTCCTCACACAGCCTGGCCGTGGGACGCCGGGGGCCCTGTGGGCATGCGTCGGCTTGGGGGGCCGTGCGGGCACACCCCTGCCCTGGTCGCAGCCACCTCCCTGGCTGCAGACGTGACCTGCCCTTGCGGACAATCATCGGCTTTGAAGGAAGGGCGTCTGGCCAGCGAGGGTACCCAGGACACTCAGGGCAGCGGGCATTTGGAGTTCGGTGGAGGGGCACCAAGGACATGGGTCTGGCTGCCTCTTGCTCCTAAGGAGGGGGCTCGGGCAGGTGCTGGCGGCAGGGCTGGCAGCCCTCGAAGGGCCCTCTGGCCGTGACCACTGGCTGCCTGCGGAAGGGTCCTTTCTCGCTGTATCTCTCCCGCCACGCTTCCTGGACGGGCCTCCTCTTGTCTAACGCTCACCCACGTCTCATCTGGCCCCAGCTGCCCCCGGTCGGGGTACTATCACATTCAAGTCCAAGAGCATGTGTTCGTGGTCTGCGTTTCCTGTGGGGCTGGGATCAGGCCGGCGCGAGGATGTGGCGGGACACAGCGGCTGGAACCCACCAGAGATGGCAGGCGTCAGGAGGAGAGGCCGCGGGAGCCTGCACCACCAAGGCTGCGGGGGCGCCTGGGTCCGGGGCAGGGGGCACGTGCCAGACATGCTCTTGGAGACGGGGAGGAGGAACATGTGGGCCCCACAGAAAGGACGGGAGAGGGTGCAGGGAGCCACCTACCCCGGCTGGAAGCTGCCCCGTCCAGGGGCACAGGGGCTGCGATGGGCGGAAAGAGGAGCTTGGGGGCACCGGTGGGGGGTGGGCTTAGCCCGATGATTTCTAAGACCAGGACGGGTCGATGCCAGGCCCCGTGCTGGGGGAAGGGCAGTCACCATGCCTGTGGACCGGAGTCTGCAGGAGGCACCTGGGGCGAAGGCCGAGGAGGGGTCTTGAAAGGGTTCTTTCAAAAGCAAGGCCAACTAGGCTGAGGGCCTGGAGAACTTCCTCAGAAGCAGCGAATGGGGGGCCTCTGTGGGCATGTTTCCCAAATTACTTTCCAGGCTCCTTGCTCAGCCCTCTGACGGGATGCTCCGGAAAAACCAATGCTAAGGGCCCGGCAAGTTCACAACAGCCCAGCAGGCACTCGCCACCGGAAACGACATCAGAGTCCCAGGGAGACACTGTTCCCAAGGGGCCGGGCCTGGTGGAGTGGGCCATGCAGCCTGTGGGTCCACAGTGTCAGTAGGGTGGTGCCTTTCCAACGCGCCTGACTTCTGCTGTTCTGAGCCCAGTTCTTAAAAAGAACTCTTGGGATGCCGGGGAGACTACAAAAGTCCCTTAAATCTTAAAGGACCTTAAAACCCTCTTATCTCACCACGTTTCCAAAGTAAAACTCAAAATGCAGTTTGTGCACATTCTCGTGGCCTCCCAATAGGAGAAGCGGTTTTCAGGCCATCCAAGGAAACACCAGGACGCCGCGGGGCCTGGGCCAGGGCTGCCCTGCGGGCACAGTGGGCACACGGCGTGGTGACCACCGTGTTGGTGTCTGCAGGCCGGTCCCTCGGAGTAAAAGGTGCGCAGGCCAGGCGGCAAGTCTGTTCCCTCCAGCCATGACTCACGCTCCCCAGATCCTGCGCATCTGTGGGGAGAGGCCTGGGGGGCGCCTCTGCCTCCTCTGGGACCGGAGGGGACGCGGGCACTGTCAGCCCTGGTCGCCCCAGACGGCCACCGGGCAGGGCATGCCCACCCTCCCGTGTACCCAGCCGCCGGCTCAGGGCGGGGGTGGGGGGCCGGCTAGGGCAGCGCCTGCACCCCTCCTTCCGAGCCTGCTTTGGGGCGGTGGGAGGCAGGGACAGGCTGATTCCGCCGGGGTGGGGGAGGGGACAGTGGCGCTCATTAAGATCTACTTATTTGCGTGTTATTTTCAGAAGGAAAGTGTAGGCTGAAAGAGAGCAAGTTAAAAATAAGACAATCGTTTTCTGTAAAAAGAACATTAGACCAGCGGTCACAGGTCAGGACGCCGGCCTTTGGACCCGCGGGGCACGGAGGCCTGGACGGCTGTCAGAAGAATCTAAGCTGGACTCACCTCCTCCCACCTTGGCTGCGGCAGAGAGGCCCCGGGGTGCGGGGTGCGGGGCGGCGGGACCCGACGCGCCGGCCGGGCCGTCAGCCTCGCCGGGCCCAGGTCCCTCTCCCCGCCGGGGACCATCCCCGCGCCCCTCCCCCACCCTCCCCGCCGGGGGCCCATCCCTCCTCCCGCGCCCCCTCCCCCCGCCCGGGGCCCCCATCCCCCTCCCTCCCCGCCCCGGGGGCCGGGGCCCTGCTCGGCCGCGCCCCTCCCAGGCTCCGGGCTCCGGGCTCCGGGCTCCGCGCGCAGGAGCAGGTGCAGCCCCTCCCGCCCCCTCCCTCCGGGCCGCGCCCCGCCCTCCGGGGCCCCAGACGTTCCCACCCCTCCCCTCCCCCGCCCTCCTTCCCCGCCCCCAGCCCCGCCTCCCGGCGCCCGCGGCCCGGCGGAAGGACGCGAGGCGCCCCGAGTCCTGGGAGGTGAACTTGGCACCCCGAGCCCCGCGGCCCGGGCGCCGCCTCCCGCCCGTCTCGGCATGGAGGCCGCGGGGCGCGCGCAGGCGGCGCGGGACCGTGTCCCCAGGTAGGCGCGCGGGGTCCGTGCGCCCCTGGCTCGGGCGCGGGCGCGGGCGGCGGTGCGGGCGCCTGCGCGCCCCTGGGCGGCCCCTGCGCTGCGTGCGCGCCCGCGCTCGGCCCGCCGCCTCTGCTGCGGGGCCGGGTGGGGGGCAGGGAGCCCGCGCGCCCCGCGCAGGGATCGGGCGGCTGGGTGCCGAGGGTCCCACGTCCACGTGCGCGCGGAACTTTACTCTGGGCCTTTTTGTGCGGTAGGATCGATCCGTATGGGTTTGAAAGGCCTGAGGACTTTGATTATGCAGCTTACGAAGAATTTTTTTCCACCTACCTGGTGATCCTCACCAGGAGAGCCATCAAATGGTCCAAACTTCTAAAGGGCGGCGGTGGTGTCCAGAGGAGCATGACCGGTGAGTTCGGCGCCTGACCCAGCGGGCACGCAACAAGTCATCCGGTCCTCGGTGCCATGCGCTCGGGGGAGCTCAGGACTTGGGGTTCCTTCGAGGCCAGGGGCGCTGCCCCCATCCCAGCCGTGCCCCGCGCAGACGCACAGGTGAGGGCGCTGCGCGGTCCAGGTGCGAGGCCCCCTTTGCTCGCCTGGATGTGGGGCCTGCTCGCCCTTTGAGACGCTTGGCGCCCGTGGCCCTCTTTCCAGAAGAAGCCGGGTTTCCTGCTCCTCAGAGCGAGCGGCCAAGGTAGTGCTCCCGCCGGCTTCTGTGCGGAGCGCTCCCTGCCCCCTTCAGAGAGAAAGCGGGGTGAGGGGGGGTGCTTCGTGGAACCCTCGGCTCCTCCCCTGCTTCCTCCCCGCCCCAGGCTGTGCCCCGGGGCCTCCTTCAGGTCTGGATTGGAGCGCCTCCTCCGGGAAGCCTTCCAGTCTCACCCCGCCGCTCCACACTTCCTGCCCTCTCCTTGCCTCTCTCTGGTCCTCCACACGTGGGTCTTACTTATTTTATCCTTAGTTTTCCGCCCTGGGGTCAAAGATCCCTCTGTGCCGGCTGGGTTGGCTGGATGGTCCCTTAGCTGTTCGTTGAATGAATGAATGAAATATTTGCCTGCCTGTTCCCTAGCTGAGGATACAGAGGCCAGACCTGGCCGCAGGAGGTGAGGAGTGGGCAGGAGTGTGCCTCCGGGGGCCTCCTGACACAGGGCGTTAATGACAATGAAGGGGTGAGGATAGGGGTCCCAGCCGCAGGGGGCTGAGCTGTGTGACCAGAGCATTGGGGTGAGGAGAGGAGGGCCAGAGGTGGAGCAGGGCCCGTGCCAGCTCACAGTGGGCACACGGGGCATGGCCAGGGGAAAGAAGTCGGTTTTTAAGCAAGCGTGGGGGGGAGGGGGTCAGATCAAGCTTTATCTGTAAAGAGCCATCCGTCGTTGAAAGGCAGGTGTCATTAGTTGTCTCGAGAGCCAAGCCCCCCTTGCTGCTGGGCGTTAACGTGCTTCCAGCCGACTTTGGCTTCGTTTTTTGTTTTGATTTGTTTTTGAGTTCTGTACAACTACGTAACAATACAAAGACAGACCACTTTTGCACGTGGGAGAACATCTTGGTCACACCCGAAGGTGTGAAGTGACCTGAGTTTCTCAGCTGCCCAGGCCCCGGGGTGGCTGGTGACTGTCCCCCGTCCCCCCAGGAACAGGGTGGAAGTGACCTGAGTTTCTCAGCTGCCCAGGCCCCGGGGTGGCTGGTGACTGTCCCCCGTCCCCCCAGGAACAGGGTGGAAGTGACCTGAGTTTCTCAGCTGCCCAGGCCCCGGGGTGGCTGGTGACTGTCCCCCGTCCCCCCAGGAACAGGGCGCACCATTTGCTTTCACGCAGGAGGAGGCCTCCTGTCCAACAGGGACCCAGAGGCCGGTTAACGCCACAGAAAGTAACTGCAAGACGTGCGGGCGCTCGCGGCCCTTTGCATGTGACGCACGCGCGGACGTGCTCTCCACTTCGATTCTGTCACTTGTGTCTTGCCGTCTTTTCTTTGTACAGTGACGGCACTCTAGTTCTGTGTCTTTCCTGCAGAAACCGTTGCTGCTCAGTCGCCAAGTCGCATCCGACTCTTTGCAACCCCATGGACTGCAGCACACCAGGCTTCCCTGTGCATCACCAACTCCCGGAGTTTACTCAAACTCACGTCCCTTGAGTCGGTGATGCCATCCAACCATCTCGTCCCCTTCTCCCGCCTTCAATCTTTCCGAGCATCAGGGTCTTTTCCAGTGAGTCAGCTCTTTGCATCAGGTGGCCAAAGTATTGGAGCTTCAGCATCAGTCCTTCCAATGAATATTCAGGACTAATATTTCCTTTAGGATGGACTGGTTGGATCTCCTTGCAGTCCAGGGGACTCGCAAGAGTCTTCTCCAACACCACAGTTCAAAAGCATCAGTTTTGGCGTCCAGCCTTCCTATTGGCCCAGCTCTCACGTCCATGCCTGACCTCTGTGGAGACTGCTGAACGCTGCATCTGTTTTCCAGTGTTGCTCTCCCGGTGGGCTGGGAGTGGAAGCCGTCTCAGTGCAGAGCCTCCCGGACTTCAGCTCTCTCCCTGGACGTCTGTGGTCGCCTAATATGACGGTTCTGTTTCTGCTTTTGCCCAGGGCACCTCTGTGGCTCAGCTGGTAAAGAACCCGCCTGCAATGCTGGAGACCTGGGTTTGATCCCTGGGTTGGAAAGGTCCTCTGGAGAAGGGAAGGGCTACCCACTCCGGTGTTCTGGCCTGGAGAATTCCATAGACTGTATAGGTCATGGGGTCGCAAAGAGTTGGACGGGACTGAGTGACTTTCAATTCACTTGCCTTTTTGGAGCACATATCGACTCTTTCTGAAAATTTAATTTGGTTTTATTGAAACTGCCATTGTTTCTTTCTTTGTTTTACGTTTTTAAATTTGTGTAATGTTTGTTAAACTTTGTCCTTATGGTGTAACAGGTTTAGGAGCAAATATGCTTGATTCCTGGTGGGCCTTGGCCTGGGGGTGGGGTTCGCCGCCAGGTGAGCTGGAGGGCGTAGTGGGCTGGTGTTCTTTCGGGAAGTCTGGCGAGGCGCCTGTGGGCTCACCCAGTCCTGCGGTCCGGAGTGTTGCCGCTGAGCTGCTGCGGCTTCCGGGCGTGGCGGCCCGGGCTCCGCGGCACCCGTGACACGCCAGGGGAGTGGTCAGGCGTAGCCAGGAGTGGATTTGTTAGTCAGGAAGCGGGAATACAGTTTCTTCCTGCCAGATGCTCTGGGCTGGCCGGAGCGTCCACGGCTGTGTGACGTCCCGTGGGAGGGAGGCCGTGAGGGCCGTGGGCCCCGGGCGGGCAGTGGGAGCTCCGTCTGGGGCCCCGACCGTGACCCCGGCGACGCACCTGGAGGGCCGACTTGGCCCCGGCTCCTCAGCCGTGTCGGGCCTTCGGGCTCTGCTGTGCGTGTGCTCTTCTGAGAGGACTTGTGTCCACGTCTGCAGACGAGTGTTGAAGCTCAGCCTGCTTGAGGGTGCTAGCTGTGGGTCCGTGTTTTCTTTTTGTCAGTGAGCAGGTCCACCAGGAGCTGCGCTCGCTCGCTCACTCTCGGCACCCGACCTGGCTGGCCGCACCCGGGGGCTGCCTCTGGGCCCCTGTCCATCCTGGCCTGGAGGGACGTGACGGGAGGAGCTCTTCCGGTTTGCTTCCTCTCCTGCCCCGTGGGCGAGGGGGTTAGCACCATCTGAATGAGAATGAAATTGCAAGACATGTTTAAAGACAAATATAAAAAAAGCCCTGAGAACCTGCTTAAATCCTGGGGCAGACAGCTGGGAGTTAATTCTTTGGGGTCGAGCTTCTCTTTAAAAAAATCTCCCACCTGTTTCTGCGGCATAGTTTACACTCCTCCAAATGTCGGAATGAGGAGTGCATCAGTCTTGCCCTTGCTCTGAGGGTGGGAGGACCATTTTCTTTCTCTTCCAGAGAAACTGAGTAAAGTCAGATAACAGGCAGTGAAAGTAGCAGAAGCCCTGATCCTCTGAAACTTCTGGACGTGGTTGCTGTTCTTACAACCTCCCGGGAGTCTGGAGCCCTGACTGTATTCCAGGCCCTGGGCTTTGTTTCCATTTTGCAGGAAATTTTCCATTTTCCTTCCATTTTGGAAGGAAACCGAGGCATGATCGAGGTGTGGTCTGCCGAGCCACGTCCGACGCCAGAGTGGGGGGTTTAACCAGCTCGCACTTCTTTTTCTAGACTCTTCGCAGCCCCATGGACCGCAGCCCACCAGGCTCCCCCGTCCCTGGGGTTCTCCAGGCAAGAACACTGGAGTGGGGTGCCATTTCCTTCTCCACACTTTTTATACTTTATATTAATTTTTTAAAACTTTGCAAATGAAGTTCACTCTACCTGGTGTGCAGCCCTGTGAGTGTGGACAGACGCACAGTCAGGTAATCCCCACCATGTGCAAGGTTTAGAACAGCCGGTCGCCTTCAGCGTCCCCTCCTGTGTGGTCCTGGGCGCTGACCTGCAGGCCTGGACATGGGTGAAGGCCTCGGCTGGGGGAGCAGGGACTGGGAGAGGCCGCAGGGCTGCAGAGGGGTCCTGAAGGTGCGCTGGCCTCACTCTCCCTTCTGGTTCTTTGGCTTCTCGCAGGTGTTCTCTCAGAGCGACGCCTAGTGGTTCTGCTGCTGGCAGCGTTTGTGGCGCTGTCATAAGCGATACCATCTCATTGTTTTTGTTTCCACTCTTTGCCGTCTGTCCGTGGAGTTACCATGAATGTCTGTACATCTTTTCCTTCTCCATCTCAGTGGGAGCGGTCCCTGCCCAAAGCTAGGACTGACCCTCCCCTTGCGGTTGAGAGAGGATTAATTCAGGGCACCCCTGGGTATGCCGAGCCCTGAGATGGTGTGTGAATGGTAGGAGGTTGGAGGGACGGTCCAGCTGAATGATTGCTGTGTTTGATAGACTAAAATATCACGTCCAGTAGCGGGGTGACCACGTCACGCTGGCCGAGACATTCTGGCCACGCGCGATCCTCCCGCTGCACGGGTGCCTCCGAGTTGCAGAGGGTTCTTGGCTTTCTCTGCCTCTGGCGGGTGGTGTTCACGTCTGTCCTTCCCTTCCTCTGGCCTTCCTCGTCATCCCCCAGCCTCTGCAAACGCCCATCCCGCGCGCCCTGCCTAGAGCGGCGGGTGCACGCGACCTGGCCTCCGGGAGGCGCTCTCGGGAGCTCGTGGACTGGTGGCTGTCAGCTTAAGTTGTAAGATTCCAGCAGCAGCGCCTTTTTCGCTTGTAACCTAGGACATCGTCCTGTAATTTTTTTCTGTTCGGTACAGCTGGTGCCTGAGCCAGTGCCGACCTGCGTTCAGCGCCGTGGCGTCCTCCCAGGCTGCGGGGCGGGCCGGGTGGGGGACGGGAGGTGGCCTGCGTCCCCGCACTGCTGCTGAGGTGGAGGTTGGGCTGCTGCGGCCCCCCCGACCGCTCAGCAGGAGGGGAGAGCGGACTTCTGTAGGGAGGGCCTGTACCTGTTGTTGGAACATGCCTGTATTGCCTCTTCCGTATCTGACTTACTGATTTGTGAGAGCTGTCCATGGAAACTCTTGGAGGGGGGCCCGTCTGAAACTGCCCTTTCCCTATCTCAGTGAAGCGCTACATCCGCAAGGGCGTCCCACTGGAGCACCGGGCCCGTGTCTGGATGGGGGTGAGCGGAGCCCAGGCCCGGATGGACCGGAACCCTGGCTACTACCAGCGCCTCCTGCAGGGGGAGCGGAGCGCCAGCCTGGAGGAGGCCATCCGGACAGGTGACATGGCCCCCGGGTGTGGGAGGCCCCCGGGGTGGGGCGGCCCTGGGGTGGGGGCGCCTCCCCCAGGGGACGTGTGTCTGCACCCCGACTCCCGGTCGTGATGGGGATGAGACCTGCACTGTCAAAGGCGCACCCCTGATTCCCATTTTCTCAAAGGACAAGCAAAACGGGGACTTATTTGACGGGAGGACAGTGGTCAGAATTGGTTCAGAAAATCCTCGGGTGGGCAGCTAGGTGTTAAGAAAAGTGGTAGAAAGGGTGGGTTTCTTCTGCAAAGATGCTCCAGGGGTGTGAGGAGGCCGATGCAGAGCCAGCCATCAGAACAGACGCGGGCTGGGCGGCCCTGAGGACTCGAGACACGGCTGCAGGAAGCTGCGTGCTGCGTCCGCTCTTTGTGCCGATGCCGAGTGTCCAGAGGCGCTCACACCCTGGCCGCCGTCTCGTGACCCCAGCTTCCTTGCTGGCCACAGGCTCTCACAAGTGCAGAGTCCTCAGAAAAACGGTTAACCTAAGTTGAACAACTAGATCTTTAGGAGAGACACCTGCTTGTCCGATTTTGCCGGCTTCTGAGAACGACAGAACTAAACACAAAGGACTTCATTGAACAGTTGGTCACTGTACACGTCTGGGAGGTTGGATTGACTGGGGACAGCAAGGAAGCGGCGTGTCCCCAGCGTAAGGAGCGGGGGTCTCGGATCCCAGCACCGCCGCTGAGCCTGCCGGCCACACCCTGACCCCCCAGAAAACCCTGGCCGGAGGGCTTGGGACAGACGCTGTCGTGACCTGCAGGGAACGTGGGTTCCCTCCGCAGGCCCAGCAGTGCTCACGTGGGCAGGGAGAGACCACAAGTGATGGGTGGGTGTTTGTCTGGAAAATGAATTTTAAAGGCTCTACTTGGTGCAGAGTTTTTGGATACTTTTATTTTTAATTACGGTGAAACATACACAACGTGCAGTTCACCATTTTATTTTTCCAAGGGGAGCCTCTGTTCCTGTTACACACTAAGCCCCCAGCCCTGGCTCCACCATCTGCTCCCTGTCTCTGACTCTCGTGGACTTCACGTGGGTGGAATCAGGCTGTGTCTGTCCTTCTGTGTCTGGTTGATTTCACGGAGCACAGTGTCCGAGAGGCCCAGCTGGGTTGTGTGTGCGTCAGAGCTTCCGCCCTTCCTGAGGCTGAACCAGATCCTGGGCGTGTCCGTCTTCTGTCCATGGACACCCGGGCTGTTTCCACCCCCTGGCTACAGTGAATTCTGCCTGAACAGGGTGTCAAGTAATTCTCCGAGACCCGAGTTCAGTGCTTTGGGGACAGACCCCGAGGTGGAGTCGCTGGGTCACGCGGCCGCTCTGGTCTGCGGTCAGGGAGCCTGCCTCAGCCATGGTGCAGGGCCAGTAGAGCAGGCGCATCGCGCACCTGAGCCCAGACGGGACGTCCATCACATCTGCTTCCCGTGCAGGGGGCGGGGAGAAAGATTTCAACATCTGCTAAAGCGTCTCATCATAAAGATCGTTACACAGGTGTGAGCACAGTTGGTCAGTCTACTCTGAATGAGTGAAAAACTCATTTCCCCCTGATAGGTGCCAGTTTGGGGAATGTTCAGATTTCCAGGGAAAAGAAATCTTTTTTTAAAAAACATATGATTGGAAATTCCAAGCTTGGAGGCACCCAGTTTGCTGCTTGGCTCAGATCTGGTCTTTGTGGGCAGGTGCAGGGCTGGGGGCCCGAGCTTGGGGGCAGAATCCCCGCGGCCGCCGAGAGGCCTTGCGTTATCAACGGTGTCCACGAGTGTCCCTTCGCTGACACCGCCGCTCTGCCCCAGGCGGGGTCAGAGGGTG